>NC_088794.1:107381345-107981345 GCF_011386835.1 Chrysemys picta bellii | reverse complement strand
CCTGACATCTTTTTCTTTTTTTTTCATGCAAATGAGAACTCTCTAACCTTATTTTAAATGAACCAACCAAATCCAATATGGCTGCCAAAAAACTGTCCCAAAGCACTACGCAGTGAACAGGTGAGCAGGAGGGAGGAAAATTGGGAAAAATATAAATGCAGTATTTCAATATATTCTTTGTTAATAAATCATTTTTTATAATTGTACATGCTAACCAATCTATTTAATACATTGGATTCTAGTCAGAAAAAAAGTTGGGGCTAAACACTTTTGCTCCACTAACCTTCATTAACTTCTTTGGCTTAGCTGCCACAGTGTGAATTCAATTCCAGAGCTAAATCCCCACTGTGCTGACATTGTTACAGAGATTACGGTAATTTATATGGAGTGTTCTTGCCTTTTACACACACACACACACACACACACATCATTGGAGGAGATTCCCTATTCAAAAATCAACATATGCAATGTGTCATTTTTGCCACTTTTTACCAGCATTAGGCACTCTCACAAAAACTCAGTATCATTCACATTTTGTTGTCCGTCCACTTCACTGCACTGTTGAGGGTAGATGATCAGCTGCTGTAAATTGTTATAGCTTGACTTCAGTGCAGCTTTCAATAGTTACTCTTAAAACTGGCCATTTGTCTGATAACATCTTTGATTTCTAAATAAAATTACTTCAGTATTTACAATATTCTATACAGGAAATACTGCCGTGGCCATTTCCAGCTATCTAAGGCAAAATTGTAAAATGTTTCAGGATGACTACTTTGCTTCTACTACAGTTTGCCCACTTGTGCTGTTGTATTCTTTAATCTTGCATTAATGCAGATTGCCTGAGTACTGTACACAATTCACGTGGCATACATTTTAAAGCACCATTTGAATTTAGAGAGTTTATGTAATAGCTACTACAACACAAATTATTTCTTTGAAAGCCACAAATGAGGCCCAAATCTGTGTATTTTGTTTGGGGTATTTGGGCACCTAACTGGCAAGAAATGTGAATAAATACAAAGAGACACATTATCCCAATGTGGCATCCTGTCACTGAGGAAAGATTTCCTTCAGAAGTGATAGAACATGCATTGCTACAGACATTGTCCAACTCAACCTGTTAACTTAGCATCTATGCCCTACTGGAACAATTTGACCAACTAGTGAGTAGGCACAATGCCATCCAAACATATGGGTGTGAGTATAAGCAGCCAAGTGACCATGTAGGAGAATCAAATCTGTTTGCTGAGGGCAGGAGTCCCAGTCTGAAACATCCAAACAGCTGTCTATGCTGAGGTTTACATGCCTGTGGTTAAGGGGATGTGACATAGTTAATCCAGCTTTTGGCTGGATTAATTTTAAAATACAAAAATTAGCTTCCTTGGCCACACAAGGAGTTTTTGGCTCTGTTGAACTGTCTAGTGTCATCTCCACCCAACTGCAGTTCTTTACATCCTGATGACTTTCTGCTGAATGGTCTGAAAGGCACTGAGAACCATGTTCCGAAACTTACTGTGTTCTTTCACAGGTTTACATATATGCAGTAGAAAAAGGTGTAGGACATTTCTGAAGGATGAATCCCTTTGTTTTCGGATGCTGGAAATTATACTCAGCAAAGTATATTTAAAAAGTGAACGCTTCCATTCTGTAATAATAAAATGATTCCTTTCTTTATTGGGGTCAAATGGAACAACATTCAGAATCTGATGGTCACATTTCTCATAGCAAGATGAGCCCACTATAACAAGACTCTGAGGCACTTACTTCATAAACCAAAATGGTCAGTTCATGCTACAAAACTAAAACTAATCAAATGAAGAAGCTAGATTCAATTTACAAACTATTCAATGGTCAATAAAATAATTCAATAAGGGTTCAAGATGCCTGTTGCTTCCAGTGTTTACTGAGCTGCCATTCTGCAATCGTGTATCTTTGTAATTTCTTCATAATTTATATGCTGCTTTCTAATGATCAATGGCTGCTTACAAACAAAGAGACTATGGTTAGAAATGTTAGCTAAGGGTAACATTTTCAAAAGGACCTAAGAAAATCCCATTTTCAAAAAGGACTTAGGCATTTCACAACCTAAATTCCATTGAAAGTCAATCAGACTGAGGCTCCTAAGTTACTTAGGGAGTTTTGAAAAAATGTATCCTAAATCACATAGAGTACATGAGATATGTGGCATGGGGAATGGAACTTGAAATCTCTTGCTCTAAAAACATTGGTCCGTGCTACATCCAAAGGAGAATTTCCACCCATACCCAAAAATCAGGTGGTATAGCTTACAAATATTCTTTACAAGCCTCCATTCACTTGAAAGTGGAGTAATTTCAAACATGTACGCAGATATGACATTATGGTAGAAAATAGTACTGTAAAATGCATACCAGTAGACACCAGCCTGTTCATCATACCCTTTTATGGCTTTAAAGCATGCAAATTATGATTCATTTTAAAGCAATACTTTCAATGTCTGGTTAAAAAGGAGATCTTACTCAACTGTGATCTCTGGTACAAAAGGCCTGAATTTGAAAGATTAGGGATGCAACAAAGAAAATATTATTATGCTTTTCAACTCAGAGTTACCCTTACTGCCACATCACTTTGAGGAACCAGTAGTATTTTAGTTCTTACTACTTTATTAAATAATTTAAATGTAGATGGAATGTCTGCTCCCTTGCTATGTGGCCTTTAAGCATATACGTTCCACAAAATGCCTCTCTCTCTGCAGCAAATAAAACTAATTGTTCTTCATTAAGGAAGCAAAATCTCTTTATCACTTCATCACTGCTCAATCAAAATTATAAAGTGCAAGCCAAAGTTCTCGTCTGCAAATTAGAGATGTATTTGAGCCACAAAAAGCCCTATTTTGCCATGCTTCATCACACTAAGTAGATCTTACAATGGAAGTATCTCCACTGAAATCAGCTGTTGCATTTGGAATCATGGCAAATATCAAGCCCGACGTTTGGATTCCAATGTTCTTATTCATTTTTTTTTAAAGGAAGGAGAGCGGATGGTAGGGAAAACATTACACTTTATTAACTACAGTTGCACGAAGGAGGAGCCAGTTTGTTTCTCTCTGTACAATCTGGCATTTAACTAATATTCATAACAAACTGAGCTGTGTTCTCCATGATTATCTTGCAATTCTTGGAGGAAGCACTGTGAGCCATTTTGGCCTGGTCTTAAACTGTGAAGTTCAAAACTTCTCCAATGTTCAAGGTGCTTCAGATCTAGTGTCCCTGTAAAGATTCATCACTCTGGAAATGGCTCTTCGTGTATGGGTAAATCCAAAACAAGCAGAATTTATAAATACCCTTTTTCACATGATGCCAAAAAGAAAAGTGGGCGTACAATTATGATAGTCAATATAAATCTGCTCATTGGCTCCAGTGATGCACTATGATTTCAGTAGACACCAGAGTATGTGTGAAAGTTAATGTGATAGGACTGAACAGCAGTTTGATTTTTTAATTGCCCTGAAGTAACTCCTTTCAGACTTTATAAACTTGCACAAAAATAAAATTAAGTAAAGGTGAACATTCTGAGTCCCAGATGGATACATTTAATATTTTTTCAAAAGATAATACTAATTATTAACTTAAATCTCATACTTTTAAACACATGGATTTAAACTTGTTCCGAACCTCTGAAAGACTCATCTTGCATACACCTTCAATTATTATCCTCATACAATAAATAATGTATGTCTAGACTGAGTCCTTCATGCTTTACAACACATTTCATAGAGTGAGAGTCAGTCACAAGACCGTAGTTCAAACTGTGAGGCTGGCCTTCTCAGGCAATCTCCAACCTCTCCCAGGGTAAGCACAAACAAGCACTGAGAAAATGGGGGTTGGGGAGTGTTTCTTTATCATTTAGGAGTTAGGACTCGGCAAATACATAATTGTCAGTCCACTTATTGAAACTATCCTTTATGGATTACATACAGTTGTTTGAATTTTGCTGAGTCCTAAATGAAAATAAACCAGTAAAGCAAAAAAAATTAACAAGCTGCTCCGAGATTTGAGAAAAGAAAAGTGCACAGAAAGCAGAGAACAAGTTCCTGAAAGAGAAGACAGCAAAAGTAAAAGAGAAACTGCCTTCCTTCAAACTGCACAGTTACAGGAAAGAAACAACAAGAAGGTAAATATTGGAAGAAAACAGCAAGCAGGTAGAGACCAAGTGGATATGATGTCATGGAGATATGAGGATACATGGGTATTTGTTAAAACCAAGAGGGAATTGCTAAACTGAATGTATTGGGAGCCAGAAAGTCAATGGAGAAGAGGGATTCTATAATCCTGCTTCCTGGAACAAGGGAATAGTCATGGTCATAATCTTCATAAACCTCTACTGTCTAAATACTAGTGATTCCTGAATTCCACATTACTGGAAGACGATTTGGAAACTTCAGCTACTGTGAAATCCAGCGGCCTGCACCCTTAGGTTTTCATGCATGGAACACTTTCCACCAGCATTCCTAACTGCACTGGCTTTCAAGCTATTTCCAGATGTAATTCAAGGTCAGTTTTCTTTCACCTACAGTGCTACGCATAGTTTGTGTCTTGACTACTTCAAAGTAGTTTCTCCCCTCACATTTTTACCTGTCATTTTGGGAGTATAAAAGTATAAAATACAAAGAGCATCCAGAGGAGGGCCATTCCAGTGAAGGGTTCTCTTCTCCTTTAGTCCAACCAAGCCAGTTTTCCTGACCTTCTGCATGAACTGTAAAGCTTCTCCCAAGAGGACAGATTAAGTGGCAATAATTCTTAGTCTTTTGGTATTGGGCAAGGGTGGAAGACTTTTCTTTTTCTTGGTCAATACAGTTATTTGTTTTTTAATCATGCAATTATTTTACATAATTTATTCTAGAGAAAAAAGATCACACATTAAAAAACAGAATAAAAATAAGGAGCAAATTCCAAAAGCACACATGGGAAATGACTGAAACCCAATCAGGAGGAAGAGTTGAGGTACAGACAAATACTGCACAGTTAGTAAGCACAGTAACCAGTTGTTCAGGGAAATCTACTTAAAAGCAGGTGGTGTTTCCATCATGCTTCTAAAACAATACAGACACAATAGATCTGGCCCTAACTTACCCCTTTTGCCTGGGTTTATTGAAATTTATAATAAAAGATAAAGACATAAAACGCCACATAAGTTTTCTCCTGAATGTAGCTGTTATAAGGGTTTCTCCACGTAGGGCTCCTCTTCTGCCCATGTTTGTTGTTCTCACTGTGTCAGAGAGGCACACTCAACCCCTTTTGTAGTCATGGACTTTATAGGAACCACCTGATCAGATATCAGTGTAAGTCCGCAAAAGAGCTCTGCATCTCTGGGAAGGGTGCTAGAACCTAAAACCCCATCACACTACTACCAAAGATTTTTGGCAAGCAACTTTCATCGTGGAATCTGACAGTTTTTAATCAAGTGATTCTTGAACACAACTCTTTTTGTATCACAAATCTCTTGTTATTGTGTGTTGTATCTGCATAGCTTTTCAGATAGATTTGCTCTATAAGATCTGTAACCCTCCTAGTCACTTTTTTTTAAAACCACATTTTTACAGCAATTTCTGTCTAAAGATCTCCAAGTGCTTTAAAAACGTGAACAAATTAAGCCGCACAATAATCCTGTGAGGTAAGTAAGTTTTATCACCATATTTTACGGACAGGAAAACTGCATCACAAAGAGATTAGGTGACTTGCCCAAGATCACACAGGAACTCTGTGGAAGAGCAGGGAATAGAAACCTCCCCATGTCCAATCCCAGAGTCCAAACCACAAGACCACCCTTCCTCCCAAATCAAGCAAAGAACAGTATGTACAATAATTTAATATATATTTGGAGAAAACTCACATATTTGGCATATATGAACAAATAGTCCAGGGGCCTCCCTTCCTCTAGTCTCCTTTTGACTTGATTTTCAGAAGTGTCAAGCACCCACAAATCCCACTGAAGTCAGTAAGAACTTCAGTTGCTCAGAGCTTTGAAAATCAGGTTTCACATCCCACTTGTAACTAATTCCTTCCTGCCTCATGTCTTCTTGGAAGTAGATAGGAGGAACAGTGATTTGTTAAATCCCTTTACAAAAAAAAAAAATACAAAAAAATCCAGAAGCCTGTTTCCCATCTACCATCTTCGTCAAGAATCATTAATTATTTCACTGGCTTTTCCTTTCCCTTCAACAGCAAATTCATTGTTTCTCCTTCTCACCATCAAAGGTTTGCACAAATTTGTGTCCCCTGCCTTCTGCTGTCATGTCCCCATGCTCCATGTTATATTGCCTACTCTCTTCCAAGCCTTCTGCCTCTATTTGTCTCTCCCTCCCACTCTTGTCTTTGAATCATCGTCAACATTACTCCTTAGACTGGAAGCCCATCCCATCCTTTTTACATCTCTCTCCACATTCAATTCTCTCCTCAACCCACATGTCTTCTGTGAGGCCTTCTAATGCCTTTCACCAATAACTGGAGAGACAAAAGAAGGGGGGGGGTGGAATCGCCAACTGCATGAATGTTTGATCTTCAACTTTCAGCATACATCTCCTTCTGCCCTTCCATTGCTAGATTCATTCTCTGAGCTCTCCAGGCTCCCCTCCATATCATCCTCCTTTGCCTCCACTCTCAGCATCACTTTTTCCTTCTTTCCTTTTCTGACACCCATGCTTTTAGTAACTTATCTTGCACATTTTCCCCTCAATCTTATCCACATCCCTTATAATATGTAGTTTAGACAATATACATTAAAAAAACAAAAACAAACAATGTAGAGCTAAGATGATGGCCAACCATCACTGGGATCACTCTGTATGTTACACTCCTTTCTGAGGGCGGGGGAGGGGAGAACGGGACACGTGGATCAACGTTAACATCACACTCCCAGTCAGTACCAGGCCTGGGCCTGGGAAGCTAATGATCCAACCCGCACAACAAATTTGGTGAAGAATCCTGGTCATGTGCCACCTGAAGCACGTTGTGCATACACTAGGAAGAAGACCCCTTTCTATGTTGTCTACTAATATTGTAAACTGTTTGTGGGAAGGCTTGTGTCTATTTCACTCTTTGTCCAGCTTTTAGCTCCTCATCCTGATTTGAGCCTTTGGTTGTTATAATAATAATAAGATTTCAAATCTGTATCGTATATTTGAACCGTACTTTTTGTGTCTTAAACTGTAAATGACTTAAGGCATGGATCAAACCTTCTACCATGTTTCACACAGCACTGACATTATTTTGGCAGCTAATAAACAACAATACTGTAGATTTTTTTTTAGCAGAATGGCCTTTCTTTGATTTGTATGCCAGGCTGGCAGCTCCACCCACTCTCCACATTATTTAAGATTTGCATGACTGATAGTGCAAATAAACTTGCGGACTGCTTGAATAGTCACTGCATGTATAAAGCCTAGTGCAGGAATAGGAGATACAATTTTGTATCTGTCAGCTGGTCTTTAGGCATGCAACAACGAGATTTTAAATATCTAATTTCTATAGGAAATAAATTCTTCAGCCTCAATGACCACTGAACCCAAGAATTCACTTATGTGCTCTTGGCTACTATAGGACTCAGACTAACTCTTCATTAGCCAGTACTGATATAGTTCATAAAGACAACTACATAAGAACCATGGAGATAACCTAGCAATTAGCTGAAAAATTATCATTTCAGATGATCGCATTATATCTTATAGAGTTTATTCTCTCTATACTAGGGAAAGAAAATGCAAACTACCAACTACAGGAACAACCTTAAAAAATCTCATAATTAACATTGTTTATCTATGGTTGAACATTTTGTTACTGTTATCATTCAATTACTGTCAGCCATAGAAACCAGAATCTCTAACATTTCATTAAGTTTTTTATCTGTATGAAACATGATAACATAATTCAGTTTTTAGATGGCAAGAAAAAAATCCCAGATAAATCAAAAGAGTTGCACACTAGTTTAGCTTTGAAAATCTCCCCTATTTGGTCCATCAGATGATACTATTTAGGGTATATAATACTGAAAGGGCAATCTGATAAATCACACTAGAAGCAATTTTAAACCATGCTACTGCTGAAAAGTCAATTTAACTTTCCAGCTTTAGAAGACTTTGTTATTGCTATTGTTAATTATTTCTCATTTAATGGGAAATTGGCAACAAGGTCCCCAACTGTCATTTTAAATCTGCAATAATATCATGTGAAGCTTTTCGTCCTTATTCCCAAGTCCTGGATTATCAGAGCTAAATGGCAGCTCCAGCATTACAAAAGCTCAGGGGCAGGTACTGTTACACAAATTGCCAATTCAATTAACAGTGTGTAAATGCTCCACTGGCAGGCTGAGGGAAGGACAGCCATTTTGGCAAGTGTCATTCCTAATTTATCAAACTGTCAAACCTTCCACTCAGGAGCCTGCGGTCACTGTCTGCCTCTTAATGCTAAATTGTAAAGCTGCAGGAACCATTCTTGTAGCTTGACAAGGCACAATACTCATAACTGATTTTAAAATCAAATGTACAGTTGTTTTAATTATTCTGCGTATAAATTGATGTTTTAATTACAAAAACAGAGAGGGAATATTCAATAAGGATCCAACATTATGTGTATATACAGTAGAAGGAACAAAGCTTGCTACCTAACCTGTTTTCAGAGGTAACTGTTCAATTTTATTTAATCCTATACTGCTTGTGATTATATTCAAATAGACAGTTCCTTAGTGATAGTAAACCTCCATCACCCACTTCTCTATAGTCTTAACATTAGCTCTACTGTCTTTGGGTTCTTACCAAATCACCATGTGTCTTAGTGCCTTACAGAGGAAAAAATGTACAAGATGACCTGCATCAGCAAATTCAAATTTCATTTCCACTGACCCCCTTCTCCCCACCAATCACAGTGAGTAGTTTACTTCGCCCTCTTACCTTTATGGAAATACTAGTAGGTTACGAAAACAACATCCGAAGAAGTGAGGTTTTAACTCACGAAAGTTTATGCCCAAATAAATCTGTTAGTCTTTAAGGTGCCACCAGACTCCTTGTTGTTTTTGTAGATACAGACTAACACGGCTACCCCGATAGTAGGTTACGAGTTGCTTTGTGGAAAAGGAACATTGAAGAACTTTACAGTTGGACCTGAAAGGGGCGAGGGCTTTTGGTCATCCTTGCAGTAATATGAATGGCTTACAGATGCTACTGCATATGCAGACAGGACCCTTTATAGCAGGGGTTCTCAACGTTTTTTTCTGAAGCCCCCCTGACATGCTATAAAAACTCCATGGCCCACCTGTGCCACAACTGTTTTTCTGCATATAAAAGCCAGGGCTGGCATTAGGTGATAGCAAGCAGGGCAACTGCCTCGGGCCCAATGCCACAGGGGGCCCCACAAAGTTAAGCTGCTCAGGCTTCTGCTTCAGCCCCAAGTGGCGAGTCTCAGGGCCCCAGGCTTCAGCCACATGCAGTGGGGCTTCAGCTTTCTGCCCTGGGCCCCCACGAGTCTAGCACTGGTCCTGCTTGGCAGACCCCCTGAAATCTGCTCACGGCCCCACAGAGGGCCCCGGACCACTGCTTGAGAACCACTGCTCTATAGCAGATACATGCAGTAAGTAGTATAGTGATGCCTGTAGTCTAGAAATGCCATTTAAGGATTTGTAACACTGTAGTCATCACAAATGTTGGGGGTTCACGTAATGCAGTTGTAAATGTTTGCTTCTGGGTTGAATATTAGCAGAGTATGTTCTCAGCCTAGGAGTGTTTTGGTTAAATACAGGGTAAATTGGTTTGACAATTTGAACACAATAGAAATGGAATTTAAAAATAAAACAAAACCACACACGTTTTATGCTTTCAGCTATCTTGTGTGGCTTCTGTAACTCAAAAATGTGTAATATATAAGAGAACAGGAATGTAGAGAGTGCCATATTGGATCAGACCAATGGTTCATTTAGTCCAGTATCCTTGTGACCAACGCTGGCCAGTAGCATATTCCAGAGGAAAGTGCAAAAAACCCCAAAGTAAGCATGTATGAGGTAACTGACCCAATTATAGTTTCCTAATTTACTCCCAATAGGTAGAGGTTGTCCCAAAGCATATACCTAAGTTCATATATAACTTCCAAAATCCTCAAGTTCTTGTTTTTAGCTATTTACTATTACACCTTTATAACTCTGAATATTCTTGTTATCCATATAAATGTCTAATCCCTATTTGAAGTCTTATAATGATATGTTATCATGAGTTTCTCAGGCTAACTGTGCACTATGTGAAAAATATGATATATCCAAATATTCATATAGTTCAATTTTACAGGCAATTTGTTAGAATGTGGACTAATTACTTTGGGAATTTAGAAAAAAAATACTTACAATGACTGAGACACAGGCAAAAAGAATTTTAGTTATTGGGAGTTTTATTCATACATTTAGACATGACACACAAGAAAGTGCACTATAAGAGAGGACCGGAGAGAAAACAAAGTTTTGCTGGAAAAATAAGAAAGCATTCAGCATTTTAGTAAAACACTATTTTTTAACTGAAGTCAAATTTTGAAGATTTTAAAGATTGGCACTAATTCAAGCCAATCTGTTCATAAATAGCCTGATCTAAAGGCTACTGAAATCAATGAGAGTCATTTTAAAGAATTTGTCTGTCCTATCATGTTTGTATAAGACAATTTATGTCATTAACTTGTCCCAATGTACGTAATTATGATAGAAAAACACACCCTTGCGAGCCAATAAGATGCTTTCCACAACAGAAAGCCCTTTTACAATAGTACACAACAGTACACCCTCAAGGCCAGATTTTTGAAGGTATTTAAGCACCTTAAGACAAATGTGATTTTCAAAAGTGCCTTGGTGCCCAATTACCAGTTTGAAATACCTTCAAAAATCTGGCCCTTAGTTCATAAAATGTTGGCTTTGTTAAAAATATCACCATTATGGTCTCACTGCTTATTTACTGACTACTATCCTTTTTGTATATACACCTTATTCTTACAATGTAACACTGAGCTCAGTCAAACAGCATGCATACTTAGTTTGAACTCAAAAATATGAAGGAAATGAAAGGCAGAAAATATTCAAATACCCTAAATCAGCAAAATAAAACTGCTGTACCTTAGGCTATACACTGGAAACATTATTACCTCTGTAGACTTTGAATAAGAGTTCAGAAAATTACATATGATGGTTGAGGAGAAAAAAATGCAGTAATACACAAAAAGCAGCCAGTGTGACCTAAAGAAATACTTAAGTAAATAAAATATTATTAGATCACAGATTAGAGATAGTGAAATCTAGTCTGAAGCCTAGAGTAACCACTCTGCTTTGTAAGAACAAGTGAAAAATGTCTAAACCCAGAAGGGTTTCGTATAATGAGGAGAAACAATTTTAAAGACTTTTATAAGCTCTCATACATCCTTTCAGACCTCAATAAAGTCATAACCAGTAGGGCCAAAATGGATAACCCGTGAAGCCTAAGTAACTCCACGTAATTAATTAAAGGTAAACCTAGGTGAAATGAACAGATAATAAATAGTTTGGTACCTATGTCATTATTCTGACTGAATTTCATTTTCAGAACATCGGTTTAGCTGGCACTGAGATTCAATAAACCAGTATGCTAGTGCATTAACGCGCAGTATGTAAGAACTTGAATATCAATTCATATTACAATCAGGGGATTCAAATGATAGATTGTTTCTGGATTTGAATTTCTCCAGTTAAGAATATTTTCTAGTTGATGAGAATAAGTATTTTGGCTTTGAGAGATAAAACCTGTAGAGATACTAATTCATATGCATTTAATCTCATCTCCATGCTTTACAAGACTGTCCTTCTCAGGGAACAACTTACTGTACTGTAAAACATCTCAGTTACTGCAGAATGATATGAATTCCCAGACACCAGGCATAGAAATTGCAAGATCTCAAATTTTACATACCATCACTTTGGAATCAGAAGGTTAGTAACAACTATTATCAAAGGACCATACACTTTGCATTACCAACTGGTGCCAGACAGTCCTGACCCAGCTACTCAAGCCAGCGTCCACATAAGAATGTGAAGGGAAGGGAATGGGAGAAAAAGGCATATAGGGCTCACTCTGCACATCCATGGAGGACCAAATACAATGGCAATCCTCATGCTCAGATTAGCTCAATGACTTCTGGCTATAACCTCCCTAGAAGTGTTAGCCACCACCAAGGAAATTAGAATGAGGCAGGAATATGGTCACAATGCTCTCTGTACTAACAATGAAGTGGACCAGCTGCATCGAAGAGCATTTCCTGAGCACTCTTTAGGGGTATCATAGAATCATAGAATATCAGGGTTGGAAGGGACCTAGTTGGAGGTCATCTAGTCCAACCCCCTGCTCAAAGCAGGACCAAACCCCAACTAAATCATCCCAGCCAGGGCTTTGTCAAGCCTGACCTTAAAAACCTCTAAGGAAGGAGATTCCACCACATCCCTAGATAACCCATTCCAGTACTTCACCACCCTCCTAGTGAAATAGTGTTTCCTAATATCCAACCTAAACCTCCCCCACTGCAACTTGAGACCATTACTCCTTGTTCTGTCATTTGGTACCACTGAGAACAATCTAGATCCATCCTCTTTGGAACCCCCTTTCAGGTAGTTGAAAGCAGCTATCAAATCCCCCCTCATTCTTCTCTTCTGCAGACTAAACAATCCCAGTTCCCTCAGCCTCTCCACATAAGTCATGTGCTCCAGACCCCTAATCATTTTTGTTACCCTCTGTTGTACTCTTTTCAATTTTTCCACATCTTTCTTGTAGTGTGGGGCCCAAAACTGGACACAGTCCTCCAGATGAGGCCTCACCAATGTCGAATAGAGGGGAATGATCATGTCCCTCGATCTGCTGGCAATGCCCCTACTTATACAGCCCAAAATGCCATTAGCCCTCTTGGTAACAAGGGCACATTGTTGACTCATATCCAGCTTCTTGTCCACTGTAACCCCTAGGTCCTTTTCTGCAGAACTGCTGCCTAGCCATTCGGCCCCTAGTCTGTAGCAGTGCATGGGATTCTTTGTCCTTGTTGAACCCCATCAGATTTCTTTTGGCCCAATCCTCTAATTTGTCTAGGCCCCTCTGTATGCTATCCCTACCCTCCAGCGTATCTACCACTCCTCCCAGTTTAGTGTCATCTGCAAACTTGCTGAGGGTGCAGTCCACACCATCCTCCAGATCATTAATGAAGATTAAACCAGTCCCAGGGGCACTCCGCTTGATACCGACTCCCACATTTTTTCTTCCCTGCCTGTCCTTCCTGAACAGTTTATATCCATCCATGACAGTACTCCAGTCATGTGCGTTATCCTACCAAGTCTGTTATTCCAATCACATCAGAATTCCTTGACTGTGCCAGGACTTTCAGTTCTCCCTACTTGTTTTCCAGGCTTCTTGCATTTGTGTCTAGGCACTTAAGATAACTCACTGATCGTCCTGCTTTCTCAGTATGAGGCAGGAGTCCTCCCCTTTTGTGCTCTCCTGCTCGTGCTTCCTCCCGATATCCCACTTCCCCACTTACCTCAGGGCTTTGGTCTCCTTCCCCCGGTGAACCTAGTTTAAAGCCCTCCTCACTAGAGTATAACAATGGATGTTACCCAGTGTACACATGGGAGCTCTGGGAAGCACTGTGCCTTGCTAAAGTTCAATGTCTCTTCAAACTCCCACTGCAGACCTGCATCTAATTTTGATGGGGTTTACAGACCCCACACTAAGGCCGAGTCAGGGACAGGGCTGGGAGCAGTACTGGTCCAGGAAAGCTCCACACTTCAGACACTGCCGAGCATGCTCCAGGGGAAAGGACTAGTATGAGCTCCAGCAGTTCAAACAGGAGGGAAGTGGGAAGCTATTTCCTGGAAGAGCACTGCTCTGCAACAAGAGGAGAAGAAGCCCATACTGAGGAGTTCTGGCTGTGAGTGTTCCCCCCCTCCCCGCACTTTCCAACATTACCCAAAAGGGAGGCAGAAACATGTACGGGGGCACTAGAGGGCTGCCTGTATCAGCTCCTAGACTGTAGAGGTCTGACATGAAGGACTTTAACTCAACGGCAGCCACATCCCATGGAGGCATTTGGTGTGGTAGGAAGTGGCCTAGATGAAGGTAAGCAAGAGGTGGACAAGACTCAAGCCATCCCATGTTTTTACACTTTCAGGGCCCTGTGCCAGGACCTGGTGGAATGGCAGGCCCAGGTCCCCCTACCACCCCAGATTCCTCTATTCCAACCCCTGGGATGGGTAGGATGAGGTGTTACCAACAAGGAAGCTGACCCAGATGGGACCACATCCAGGGGATCCAGGACACATTGAGTTAATACAGAATATGTCTACACAGCAACTAGACACCCGCAGCTGGCCCATGCCAGCAGACTCGGGTTCACTGAACACGGGCTGCAGGGCTGCTTCATTGTTGTGTAGACTTCCAGGATTGGGCTCCAGCTCTGGGACCATCCCACCTCACAGCGTCCTAGAGTTTGGACTTTGGCCCAATCCCAGAAATCTACACAGCAATGAAACAGCCACACAGCCCGAGTCCCAAGAGTCTGAATTAGCTGGCACGGGCCAGCCGTGGGTATCTAGTTGTTGTGTAGACAAGCCCAGACAAGCTGGAGTTGGAGGCCCAGACCCGTATGCCTGCTGATCAAACAAACCACCCCACTATGCTCATTTACAAAACTGAGCATCATATACATAGATTTTTTTCCAAAAATATGCTATACTTGTGTAGGAACATAGGAATTGTGACAATGGATCAGATCTGAGGTCCATCTAGTCAGTGCTTAATTTGTAATGAAAGAGGTGCTGGATGTCAAGTGATTAGGTGCCAGGGCTCAAGCAATTTTTTTTACTTTCATAAATGAAGCAGCAAGCCCAGAGGTGCCAGGGCTATGAACTGCCAAGCTTTGACGTGCCAGGGTTCATCGGTGGCACAAATTAAGCCCTGCATCTAGACAAGTACCCTGTTTCTGACTGTGGCCAGTCCAGATGCTTCAGAAGAAGGTGCAAGAACTCCATGAATAGGCATGAATGGGGTAAATTCTCCCTCCCCAAAAGACACATTTTGTCTTATGCTGAACTCTAATAGTGAGATATTGGCTCAAGCCTTGAAACATGAGGTTTAGTATCCCTGTCACATATATTTTTTGGTTATCATTAATTAAAACAACTCTGGATATTCTGATTATCCCTATAAGTATCCAATCCCTTTATTTAGTCTTCTTAAGTTCTTCGCCTCAACAACTTATGCCAGCGAGTTCCAAAGTTTATTATGCATTGTGTGAAAAAGTACTTCTTTTATTTGGTTTTCAATATGCTACTTTTTAATTTTTTTTGAATGTTCCTTTGTTCTTCTATTGTGAGACAGGGAGAACAGAAGTTCCTGATCTCTTTTCTCTGTACCAGTCATTATTTTATATACGTTCATCACATCCGTTCTTATCTGCATACTTTCTAAGATAAACCATCCTAATCTTCTCAGTCTCGCTTCATAGGAGAGTTTTTCCATGCATTTCTCTTCTACAATATTCTTTTTGAGATGAGGTGACCAGTAATGCACATAATATTCCAGATAGGCTCCACCAGTGATTTATATAAAGGTATTATAATATTGTTTGTATTATTCTTCAATCCATTATTTACGCAACCTAACATCTTGTTTGCTTTTTTGACCAAAGCTGCAAATTGAGCTGCCTACAATGATGATACCTAGATCCCTTTCTTGAGTGGGTCCAGTTAATTTAAAATCCTGTAAGGTGTATGAATAACTTAAATTGTTCTCTCCAATGTGAATTACTTTGCATTTGTCAACATGAAATTTCATTTACCATCATATTACTCATTTACCTAGACCGCTTACGTCTCTCTGAAGTTCCTCAGCGTCCCTTCTGGTCCTGATTAACCTAAATAACATAGTGTCATCTGCAAATGTTGCTACCACACTACTCAGCCTGCTCCTGAATCATTAATAAATATTTTAAACAACATGGGACCTCGCACACAGCCTTGAGACACCCCGCAGTTAACCTTTTGCCATGATGAAAATTGACTATTTAATCCTACCCTTTCATTTCTTTCAGTCCACCGGCATTCATGACTTTTCACCTCAAGACTACTTAGCTTCTTTAGTACCCTCTTGAGAGGGACCTTGTTAAAGACCTTTTTGGAGATCTAACTAAATTATGTCAGCTGGTTATTTTTTATCCACCACTTTACTGATATGTTCAAAGAATTCTAAGAGATCAGTGAGACATGATTTTTTCTTGGAGAAACCAGACTGGTTAGACATTATCATATCAGGATCTTCCAGGTGTTTTGTAATTCTAGATTATAGATTAAAATTATAGATATATCATTTGGAAAAAGTCTCTGTTTTTATTTATAGTAGCTTAAATTGCTTATTTAGAGATTGCTCAGCAGCTCAGCCACTTCATTCTTAAGTTCCTTTATAACTCTCGGATTTACTATCTGGGTCTGGTGACATACTACTTTTAAATGATCAGTTTGCTCCAGCATCTCCTTCTTCTGACACCTCATTCTCAGGGTACGTCTACACTACCCGCCAGATCGGCGGGTAGCGATCAATCTATCAGGGATCGATTTAGCGCGTCGACGCGGTAAATCGATTCCCGATCGCTCTGCCGTTGACTCCGGAAATCCACCACGGCGAGAGGCGGAAGCGGAGTCGACGGGGGAGTGGTGGCCGTCGATCCCACACCGCGAGGACGCGAAGTAAGTGATTCTAAGTCGATCTAAGATACGTTGACTTCAACTACGCTATTCTCATAGCTGAAGTTGCGTATCTTAGATCAATTTCTGCCCCCCCCCCAGTGTAGACCAGGCCTCAGAGTGCCTCATTTATGTCACCAGAAAAGGAGCAGGTGCGAGGAAGATATCTCAGCAACGATGCAAAAAAAACAGTTTCTGAACAATGTCTTTATCTTTCTGTCGTGGGGCAAGGCCACCCTGTAGCATACCTGGTGGCTGAGGATGACACTGTAGGCACTTTCTGCCTCACTTTCCCTCCCTGATGTGGATCTCCCCTCCACTCTTCACACACAGGTGTGCGCTAGAGATGTGGCTTAGTCCTCCAGCCAAGTCACAAACAAAACTTAATCCCCTCCAGGGCAGCAAAAGTCCTACTACAATGTCCTAACAAACAAAAGGTTCTTCCGTACTTCAGGGTTTCGCTTCATCCTGCCTTCTGGGACCTGTTCCCAGCCCCTTTCTGGGCTACCATTTAAAGTCTTTCTAACTCTGGGATACAGCACTAGGTGGACCCTAGGCTAATTTACCTGGAGTACCAAGCCTCCTGCAGACTCTGGCTCAGGGACTCCCACAGGAGCCTACCCACGCCCTTTGGTTCCCCCCTGTACTGATCTCTCAGCCCTTTTATGAGGCCCAGATATCCATTAAGCTATCATCTGACCCCATTAGTCCAACCCCTCCGACAGCTAATTTATTATGGGACAGATGTGACTGGCCCTGTCTTCCCTTAAAGGGCCAGTCACCCTGTGATATTTTCATAATTGCTTCTTATAGCAACTGATGATCCAGCAGACCAACAATTCTTTTAAAGGCTTTTTGCTTTTAATATACTTACAGAATCTCGTTTGTTTGTTTTATAGTCATACTCTTATTCACAAACAGACACACAATTTTCTTAAGTTTTCCAATATTAGGGTTTTCCCTTTTTCAGAATTATTTGTAGATTTGTTTGTCTCTGGTTTTTAGGTATTTTTTCCATCAAAACTTTTTAAGGGAAGCATGAGTAGCAAATGACATAAGAGGATGCGAGATGCCAAACTGAGAAGAGGACTAGCAAATATACTGCCTCTGTGCCTAGCAGTATTCAAGCATTTTATGCCAGCTACAGAAAACAGGCAGTATGCCATCGGTATCCATGGTGACAAGGAAAGACCCTACAGGTTGGTGGGGTACAACAGCTCTTTGGAAGCATTACAAGCAGGTGTAAAAGGAAGCCTAGCTCAAAGAGTAGGGTGGTGAGAGACGTACAGATTGATACCAATCAGTACATACACCTGTGCTGTAGCGGCACAGGAGTAACAAATTGTAGAAAGGCTCTGGAGGGAACTAGGAGAGCAATTGTGCATGAAGGGAGCCCATTTAGAAGCAAGACAGACCACATCCACAAAACGGCACAGAGATAATGCCAAGTGGAGTGAACTGAAGAATGCAGTGCAAGGAGGTGTGCTAGAGGAAGTTGGCCTGGCCACTGTGCAGCACTGGAGGCCCTGGCCCAGACTGAATGGTGGTGGTGGGCACAACTATTACTTCTGCTCCACAGGTGGTGTTAGAAATCTACTACAGGAGATGCTAGTGGAGTCAACTCAAAATCATGCGCTGACATAGGTAAAAAGTGAGATACCACGCCATGATTCCAAACACGAAATGAGCATGTAACCTTTCATCCCTTTATGCCCACATCCCACAGGAGGCAAAGTAGATATGGGCTCTTCCCACTCCATCTCGTGAAGCTCCAATTCACGTTCAAAACAACATTAAAGCACTTGGAGATCCCTGGGATTCAATGACAGCCAGAAAATGTAAAAACTGCAGCAGTCAACATTCGCGGCACACAGTACAGAGCTGCAATATCACTTCCCAAGTTCTGCAGTGTGTACAGGAGGATCGGGGTGTAGGCTAAGCCATATCTAGGTGTGTCTAGTTCACTCTGAGGGCTGGTTAAAGTGAGAAGTCAAGGCTCATGTCCTCCCTACCTGTCTTTAGGGAGATGTGTGGTCTCAAGGATGCACAGAGTGAGTGCTCCCTGCAGTCCCACAAGCATAGCACCTAAAATTGTCCTTTGCTCATGTGTCATCTCACCCATTCCACCACCCCACACCTGCACAAGGACAGGGGGCGGGGTGGCCGCCAGGTGTTTTTCTAGAAAGCCAACTCATTTGCAAATGAGATGCTGGCTCATTCTCTGCCAAAATAAATATGTTATCATTGGCAATACCATTAAAAACACATCCACACCATCACCTTTTTTTTAGGGGAAATTATTGACAGAGATTCAGGATATGCCTGTGCTCTGCCTCTGAATTCAATGTCGCTGAATGACAACATTTGCCTATAGGGAGCATAAAAGGAACCATTTTCTCTTGCTCATTCTGCATCATCTTTGCTTTTAGTCCCACCATCTTCACCTCTCCTTTCCAATATCATGACTGCACTTCTGTTGTGGCACAACAAGAAGGTATTTAAAAGGGCGGTAAAGTGCCAGCACTGGTCAAGGGTTAGACTGTTCCTTCTGGGCTGTAATATTCTGTAGTCCCTCCACAGTCTCTCCAATTAACACCATGCCATGTTTCTTTGAAGTTACACTGAAATAGTGCTCCAAACATCTTCAAAAAAATGCTTTCTGTGAAAGCATCTGAAAACATTAACACCACAGAAAACATTCAAATTACAGTTAAAACATTATCCTAGAAATCTGTACAAAAGGTAAGCTTTAAGGCACAGTCTTGAGTAGCGCAGTGCTCCAAAAGCAGCACTGAGGTACACGGTGTCTCAGGCTTGGTCTACACTGGGGGGCGGGATCAATCTAAGTTATGCAACTTCAACTACGTGAATAACGTAGCTGAAGTCGACGTACTTAGATCGACTTACCATGGTGCCTTCACCACGTTGAGTCGGCTGCTGCCGCTCCCCCGTAGACTCCACCTGTGCCTCTCGCCGCGGTGGAGTACAGGAGTCGACGGGAAAGCGCTCGGGGGTCGATATATCGCGTCTAGACTAGACGTGATAAATCGACCCCCGTTGGATCGATTGCTGCCCGCTGATCCGGCGGGTAGTGTAGACATACCATCAGAGATACCCACAATTCCTCCCAGGGCTTCCTTTTCTGTGCTGGAGGAAGTAATTTGAGACACCTCTTCTGCAGCGTGCAGCAAACTCCTCACAGTGTAGCCAGCTAGCTCGTTCACTCTGCTGGCTCCGTCCAGGAGAAGCATCTCCAAGACAGCCCTTGTGCCCCCCCCCCCCCCATCACCCATGAGTACTGGGAATTGCAAAGGGATAGGTAACCTTCCTTCCCTTGCAGGACTGCATCAAGGCTAGTCACAAACTAATCTTGGAGTAACAATTACAGTAGTCAATTTTCAAATATCAGTAATGTAACATTTTTCCCTTTTAAAAAAAGTTATCAAAAGTCAGGAGTCTAAAAGGAAAGAAACACCCATCCCATCTATTTTTACAATTTAAAGTTGGCTGACAATTCCCTATAAAGAGCAGCAGGAGGCTGCAGTGAAGTGGGGATGGTGAGGAATTAGAGGCTGCTAACAGTGAGCAGAGTCTAGCAGACAATGCTGGGAGTTAGGACTGAGGCTATGTCTACACTACCACTTATGACAGTATAATTTATGTTGCTTCGGGTGTGAATGAGTCACCCCCCTGAGCTACGTACTTACACTGACCTAAGTGCCACTGTGGACAGCGCTATGTCGGCGGGCGAAGTTCTCTCACCAACATAGCTACAGCCTCTCATTGGGGGTGGATTAATTAAGTCAATGGGAGAGCTCTCTCCTGTCGGCTTAGAGTGGCTACTCTAGAGAGCTTGCATCGGTGCATCTATGCCATTGTAAGCTCTCTCGTGTAGCCATAGCCTGAGACTCCTGTCTAAGTGTGCCCTGCCAAAGCAGGAAAGGCCCCAGGCATGAAGGCATGGGAAGAGGAAGAGAAATCTTTGTTTGTGCAGACTTTTGGATAGACTTGAAAACTTCATTTTGAATGTTAATTTAATAAAGCACAAGCAGAGAAGGGATCGGAATGGACAAAAGAAAGCGTTTTTTCAATTTCTCTAACAGTCCCAGAGGGGAAATTGAGGCAGGTTGCCCATAGCATAACCCTAAGTCATGAGGGGATGCATGGGAGGCCATCAGCCCACTAAAATGGCAAAAATCTATTGTGTTTGTGAGTCCTGTTATGCAATCTACAAAGAAATACCAAATTTGGTAACTTTAGTTTCATGTATGGTCCCAAGTTTAATGATTACATTTAGGAACCTGAACAAAATTATTGTTAGCAACACCTCATAATTTTATGGATGTCATCCATTGGAAGTTGGGCATCTGAGTGTTAAAAACAAAAACACTTCTGTAAGCTGCTTTCAGTTAGGTTTGCAGCTTTGGGGGCAAGTAATTCAGACCCTGGGTCTGTGTTGAAGCAGATGGGCGTGTCTGGCTCAGCAAGGTGCTGGGGTCCCGAGCTGGCAAGGAAAGCCAGGGCCAGAAGTAGTCTTGGCACACAGGTGGCAGCTCTCAAAGGGGGTTCTGTAATCTAACTCATCTCAGTGGTCTTAAGCATTCCCAGTAAATGTTCACTTATTGGCACAATAGTGCACTCACTCTTAGTTCTCATTTGTTTAATAACTGAGGTTTAATTCCTCATGTCCTTATCACCAAACTTAAACTTGACCCAATTCATTTGCAATCTAGGATGAAATAAGCAAGAAAAGTGAATAATCATTCTCAAGGCACAAGAAAAAAGGCAATAGCAGCCCAGTAAGTGGCATATTTTATTGGTATCTGTGTTACTTTCCTTTTGGTATTTCTTTGTATAACATGTATTGCTTTTTACTGAATTTCAGTCAACTCCATGGGAGACAACACCATCCGTCTTATTTCATCTTTTAACAAGGACTTGATGAGGTGACACAGGACTGATTCTTAAAAACACATTACCTGTTATGTGAAGCATTGTGTGACAGGGAGAACTATCTTAGTGACAGGCACCTGACAGCAGATTTGTTGATTTCATGGTCACTTCATTTAAAGTAACAACAGGGTGAAATATGCCATCTGATAATCTGTTTGAATGTTGACTGTGAAAAGTACTTAACATTGCTGCCAGCTACTACTACTACAGAATCTGTTCTTCAATATGTGCAGTTGTGCCGGCCTCTTTAATAATTAAAACACACACACTCCATCCTGGATTTAAAATAAACTTTCTAAAAGTAAACATTAAAAGACTGAAAAAAATCTATTAAATCTATAAAAGTGAAAAAGATTCAAAGTGCTCAATTCAGAGCAAAGTACAATATGAGGACCATGGTATGTAAGATCATTCTCTGTTTGAAGACAACTGCCATACCCGTATGAAATAAGTGAGGTAAGGATGAATTTGCAGCCTTCCTTCTCAGTTTTCTTGCCTTTGATGTTTAATCTATAACCTTAAGGTTTGATGGTCACATACTTTTTGGTTACTGTACTTATTTTATTACTACACAATAATAATAAGAAAAATAAATTGCCCATCATTTTCGCAATGGGGGGTACGTTTAACTCTGTGTTGTATTACAACTCTTAGGCAGTTCTGGATGACAGGCAGATATGGCACATACACAACAGCCAGTTATCCCTAATGAAATAGGGTAGGAATTAAATTAAAATATTCATCCCACATTAGTTTCTAAGAAGCAGAGTTTATAACATTGGGAGACAGATCCACAGGCAATATCTAAATTTTGCTGACTGAGTGGGTGAAACCCTGTTTGTTTTAAAGGAACTCGTGCAACACACATGGGTTTTTCTAAATTAATATGGCAGTAGTGCACGTTAGATCTAAAACTGTACTTTAAAACAGAACGTTGCAGGACAGTATTGTGCGGCATACATGAATTATAAAATCCTTATCTGAACAGGTTAAATGAGAGGTTTTTTAATAAAGTAATCAGTTATCTAGTATTGAATACAGCAGCTATACCCATATCTTAATTAAACACACACACACACACACACTCTGAACTGCCCTGATGATTTATACTAGCTCACACGAAACATGAAGAACACCTTGAATGTCGATATACTTGAAGCTTTTTGAAACAGCATTAAATATGAACCAGAAATAGGCTGGTTAAAATTTACACTTCCTCTGAAAGATTTTTGACACATTCTGTGCTTGTGAAAGTGAGGGGATGACGGCCCTAGTCAAATACAGTTGAGTGAGCAGACTGCAAGCATCCCACATTCCACCTCCAGTGCAGTTCAAGCGTGACGTGGAGGGACCAGCCTCTCTCTCTCTCTCTCTTTTACTGTTTTCCAAATATTTTATTAATTCATTTTTGTTGTTGTTTCTTTCTAAGACAAGCATCACTGAAATTGTTCATCACTCTTAATATTTTGCTACATGGTTTAGCTGAATCTCACCAGGTCTGTTTGTATAGAACAGGAATGCTGACAAGCTGACAGACAGTTCCAAGTATATAGCAAGTATCTTACTACTAACCTATGAAGATGTTTTTCAGAATCATTTCCTGTAAATTTTTTACTTTAAAATTTTCTTTACGGGGAAATAACATCAGGGGCTCAAGGTTCTCATCTCCAGGGATCATGTCAATGGTCACAGAAGCATACATTTGAAAACTTCACCATAGCTTATGAATATTGCTTTTGTAATAAGAACATTCTGTATGTTATTTTATAGCACTGCAGATGCCAATGTTTTGTGCTAAGCTTCATTGCACATTAGAAATAACAATCTAATATTATTTTGTTAAAATAGAAACTTGTTAACTTGAAATCCAGTCAACTTAAAAAAAACCTGAAAAGTACTTTCAGGTACTAAACCAACCCGAGCTCTACTTGCCAATTTTGTAGTTTTCAAATCATCAGGGCCGCCCAGAGGATTCAGGGAACCTGGGGCAAAGCAATTTTGGGGGCCCCTTCCATAAAAAAAAGTTGCAATACTATAGAATAGTATATTCTCGTGTGGGCCTCTGCAGGGCCCGGGGCCTGGGGCAAATTGCCCCGCTTGCCCCCACCTCTGGGCGGCCCTGCAAATCATATGTTCTTATTTTAAAAGTGTTTGTCTCTTCCCTGATACTGTGAAAATGACCTCACCACACAGTGAGTGGTGGGGGCCATTGTCTGACTTGTTGGAAAAAAATGTGTGGCCCCTTTAAGGGCTAGAGAGCCAGGGAGTGACTTTCTGCTACAGCTGCAGACTAGGTCAACAGTGGGGACACTGACTCATGTCCCCCAGGTGATGGAAGACAGTGGGAACTGTATAGGTCCATGCCAGTGCAGACAAGCCCTCTTTTACCCGGACCAGACAGAGCAGCACCCACCCTTCCTCCCATGGAAATGGTGAAATACTGGGTTTTTGTCAGGATCTTTTGAGGGCACTGTGCTGGTCACTCTTTTCTCCAGGGGCTGGGAATGAATGTTTTCCACACCGCCAGTTTGTCCAGGGCAAAGTGTTTTGGTTTTTTTACCCTTTCCCACAACAGGTTTGGGGGGGCTTAGTGGGGTGAACATGAAATGGGAGTTAGGCTAAGTTGCTGCAACTCATAATGTAAATGTGGGGTGGATGTCCAGTGCAGTACTTTGAAGGGAAGGGATATGGTGACCAGACAAAATGGATTGGTAAAGGATTTAAAGGAGGTATTCTTTAAAAGAGTGGAAACAGGGGTTTCAGGACTGCTATAACTGGTACAGCAGGAAGCCAATCACTCCCCTCCAACCTTATTTGAGGGGGGGGGGGGGGGATGGTGATGTCCCAGCAATAGGTTGGCTGGGCACCAGGATGGGTAAAGGGGAAGGCTGATGGATGGGTAAAGGGGGAGGGCTGATGGAAGCCCCTCAGCTATCTATTGAAATGATGATGGAATTACCTGCACTGTACACTTTTATCAGCCAGGTTCCCCCAGACATTTAAAAATAAAGTTGCAGCCTAATTAAACCACATCCAGTGTTTCCTGTCCTCCTCCTGGCACGGCCGGACAAAGATTTGCACAAATAACAGGAAAACCAGCCATAGTGAAGCTGTCTAAGCAGTAATTGCTGTCAAATGTACAAAGTAAAGAAACTAGGTTGGTGTTATGTATAACAACAGTAGGTAACAAACTTTTCATGCAGAAATGGGAGTTTAAAGTTGATGGTATCCCTTAAAGCTGTAAGAGATTACATATTACACATCAGCTGTAAGGTATGCATATAAAATCCTGCGGTCCAGATGTTGGGGTACAGTGTGGCTGCTTTCAGTCAAATCACACACAGATTCTGGGCATGAAGCCATCATAACTGCACATGTGAGGATCACACCAGAGTGGCAAAGAGTTGGCACTGCTGCTCCCATAGTATGCCTCTCTCATACCACCGCTGCCAGCATAGGAAGTTTGGATGGGGCTTCCCATCCAATTCAATACGGACAAATGCAAAGTACTTCACTTAGGAAGGAACAATCAATTGCATACATACAAAATGGGAAATGACTGCCTAGGAAGGAGTACTGCAGAAAGGGATCTGGGGGTGATAGTGGATCACAAACTAACTATGAGTCAACAGTGTAATACTGTTGCAAAAAAAGCAAACATAATTCTGGGATGTATTAGCAGGAGTTTTGTAAGCAAAACACAAAAAGTAATTCTTCCGCTCTACTCCACATGGCTACAGCCTCAGCTGGAGTATTGTGTCCAGTTCTGGCTGTCACATTTCAAGAAAGATGTAGACAAATTTGAGAAAGCCCAGAGAAGAGCAACAAAAATGATTAAAGGTCTAGAAAACATGACTTATGAAGAAAGATTGAAAAAATAGGGTTTGTTTAGTCTGGAGAAGAGAAGACTAAGAAGGGACATGATAACAGTTTTCAAGTACACCAAAGGTTGTTACAAGGAGGAGGGAGAAAAATGGTTTTCCTCAACCTCTGAGGATAACACAAGAAGCAATGGGATTAAATTGCAGCAAGAGCAGTTTAGGTTGGACATTAGGAAAAACTTCCTAACTGTCAGGGTGGTTAAGCACCGGAATAAATTGCCTAGGGAGGTTGTGGAATTGCCATCATTGGAGATTTTTAAGAGCAGGTTAGACAAATACAGGTCAGGGATGGTCCAGATAATACTCAGTCCCGCCATGAGTGCAGGGGACTGGACTAGATGACCTCTTGAGGTCCTTTCCAGTGCTACGATTCTATGATTCCCTATACCTCCTTGAACTCTGGTTGGTATATCACCCATTTGGGATTCTTGGTAAGTAGGGAAGCACAAGCACTGTCACTGTATATGTGCATACACCCGCCCCCCCAATCCCTCAACTGAGCTGTGTTTCTCAGTCACAGCAGAGGAGCTGGACTATTTACTGTATCATTAAAGTCAGATGAATGGCAAAGAGGAATTATAGTACATGTTGATCTCAGTGGGAAAAAATGCAAACAATGTTTACAAGTTGTTAAAAGTAAAATATCGAATAGGCTTGACTGGCTACCTTTGTAAGATTTTACTACTTTTCTGTATAACATCCAGTGGCGTTAAACTCCTGCTATGAAGTTTCCTTTCTATCAGGAGGAAATTCGGTTTTATATTACCCAGTTGTAGAATTTATCACTTTCATCTTTCTGCCATCTGCAGGATATTGAAAATGAAATGAAAACAGAAACATTTTAACATGAGGGGAACACCTGATGGATGAAGTTATTCAAACACCAAGAATGTGTGGTATTGCACATTCTCACTGTCACAGCCTTTGTTGAAAAGGATTTCCCTGACCTTTTCTGTAACCAGCAAACAAATAAGCCCTATCTCTCAGCAGGAGAGAGCCACTGCTCCATTAGATCATTAAGCAGTTCTATTCAGACTACCCCAGTCTCCTGTCCTTGGCCCTGAAGAAAGAACTGGCACCAATCCAATCAGTCAGATAGAAGGAAGGAAAATGTGCTTTCGTACAGTACAGCTTGAAATGTCACAGCAGGATGAAAGTCATGGAACAGACAGCAGTGAGGAAAAGATGTGGTGCTACATGAGGGGTAGTGTTCCAACAACGAAAGGCTGGTTTTTCAGTCTGCCAAACAACGTAATGACTCATCCAGGCAGAAAAATATTACCACCATGGGAATATTTGGAATGTCTCAGTCTGAGAGTAATTAGGGACTAAACTACACCGGCATGCTTCAGTGAAGAAATGAGAAAATAAGCAATACCTCTGTCAAGTTCTGATTGGCGAGTATTAAATGAATATGGGCTTCTATCATCTCTGACCACAAACTAGTAACTTGCAGCAGATTGTCAGAATGGAGAAATATTTCCACTTTCTCATAAAATACGACAGCACAAAAAAACCTGGTGAAGTGAAAAATGTTGCAGTTGGCAGTAAGAGTTTTAGAGAAAATCATTACCATGATTATATAATTTAATCCTTGTAACAGGCGTTTGCACATAGCATTTTCCACCTCTAATTACACTGTCTGCAAAGGAAAAAAGAGAAGGGGAGGAGAGGAGGGGCAAAAGTGGCAAATGCTGACAGTTTCACTTTATGAATAACTACTGTATACAAATCACTAAACGAAGAGCACGAATGTTTAATGGAATTATTGTGCTACTTATCGGTTGTATAAATGTAAATACTTTGGCAAGAAGGACAAACATTAATTTTTATTCTTTTGTATTTCTAAATTGTGCACAATTTGTATTCATTAAGCAAGGCAAAAGGCCTTTTTTTCTTTATAATTGTAAAGTGACATAATAATTAAATTGTATAACCTCGGCAGCATCTGCAATTTAAAGGATCACTTACAAGCTGGCTGGACAAAGTGCACCACATTAAACTACAAAACTGAGTTACACATCAATAACCTTTCATTCCAACGGCCAGGTCAGAACCTTAGTAACATGAAAATAAATAAATATTATTCAGAGTAGAAAGATTCAGAAGGTCACAAATAAAAACAGCTTACAAGATCAAAAGTCCCAAGGTTCTTTCAGACTATACTCTGAAACCTGAAAAGACACTTGTTTGACTTCCTTCATCAGGACAGACACTTGTAGTACTACTCTATTGCATGCAACTCCCCAAATCAAAGTGAAGGGCAAACACAAATCGCCTCTCTGCACAAAATGAACAACCCCCATTAGGCCAGATTAATAAACTCTAGCAGATGTATGGGCTAACACAATATTCAGCTATTGACATAAATATAAATATAAATTAAAAAAAAATAACCTACTTTAGTAAAACTACCTGTGCAATAAAAATTAATGAACTCCAAATGATTCTGCACAGCTCCACCAAATTGCATTTTCAGGCTCACATCTTCAGGACATGCTGGGTGGTTTGATGCATTCCCGCAATTCATCTTCCTGCTAAGCCAATTTTAATTTAAATGCAATTAAAGGCTCAAAATGAACATTATGTATTAGATAAAGCCCTGAATCTGCAGACTATCATAAATATGATTTTTGGAAAAATTAATTACAAGCCATTAGGGTACAAGTCATCTTACTGCAAATGTTGAGTTAAACTGCAGAATTAGTTTGTTCGTTCCATTAAATGTTAAATACTGATTTGAAGCTTTGCTCCAAGTTAACAGCAGTAGGTCAGTATAAAAGAAAAAAATTCTCTCTAAAATAAACTTATGAGATTCTGGAGACTTATCCATTCACATTAATTGAAAATATGCAGTCTTTGAAATCAAATTTTAAAAAGTGAGTTTTTGGTCTCTTTTGGTCAACTAGAATGATATTACTAATTAATAAAGCACTGCACAATTTCCTTATGTTTCTACTTGCATACACTAGCAGAGTATAATACAGATTTATACAGAAGACTTAATTGGTAAATTGGTCTAAAATTATTTCAAATGAAAATTAACATTATGCTACCTGCAGTATCTGAATGGTATACAAGTTACAACAGTGATGCTTACATAAAATACATTCTAGGCCTAAAAAAGAAAGCTCCGTGAAACTTAAGTAAGAGATCAAGCTTGCAATTTTGTCACTTGCTGTGAGCTGGAGCCTGCAAATTCAGCTCTCTCCAGGCATACCAGCAAAAGGATAGGAAAGTGCTATGTTATTTCTGTCTTTGAGCAATGTTACATTACTGTTACAATTTTAACTTTTTATTGTGCATGCTACAGTGTGTCAAACTAATCTCCACCAGTGCTAGCAATGCTCCTGTGAGCCTAGCACAGATCTTTGGCATTTGCCATGATTCAGATTTATTTGATCTATCTTGTTTTACACACCTACGAATAAATGTACCAGTTTTAAAGCTAGATGAAACAACAACCATGTGATGCATTTTATAGTATATATCTTTAAAAGCATACAATACATTGTGCAGACAAAAAATCATGAACATAGCCCTCAGAGATACACAAGAGTTTTATCAAATTCACCAACTTCTCCATCTCATTACCCGCTTTGTTCTTTAATACTGACATGTAGCTACTATATTCTTCCCATACCATAACCCAGAATAGATTAAAGGGAAACCTCTTACCCACACCCCCCAAAAACTGACAATTTTGTATTCACAATATGTCAGATGTGTGCATTTTTCATTAACTTCTAATTTATCATTAAACAGAAAAGCAATGCCATGGTTGGTAAAAGTAAGCCATTAATCTCATAATAATTACTTATAAATGTTCATGCTCCTTAGAAGAACTGAATGTATCACATACAGTACAGGGCTCAAGGTAACTTTTAAAAAAAAACTTTATTAAATCACAGCTTTCATTAGTGACATGACTTGATTTAGGTATGAATGTTAAAAACATGTTGTCCCCCCCTCACATGTCCATCTCCTGGGTTTGACTTAATTTTGTCTGATTGAATATCTGCCTCCTCCTTATCTGAGCCCTCCCCCCAACTCTTAACTCCTCCAGGGGACTGTGTTTGTTTGCTTCAGTGCATTTATTGTCTTTTGCCTTGTCTACCTCCATCTCAAGTTACTAATGTGCCAACTTCTGGACTTTAGCAGATAACCTCTGTGCAGTGGGAGTTTAATGAAATATACAGTAGTTGAGCTGGATGCCTGTTATTCTGGCAATTCCACTTCACACTGTGAGGCCATTATATCAGGTTCCCTAACCTCATGAAATATGAAAAATTGTTACCTTCTAAGGATATGGTTATAACATACTGTATGCACCTAAACCCTTATGCAATATGATGTAAATTGAAGAGAACAAAAATTCAACGGTAAAATAAATTATTCTACTCCTTGACTCCTTTCATTTCATCAATTCAAAAACCTCAGCAATGATTAAATCTCATGTATACTGAAAAGCATAACAATTTCCATAACTCAGTTATGTTGCAGACCTGCAGTTTTCATTGGCTTCCAATTTCTTAAGACTGCTGTGGTGTGGTCCATTTACAGAGACATACCATGGTCCTTTCTTTCATAAAATAGGGCAGGAGACTTTAGGATGACACTAGCCTAGGCAAAATGCGCTCACAAGAGAGAGGGAGGCCCATCTCAAGAGTAACTTAGCTGCCACTGTGCGGTGGGCATTGTTCTGTGGGGCAAGCATATAAACAACATACATTATTTATTGAGCTAAAATTAAACTGCCCTAGCATCTTGTTTCCATCAGCAATTCTGTAATTGAGAAATATCTGAAGATGCAGCTTCTGACTGGATATCTTGCAATTTTCAACTTTTTTACAGGGATAATCCTATACCTGCCTCTCACAAGTATTTAAGTTCAGCTCTTTTATCATCCTACATGTGTGGGAAACCTTGAAGAGAAAAGAACCTGGGGCTTGATCCCTGTCCCATTGAAGTCAATAGGCATCCTTCTGCTGCCTTCAGTGAGCTATGATTCTGGACCCTGGTGAGCAAAGCCACTCTGAGAATAGCCCTAGTTTAGTTCCCTTATTTTCACATTGTATACGTGTCATCCAAAATGTGAGAAGAGCAGAAACATATTGCCCTCTCCACTTTAATCCTTTATTTTTATAGTATATTCTGGGATAGCAAAAGCTAGTTAGAAATGTAAAGATTAAATATTTTACCTACAGATTGTCCTTAAATGAAAACTCCTGGTCCAAATACAGTCAAACTTTGGGAAAATTCAGATCCAGACCAGAACTATGTGTCTTGTATTCATTTAAATGATATTATAATTGCCATAATAAGTCTGCCATGAAAATTCTTTGAAAGTTGATCAGGTGAACTCCTAGCTAAATTTAATTTTACTTTTGTACATTACGGATGCTCTTATTTTTAATCTTTTGTCAGTTACCTGGGTAACCTCATACTACTGTCACCAAACACTCAACATAAAAAAAAAGAAAATACCCTCAGTCAAGCACAAAGCTTCTAAAACTCACCACAGCGTAGTGAGTTTTGAAGTGTGTTGTCTGACACAGATGACAACACCCTGTAAAGAAAGTGCAGTGGGAAGAACAAGAGAGATGACTTCATCCACCAGGAGATGCTTCTAACTCTTGGATGGAAGATGAATGCATAGCAACACTACATAGGAAGTAAAAGAAAATACCACTTCTAATGCTACAAAACAATACGGGAGATACAATGAGTTGTTGTACAGATTTTCAAACACAATCACCTTCCACTAGCTCAAGCTTACTAATGTTTGCCCATTATATTTGTACTTTTAAAATAATTATGCTACTAAACAAGTAGAAAAAGTCAAACTCTGCCGAACTTGGCTGCTCATGAAGCTGTTGAAACCGTAAGATTCCAATTCAGAACAAGATCTCTGTGACAGCATGAGCTCATTCTAAATAGCTATGTGTTCTGCCATGTGAATGTTAATGAATGTGTTGTTGATTGTTATCATAAAGTGTTATTCAGTGTGCTATGCAAGGTATGAAGGTATTATTAAAATCAGCATTTCATTTTTTTATTACATTTCAAACTTTGAACATGTTACTTTTATAATCTCCTCATCCCCACTATTGCTTCCTTCCAAATCTCACAAACCATAATTCAAGCTTGGTTCTCTGCACACTATCATGTCTCAATCACTTCCCCACCTTTATTCATTGGGTCTCCATGTATTATTCCATTTACATCTGCACTCCTACAATTCTCAGACCCCATCATGCCCAAGTTCCTCACATTACATCATGATCCACCAACACATCACTCTATTTCCACACCTTACAGCATTTCTTAATTATCATTTACAAATCAAAACTGCGCCTCCCCACACACTTCATTAAGTCTCAAATCCTCACCTCTTGTCTCTTGACCCCTCCCAATCCTTTTACCTCCCCACTTTAGATTCCAACTCCAGCTTTCCAACCACTTTCTCCCTTCCCTTTCCTACCTTCTCAGAAGCTCCAGATACAATTTCTCTCTTCTTTCACATTCTTTTCCAATCCTTCCTCCCCGTCCAACCCTTATCTCTGAGCGCTAGCAACCACAGATTCCCTCCTCTGAAATATATACCCACTTATCATTTTGTCTCAAAGGCCTGACCTGACAGCAGAGCGCCTTACCAACAACAGAATGGGATGTATTAAGGCTAATCATGCATCTTGAGCCACAAATGCAAATCTTTCTAGACTGGTCACATGACAAAAACTTTCAAACACCGCAGGACAGATGAGTTTTAAGACTGGCCTAGCCAAAACCACCCCCCCCCCCACCATCATTCCTTACGGTGCTAGGAACACTACAATTGGCCATGCAGTCTCAAACTGAAGCTTTTCAAACCCATTTCTTCCCCCCAGAAAACCAAGCATTATGAGGCATGGATAAGTCTAGGGAACTAAGTTGCCCATTTCATCCGTGTGAATGAGTTGTTCACATGAGTATAGGCATGTTTTTTACTGCTGGCCTTTGGGTTTCAAACACAAGTAGTATGAAGTTCCCCACACTTTTAAGCACAAAAAGTAAACCAACAGCACTTATATTTTCATATATTGATTGATTTTAAGGCCAGAAGGGACCAGTAGACCATCTAGTCTGACCTTCTGTATACTGCAGACCATTAAATTTCAGCCAGTTACACCTGTAAGGACCCCAATAATTTATTTTAAAAATAGTCTCTCTCTCTCTAACACACACACACCCCTAGCTTGCCAGGAATTTTTTTCAAAACTCTTAGTTTTAAAACTCACAGGGTAAAGAATGGATTTGAATCAGGTACAGCTTTGTTAGATCTCAAGGACTGACATTAATTACAATCAGTTTTAAAAGCACAAGTTACAATATATCATTCTAGGTTTTATTTTCTATTATGCCAAAGAGCTGTAAATTACATACTTTATTGATAAATGGTAAAAGATGCCCAATATTTTTTCTACACGCCTCTGTCTCTGTGGTGCTTCTTTTTGTGTGCTTTTCTAAAAGGTTTTGGTATTCTTAAAAAAATTCTATATAATTTATTATTTGATGCTTGTGTTTTATCTGTTGAGAGCACTCATACTTGTAATTATTTCAACAGCTTAATAAAAATGAATGAAGAAATAAAAGAAGCACAAATTACATTCAAGGTGTTGGAAGCAAAGACAGTTCTAATAGCACAACCTCTGAACATGAAAATAACAAGCAATAAAAAGGTACTGCTAACCATTCTTTAGGGCTGTTTAAGGTCAGGAGAGTACTAACTGCTTAATTTATGCAGCTGCCTAAACACATTTAGAACCAAGACCTTTCTGAACACCTACTGAGTATGGCCTGCAGCCATCCAGCTGCATCAGGGGTATTGTGTGCTGTCTTACAGAGCTAACTTCTTTTCAACAGTTGGGCCATTAATCTTACATTCTTTCCACACGTGTGCAGTTATGTTCCCCTACACATGTGTAAGTACTGTAGGTTTCACAAAGGTACATGATAAGTTAAAAAAACTGAAAAAAATAAAAGCAATCTCCATTAGTTGAGAGTCTCTTTGCTGGTAGGGTTCCCATACTGCCACTTTCCTTCACCAACATTGCAGATACACTGAAATATGCAGGGAAACATCCACTGGGATAGTGGCAGCTGCCTTCCTTTCAGCAGAGGTAATCATGTAACGGTGGCACTTCTATATGGGAGCAAAATGTGCAATCTCTTTCTGCAGTGGATATAGATATTAATATTTATGGACAGTGGGGTAGTTCAGGAAGTAAAACACTGAAACATGAAGCTCTAATGTACACTGAATTGTATTATCTTTAGTGCTATATATTAAAAGTATCTGCAGTCAAGTGACTGAATTGTCTTAACTCCACAGATCCACTGTATTTACCAAATACTGGGAACATTAATACACTATAAGAATATCACGGGAACAGCATTAAAATCTTCAGGACAAGATTTTCCATGAAATGAATATGTTTTCATGGGAAACTCTAGCCCTATGAACAGAAACCTAACATACAGACTGAAAACTATGGAACCCAATATAATGTTAACATGAAAGCAACTGTATCAGCATACTATGTGCATGCATACACATATAGTATTGGACCCAATACTGATTTCACTTATACTAGTGAGAATCAGGAGTGACTCCATTGAAGTCAATAGTGTTACGCAGCTGTAACATTAGTGTAAATGAGATGTGAATCAGGCCTATTATTAATGGAACGTGTAACAGGATACTAACAAAAGGAAACAAGGTTGAGATATTTCAGGATCCTGCTATTTGTAGATAAAATATTATTAAACCCCACGCTATCCTAAAGTAGGAGTTTGACATAGTATATTGAGCTAAGCAAGGAAAATTAGACTCAGGGGTCAGTGCCATGTTAAGAGTTAAGTTTTCTTAACTTACTCTTAGTGTGCCTACATAATTAAAGATTTTCTCAACTGTAGGCGATTTCCAGAATGAATACTGGACTGAAAGAAGTGATGCTTTATCAGTTCAAGACAAAATAGCCTTTTATCACCATTTTGATTTTTTTCTGTCCTGTAGTCTTCATCTTTTTCTCATTCCCTGATTCTCCTTGCTCTCCCTGAGTTTGGTTGACTCATCTATCTTGGCATTTATATGGTCCTGTCATAATAGTAACTGAATGACTCAAATAATAATGAATTTATCCTCACAGCACTATTGTGAGGTAGAGAAATATGATTATCCCCATTTTAGAGATAAGGAACTAAAGGCAGAATGAGATTAACTGATTTGCCCAAAATCATGCAAGAAGTTTAAAGGCGAGCCAGAAACTGTACTCAGACCTCTTTAGTTCCAGTCCCATGTCTTAACCACAAGATCATCCTTCCTCTCTCTTTCACAAGCCATTCTGTTCTCTGCCTTTTTTTCCAAATTCACCCTGATTCCTTCCATATTTTTTATCCTTCTTAAGATATCCATCTCACCTTTCTCTAACTTCTTCAGCCCTTCCCTTCCCCCTTTGCAAGAGATCACCTGTCTCTCTCCTCTGACCTCCATCTTGGTTTTACGCACTAGGTCGTGGATCTCTCTTTCCCTCTGCCTCTCCTCTCTTTTCTTCTGGTTCCACTCCCTCCCCACACCTCGTATCGGGTACCCTGGGTCATCTGCTGCTGCTGATGTTCCCAGGACATGGTGTCAGAAAATATGAGATTTTTACTTCTGGTAGGCTGCCTCATCATGTGTCTAGCCCTCTCCCAATGCCTTTGCTCAGTTGGCCTGGGACTACAGGTTTTTGACTGGTTGAATCTTATTCTTAGGTTGTAATGTGCTTTATTGGAAGGCACTAGATAAATTAGTGGACTACCTCCTACTTGTTATGGTTAATAGACTAACAATCATACTCATGGCACCGGATCTCTCAACAACATTCAACACAGTCAGTCATATGAAGCTGTTGCCATGTCGGGGTGAGTGAAAATGTACTGATCTGGTTCAGATACTTCCTCTTGGAACAATCCTAGAGAAGCATGATGGAGCAACTTCACAGCCATCTCCACATCCCTTACTTTTGGTGTCTCACAGGGCTCTATTCTCTTTCACATTCTAAACAACAAAAATGTAACACAATGAGACAGCATGAGAGACATTATAGCCTTTAATGCTGAGAGCATTCAGGCAGCACCCACCATACAGAATGTGAAGGCCTCAAAGTTTGTTTACAGCTACCTTGGCTTTGCCCAGCCTCCAGCTGTTTAGATACAGCCCTTGAGTTTCTGGAAGCAATTCTTCCCCTTTATGTATACATACAGTTGACATGTATCTATTAAAGACCTGATCTTACAAGTCCTTACTCAGGAGAACAGTCATTACTCATGAGAACAGTCATTACTCATGCAAACAGCCCCATTGGTTTCAAACAGTGCTACCCCTGTTAATAAAAACTATTAATGTAAAGGTTTGCTGGATGGTGACCTTAAGTTGCTCTTTGTGTATTTTATTGTTTTGTCTGTTTATCTTTATTTTGGCTTACTCATTTACAACTCATTGTCTGCATTTTATAAGAAAACCTACCCATCACTGTGTGTTGCACTATAAAAACCCAGATGAAAGAACATTATTTACTTCCTTCTACTCCTCATTCCACCGGGCAGTTTGACGAAGTACTGTACACTGCTGCCAAGCTGTTAAAGTGTGTGAGATAAGTAGTGATTCGATAACCAGCACAACTTCTCCACTGGAGCCTCTGTTGTTTCTACAACTTTTTCTACACACAACCAAATTAAGTCAATAGGATTTGATTTTGCATGAGAAAAATACTGAAAATTTGTTACATATTCTATTAAAAATAGTTCCAAAACATAACTAGTGTAAAGTAAGTATCAGAGCTGTTACTTTTACTATTGAAAGAAAAGTGTATCAATCCAGTTTTTTTAAAGCAGCAATTATTCAGACTTTCACAATTAAGTTATGTTACAGCTATAGCCCAGCACACATACAAAGAAATGTATTTGTAATGGCTAAAAATCTATTTATGTCTGTACATTGAGGAACCTGAAAACCTACCCTGTGGAAGGCTAGAGGGCTAATACTCCGGTAAAGAAAACAGCAAACATCAACAGCTATGTGAAAATAAACTCCAACTTACACAAGCTAAGGCTTCAATCCTAGAAAGACTTATGCATGCACTTAACTTTATGTACTTGAGTACTCCTATTGACTTTAATAGGGCTGCTCACCTGTGTAAAGCTAATCATGCGTGTAACTTGTATATGTAAAGAATTTGGACCTAAATCAAGGAAACCCTGCACAATAGTTTGCCTTTATGCTAATTTTAAACCTTAATTTAATTCAAAACTGCTAATTTAAAAAAGATGAGGGTGGGGACAAATAGAAACTATGACAGACTTAACTATATTGTTGCTACCAGGTATTACAATAACAAACTGATGACAAATTAACAAAACTGACTGAAACCTCACACACATGCTAGTATAATTAAACATTCTGTTTTCCTTTACAAGAGGCTTAATAGAAACAGGACAACAATTAAAAAGTGAGCATTTCTGTTCTTCAAAGAGCAGAAAAACTAATCACTTGAACTTTTCAGGCTATGTTTGTTTTGTAAAACTTATTTTACATGCGCCAAGAGCGCAGGGCATGCACACCAACCAATAGGGCAGCCCCAAAGGGTTCTTGTGAAAGAGTTTAAAATATCATTGCCTCCAGTTTCTTTAAATGGAAACACTGGATGATTTTAATACAAGAACTGAAAGACTCTTGAGAGTCTGACTACTTAGGTTCCTCCCTTCCCTTTCAGTGTTTTTTTGTTTTATATATATATATTTTGTTTACCTTCTACAGCCATAAATCAGATAACAGAAGTAATCAGAGACTGCTGGGACACAGCATTACAGACCAGAAAAACACACGCACCCCTTTTAAATCAACATGTTAGCAAAAAAAAAAAAAAGTAAATATTTAATTCTCATATCCATTTCAGATAATCAGTCTTCTACTGTGCTCAGGTGTAGAATACACAAAGTGTTCTCATTAATAACTAACTCCACACAGGCTGATGACAGATGGAGTGTTATCCTAAGTGTTTTCTATAACCTCTAACTTAAGATGGCCTGATATTCTTGACACTCACTCACTTAGCTTGATAGTTATAATAATAATAAAAAATACCTTGAATTTCTACAGTATCTTTTATATTAAGAGCCAAAGATGTTTTACAAACATTAGCTAAGGGTATATCTACACTTCAGAGTGTACCAATGTATGAGGACCCACGCTAGACAAGCATGCGTCCAAGCATCCACATTGCAGAGCTGCATGACCCATACTGATATAGGCACATCTACACTGGTGCTGCAGTTCAATGGTTTTGGTGCTAGGAGTTCTGGGAATGTGTCCAAGGGTTCTTAGTACCTCACTAATTTGAGTAGCTCTAATTATTGGTTTGCAGTGTATTGTGGGAGAACTTGTCTGTCCTTCGTGTGGAAGTGTTCTTTGCCAGCCAATACATTTAGCTAAGACATTTCTAATCTCTACATTTTCCCCAGATGTAGACTGGCACTTCTAGTGTAGGACAACTAGCACAGCATGGTGAGATCACATCATGCAGATCTGGGATAATCAGGAGTGTCTCCAGAATAAGAGGAATCAGACCTTTATGGAGCTGTGTGAGGAGCTTGCCCCTATCCTCCAACATCAAGACACGCAAATGAGAGAGGCTATACCAGTCCAGAAGTGGTTTTCTATTGCCATCTTACCACCTGGAAGTTGGCTACCCCAGACTGCTACAGGTCTTTGGCTAACCAATTTGGTCTTGGCAAGTCAACTGTCATTTCTGTAGTCGTGGAGGTTTGTGTGGAAACTAGTACTGTGATGTTCCCACGGATGGTGGACCTAACCATCATAACAAATGTCCCTGAAATAATAGCTGGCTTTCAGACAATGGACTTCCCAAACTGCACTGGGGACATCAATGGCATTCATGTGCCCATAGTTTGCCAGCTGCACAGAGCACATGAATGTGTTAACTCCAAAGGGTACTACTTGATTGTTCTGCAGGCCTTGGTCAACCACAAAGATGGGTTCATGAACATCAACATAGGCAGTACTGGCAAGGTGCAGAGGACATTTGGCATTTACCTGTTTGACAAGCAGGGACCTTATTCCCTCCAAATAACATGGCTGCCATTTGTGTGTCTGTGCCCAATGTTATTTTTGGGGAGCCCTCTTACCCTGTATTGCCATGGCTCATGAAACTGCACCCTGACCACAAAGCATCTGGCAGAAGAAGGTTTAATTACACATTTAGCAGTTACAAGATGGTAGTGGAGTGCACTTTTGGATCATAGAATCATAGAATATAAGGGTTGGAAGGGACCTAGTTGGAGGTCATCTAGTCCAACCCCCTGCTCAAAGCGGAACCAATCCCCAACTAAATCATCCCAGCCAGGACTCTGTCAAGCCTGACCTTAAAAACTTCTAAGGAAGGAGATTCCACCACCTCCCTAGATAACCCATTCCAGTGCTTCACCACCTTCCTAGTGAAAAAGTTTTTCCTAATATCCAACCTAAACCTCCCCCACTGCAACTTGAGACCATTATTCCTTGCTCTGTCATCTGCTACCACTGAGAACAGTCTACATCCATCCTCTTTGGAACCCCTTTCAGGTAGTTGAAAGCAGCTAACAAATCCCCCCTCATTCTTCTCTTCTGCAGACTAAACAATCCCAGTTCCCTCAGCCTCTCCTCATAAGTCATGTGCTCCAGCCCCCTAATCATTTTTGCTACCCTCTGCTGGATTCTTTCCAATTTTTCCACATCCTTCTTGTATTGTGGGGCCCAAAACTGGACACAGTCCTCCAGATGAGGCCTCACCAATGTCGAATAGAGGGGAATGATCACGTCCCTCGATCTGCTGGCAATGCCCCTACTTATACAGCCCAAAATGTCGTTAGCCTTCTTGGCAACAAGGGCACACTGTCAACTCATATCCAGATTCCCATCCACTGTAACCCCTAGGTCCTTTTCTGCAGAACTGCTGACTACCCACTCGGTCCCTAGTCTGTAGCAGTGCATGGGATTCTTCTGTCCTAAGTGCAGGACTCTGCACTTGTCATTGTTGAACCTAATCAGATTTCTTTTGGCCCAAACCTCTAATTTGTCTAGGTCCCTCCTTATGCTAACATTATCTTCCAGCGTATCTACCACTCCTCCCAGTTTAGTGTCATCTGCAAACTTGCTGAGGGTGCAGTCCACGCCATCCTCCAGATCATTAATGAAGATATTGAACAAAACCGGCCCCAGGACCGACCCTTGGGACACTCTGATTGACACTGGCTGCCAACTAGACATGGAGCCATTGATCACTACCCGTTAAGCCTGATGATCTAGCCAGCTTTCTATCCACCTTATAGTCCATTCATCCAGCCCATACTTCTTTAGCTTGCTGGCAAGAATACTGTGGGAGACCGTATCAAAAGCTTTGCTAAAGTCAAGGAATAACACATCCACTGCTTTCCCCTCATCCACAGAGCCAGTTATCTCATCATAGAAAGCAATTAGGTTAGTCAGGCATGACTTGCCCTTGGTGAATCCATGCTGACTGTTCCTGATCACTTTCCTCTTCTCTAAGTACTTCAGATGTCTGAAGGCAAGATGGTACTGCCTACAAACTATTTGGATGCCAGTGTGACCAACGTGACCCATATTATTGTGTCCCTGCAAAACATTTGCAAGGATAAGGGCAACATTTTTCTCTTGGAGTGGGGTCAAGACAGTGCTGATTTGCAGGCAACCAGAAAGAGCACCTGTCATCACTGGGGCTGGAGCTAGGTGAGCAAGAGAAATAATGTATGTCTTGTGCACACATATCCTTGCATTGCAGGGTGACAGGGCTGAGGAAAAATGATTCTGTAATGGGGGAATGCAATGCTGTGTACTGTTGTAACATACAAATCAATTTATTGCTATTTGCTCTTGGGTTTTAGATAATTATAAGAGTTTGATCTCTTTTTATTAAAAGTTTGGATACAACTTCCTGATTCTTCTTTTCCAAGCACTCACATCCCAACCTCTTTTATAACCAAATCAATTTCTTTACAAAAAGAAAAATATTAATATAGCTTAAAGTATTATGAAAATCAATGCAGGCATTCCAGCTACCTTTCTGCAAATAACTATTTTAAAAGGTGAAAAGTGAAGTAGAGTGCAAATGTGTGCAAAACTGTGCCATTAAAGTACAAGTGCTACAGTTTCACTGATAGTGGAACTTGATGTCACATATGTACCTGTTCTTCCTTCCTTCCTTCTGACTGAATGGGTTGTACAGGGATGGAGTGAGCACTGCCCTATCCAGTTCATGTAAACCCCAGAATTCTCCAGTGACTGCACTGGTTGCAGGATTCAAGAAATTCAAGACTATTCTCTCCTCCCATCCCTGCTCAAAAGACAGTCATGCAAGACCATAGGCTCTGTACTTGAAGTGGCGGCAAGCACCCAGTCAAAGTCCTCGTAATAGGAGCTGGTAGATGGGGGGTTGCCAGACTTGTTGCTGCCATGCTTAGCCTTGAAGTAGAGGGTCTGAGATGTTTGAAAACCAGTCCACTTGATCCCCATTTCCAACAGCCTCTTCAAGATGTTCTCATATGAGTGAAGATTTTGGGTGCATCGCCTAAAATCATGTTCCTTGCATGACTCACGCCACAGATTAACTAGAACTCTGATGTGTTCCACTGGCCTGTTAGCAGTATGCTGAGTAGGCATCTTGTAACACTATTCGGCAGACCCAGACTGATCTATGCAGCAAATGGAGCAGGCTACATGGAATGGAGATGAGTGAAAAGGTTAGAAAGGTCGGAACATAAAGGCACTGGGAATTGTGGGATGATACTGGATGACTATCTCCACATGAGCTCACCTACATGTGCATCCTTGCTGCAAAGTGGCCAAGTACGAGCCCGCCTTAAAGCAAAATACTTGCTTTAACCCATATTCCCAGCCATGCACATGAGTATGCATTCAAAGCACATATAGGCATGTGCTTAAGGGTTGGGATGGGGATGGGGATGGCAGGAAGCATGGGATAAAATGTGCATAAATACACAGGGTAAACCTACAGTTTAGATATATCCTAAGAGACACAAAAGCCCTGAGAGTTTGGTAATGTATATACATGTCACTTCACAGACCAATGAAAAATGGACCTGCCTCCTTGGTGAAACATTATTGATTTCTTGTCCTCAACTTATATACAGTATTGAATACCAGGTACCATTAAAAATAATGTAGGAGATGAGGTAGGCAAGCCTTTAAATATCTGTGTATCTTAGGTATTTACAAAAATGCCAATCACCTTAGTATCTAGGAGGCTGATTCAAAGCCCACTGAAGTCAATAGGAATCTTTCTGTTAACTACACTGGGCTTTGGATCAGGTTCTAAACCGCTGAATACAGTGTGAGGGCATCAGACAAACAGAAGTGGGCTCTGCTCTCATTTTCTGCAATCATAATGCTCCTACGAAATATGTAGTGACCACAAGTTACACCCCTACCCCGATATAACGCGACCCGATATAACACGAATTCGGATATAACGCGGTAAAGCAGTGCTCCGGGGGAGGGGAGGGGGGAGCAGCGCACTCCGGCGGATCAAAGCAAGTTCAATATAACGCGGTTTCACCTATAACACGGTAAGATTTTTTGGCTCCCCAGGACAGCATTATATCGGGGTAGAGGTGTATTTGGACCTTGCATTTACATCTCAACTGAAAGCAACACCTGCACAGTACTTACTAAACACCATTCAGGGCACTAATTTAGTAAAACATCACTTCTTGCAGCAGTATGCCTTTCCTTGAAGGTGTCTCATTAACATAGTGAGCTTGCCTAGTTTTGCTTAACTTTAGAGTTCTAATATGATCACATTCAAAGAGGTATCGCTACAGGCCATAATAATAGCTTAATGTTTTAAGAGAGACCTGAGAAGAGATTCATCAAGCTTCCCTTAGTTTAGAAAGAGAGGCTCACTACCCGCAACAATTAAACAAAGGCCTGGATCCTTCAATTGACTGGTGTAGGCAGAACCCTGTATCACAGACTCCAGTAAAGCTTTGCATGGACACAAGTCTGTCAATACAGATCCAGCTGCAAGATCAGAGCATAGGAGGGGACATTACACTCAGCACATTACTACCTACAAGCTCTCTATTCCCACACCAACCAGCTGTCCTTTTTGAAAGCCAAATACTTACCATTTACAATAATTAGTCCTTCGAAAAAGCTCTCCTAGTCCTGTGTACTTCAGTGGAATTAAAAGGTGTTCTTCTCCATTTCCCCCAATTGTCACTATTTATATCTTAGTGATGTTGGCAGGTATGCATCCACTACCCTGGAACTTCATTCAAGCTACAGCCATGCTCAGGCTGCTGGTTCCTGCTCCAGCACAAATACCGAGCATACAAAATACTGGCAATGTCACTTCATCATAGATCCCTGAGGGTGCCAGTTCATGAGAATCAGCTATATTTTTATTAACTATACTGTGTTGTTTTGAATACAAATTAATACTATTTTGTGGTATGTAAGATACACAACACTATGGGGGAGGTATAGGGGAAGTGTCACTTATCTCTATGATCACAGTCAATGAGCTCTCTCCACCAGGTTTAACAGACCACCAAATTTACTGTTTCACACTGTGTGGCAGCCCAGCAAGTGATTTCCCACCCACCAAAACCGGGAATCTCTTTGATTACAATTTGCCATGCTTTTTACATTTTCATTTTAATATAAATGAAAGAATTTAAAATAATAAAATAATATTAAAATTAGAAAATATATTGAGCACAAGGGGGCTGATCTACCTTTTACTAGGTCTGTACAGACCAAGGGCACATTTAGACCCTGAAACTGCTATAGATACTGTAGTTTAAGGTGTAAACCTAACTCCTGCTACAAACTTCCTTATTTCATTTCTTTAAACTTTCTCAAAAAAATTCTTTTTAGTTGAGCTATTACATGAGAAGCACTTATAAGAGGACCTTTGGGAGTTCAGAAGACACAACGAAGAAACACACTATACAAGCAGCTGATATGAAAGGGTGGGGAGGAACTCCCTTATGTTTTGGAATTATTTTTTTCCTCCTGTGTCTCAGAATGAAAATACCATAGTCCGTACTAACTAGCTACACGCATCCTCATATGGCAAATAATAGCTAAAGTCAGAACAAATCACTAACTGTTAGCAGACCCTTCTGTTACATTATTCTAATAGCTTTTATTCACCAGGCACAGCTCAGAGCAATCACCCATTTCCAGGGCTCAAATTCAGCCAGTTTGCCAACCTGTATCCTGTTGCTGTTTTTGTTTTGCAGGTTGTCATTGTGACGGGTTGGATCAACTGATGTGCCATTGCTACTTTTGCCCCTGCTTTCCCTGCCAGCTTGGGACTCCAGCACCCTGTCTTGTTGAGCCAGACACGCCAGTCTGCTCCAACACAGACCCAGAGTCTGAACCACATGCCCCAAAGCTGCAGACTTAACTGAAAGCAACTTACAGAAGTGTGCTTGTCTTTAACACTCAGCTGCCCGACTCCCAATGGGGTCCAAATCCCAAATAAATCTTATACAGGGTATAAAGCTTATACAGGGTAAACTCATAAATTGTTTGCCCTCTATAACACTGATAGAGAGATATGTACAGCTGTTTGCCCTCCCCCCCCCCTTGCAGGTATTAATACATACTCTGGGTTAACTAATAAGTAAAAAGTGATCTTATGAAATACAGAAAGTAGGATTTAAGTGGTTCCAAGTAGTGACAGACAGAACAAAGTGAATTACCAAGTAAACTAAAATAAAACACGCAAATCTAAGGCTAATACAGTAATAAAACTGAATACAGATAAAATCTCACCCTCAGAGATGTTTCAATAAGTTTCTTTCACAGACTGGACGCCTTCCTAGTCTGGGCACAATACATTCCCCTGGTACAGCCCTTGTTCCAGCTCAGGTGGTAGCTAGGGGATTTCTCATGATGGTTCTCACCTTTTGTTCTGTTCCACCCAGTTATATATCTTTTGCATAAGGCAGGAATCCTTTGTCCCTCTCTGGGTTCCCACCCTCCTTCTCAATGGAAAAGCACCAGGTGAAAGATGGATTCCAGTTCAGGTGACATGATCACATGTCACTGTAAGGCTTCATTGCCCACTTGCCAGCACACACATATACAGGAAGACTTACAAGTAAAACAGAGCCATCTACAAACAATTGTCCTGGTTAATGGGAGCCATCAAGATTCCAAACCACCATTAATGGCCCACATTTTGCATAATTACAATAGGCCCTCAGAGTTATATTTTATATTTCTAGTTTCAGATACAAGAGTGGTACATTTATACAAATAGGATTACCACACTCAGTAGATTATAAGCTTTGTAATGATACCTTACAAGAGACTGTATGCATGAACTATATTTTAGTTACATTATATTCACACTCATTAGCATACTTTCATAAAATCATATAGAGTGCAACGTCACAGTCATCTTGTTCTCCAGAACCTCAACTTTCATTATACAAAAGTAGTAGGTATTTAGCCACCATAGTTGTCAGGAAAACCTTCAAAATGTGAATTAAGTGTAACCAAGCTGTGATGACTGCCTGAGTCTGCAGTAAACCTGAAACGATTGCTCGTGTAGAGGTGAACGGTCCCCTTCTTCTAAAAGAGATATTAATTCACGATACTCAATGACAATTTAAAAGTCAACATTACCAGCTATTTCACTGTTAATCAAAGCATGTAAAAAAAGAGAAAGACAAACATATTATGAAAATGTGTACAATCTATTGTGAATGACACTCCATTGCATTGCCAAGAATAGATAGCACTTGGGAGAATACCAACACTTTTCTTCCTAATCTTACACATGGGGCCAAAAAAAACATAGATGAGGAGTGAACACTCAGGGGGCCACCTGAACCCCAACAGGGAGAACTAGTACCACACAGCCCAGCCGAGCACTGGAGTATCCAAACTCCACTGGGGAGTCAAGCCTAAGGAAATCAAATTTCAACCATGTGCACATTTACTGTGAGTAGCATCTCAGTTTTGGTATCTCAAGTTGATGGAGCTTGGCACGTGTGTGAAGATTAGCAAAATACCCACTCTATAGCTTCTTTATCTGCCCTGAATAGCTAGCTCATTAAAAAGCCTCAGCCATTTTCCAGGACACTCATGCAGATAGGAGAGCAGCAGTACTGGTCAAATAGCTCTCAGGTGTTCTATTCCCAAGGGCCCGCAAGAGCCTGCCAGTGTTAGGATTCAGTACCACTCCTTCCCAATTTCCAAGGAGCAGCATTTGGCATTCTGGGGACCAGTACATATCCCATCAAGTTTTGTATGGATAATGGAAATTTGAGCACTGAAGAATGTAGAGCTGGATATTTCTGGACCAGGTTTCCTCACTGAGCAGTCAAGTACGTATACCTGTACACCCTACCGACCCTCCAATTCCATGAACATAAATCAAAGCGTCAGAACATATAATACAGTGCAATGGAAATTCATACACTGAATAATTAATTCATTGTATCATAATTCACAGTGTAAAGTGATGCAGATACATCACAGCCCGCAGAGCGACACTGACATATTCTACTGAAATACTAGCCTTCAGTTAGGTTACAACACTGGTTGCTAATAATAAAATATATAGCTGCTAGTATGCTTTACTGTATACCCTTTGTTTCACTATAAGTTGTACCCAGAACAACTTTATAAATGCTAAAAAAAAATAAAAAATCCTTATCTGGCCTTTGAACTAAATGTACAAGGACAAAATTTAAAACTCAAGCCACTTCCCTGGACTGTTTATTAGATATGTTTTCCAATCATAGTCATGTTTTGCACCTCTTATTCTTTATTTTGCAATAGTGTTTGGGTTTTCTGTTGGGTTTTTTTGTTTGTTTGTTTTTTTCCAAATTATCTGTCATTCTATGCTTTCAGGCGCCAAGGAAGTCATGAGGAGTAACGCTGTTTATAAGTGGGAGTGAGTATTCGAGGGGTTTTCTTTTTCATCTGCACATGATTTCCCCCTACCCTCACTTTAAGAACAGAAATTACTATTGTCTGCATGAGTTGAGAGAGCAAGACAGAAAAATGACCACATACATGATGGTGTAAGTTTGGCATAAAGGTTTTATTGACATGAGTTTGGATGGCTGCATTACTCACAAGTAGCAAAGCCTAGAGTGAGTTATGCAAGTCATCATAAATGAGCTCCAATAAAACCTTCATACCACATCATGTATTCTCTAAATACCACATATTTAATAGAAATACTATTTTTAAAATATCTTAGTGTTTTAGAGAGTTTTTCAACATTTTATTGGTACTATATTTTGTATCCGTCCAGCTATAAAAACTTAGTACCATGAATCCATCTCACAGATCTCCTCTGAGGGAGAAAAAGAATATAACTAATAAAGTTAAAAATTCTCTAAAAGCTACCAAAATAGCTTTCAATGCATAAAAATGGCATGACTTTGAAGTCCAATATTTCAGGACTTCCCAAGGCTAGAAGTAGGGCTGTATTGCCCTGGAAAGCTGAAACTCTATAGCTGAGAATCTCCTATTTCAATAATGTAAAACCACCCTTCTAGCAATGATGAGTCTCAAGATATAAGACTTTAATTCTGTCACTGTTACAGGATTACCAATCTTTGGTCTTGGGCCAATGCAATTTTATTTATTTATTTAAGGGCATTGGGAAAGAAGGAAGGAGGGAACTATTTTTCTGGCAGGCAGAATTTTAAGAGATTATTTTTGTTTGAAGTCTATCAGAAATTTGGAATGTTAGAATAAATTCTGACAGAGTCAGGTTAGTGGGCAGAGGGCAAATGAGGAGGTCAAAGGTTAATCATAAATGCAATTTAAAATGATTCACCAATACCCAATACACTACCCAATTTCAAAGTTCCAAATATATTCAGGGTGCAATTCAAGATTTTGATCTCTAAATCCATTTATGATTTGGATCCTGTGTACCATAGATATGCCTCAGTCTGTGTTTTATCGTGACTGTTAAGCTTAACTAAGATGGTCATGCTGCCAGTCCCTAATTCTGTATTTTTGGGTGCTGTTATTTTTGTAGCTTAGGGCCCCCAATTATGGAATTTGTTTATCTGTTGGTCCGTCAGAGCTCTAGTTTATATCAGTTTATAAATAACGTGCACATCCTTTTCTCTAGGCACATGAACAATTAATAATTCTGAAAACTTCACACAACAATTAGGATTAATATCTAAAAATCTTCCCAAAACTTTCTACCCATCCATCCTGAAATATTGCAATGTATATCTTCTTAGTCAGGCATTTTCTTGAACCGATAGATCCAGTTGGGAGCTGTAGCAGTTTTTTTGTTTGTTTTTTGCTTTGTTGTTTAGGAGTTCATTTTTTTCACATTATATTGTTTTGGGCTCTGGCTTTCAGATGCATGTTTAAATCTTGTAATTCTTTTTAACCGACAGTAGTGAAACCTACAAGCTCTTATCTATGGGCAGACTCTGCACCCAACTGAAGTCAACAGGGCTCCATGTGAGCACAGAGGTCCACCAGTGGGGAGCAGCTTGCAGAATTGGGACCATTATGATTAGTGTCCACATAAAAATAAATAATAATTTCATTTAATTAATTAAAAATATCAATTCTCCCTTAATTATAGTGTTAAGACTCGGGATTCATTTACGCTCACAACCCTTATACATTAAACATCTTTAGTGTGTCATTTCTTGAAACAGACTTGTTCTAAAATAGACCCCTGATATTTCATGTTCATCTGGTGCTCAGGAAATCTCCAGTAGTGCCTAAGAAATGTGCCACCTTTTTACTTCTCTGTATATACTCATTCCAGTCAGCAACAACATAATTGAAGTCACTCATGATCGATGTACTATTCTTACTATAGCTATTTCTTAGCTACATAAACACTTCCTAATATGCCTTCTCATTCTGCCCTGAAGTGGGTACAACTTCCCTTTCACTATAATTTTAAAACACCCAACATATTTCTCTTTTTCACCACAATCTAAAGAGTTTCTGCTGTTGTAACCATACTGAATATGTCATTTTTCCCTGAGACAAAGGGATAGCTAGGCTACCTGATGTAATTTTAATCAAACAACATTTATATATTATTTTTAAAAAGTTAAAATAAAATCCTCCCTCTAATTTTAAAAATTAATTGCCCTCTTCACTCATTTCCATTCCTCCCTCTGCCATCTTTGCCTTGCCCCTTTCCTGTAGTAGCATGAATTGGGCATCAGAGATTAAGCTGCAACCACATGCCCAACAGATATAACTCACTGATCTGATCTGAGGCTTCAAAACAGAGAAGCAGTTACCATCATCCTTATTCCTGCCTCTGCTTAGAAGCCCCATTTTTCTCAGTCAGATGAGGGGGAGCGAGACGGGTGGTAGTGGCTCCTTGAGGACAGTTAGATATGAATTTTCCCTGAAATTGTAAAGTACTGAGGAACCACATAAAATAGGACATGTTTTTAGGCTTCAGCATCTCAAAGGTATAGCTTTGTCTTTCACTGCATCTACCCTTATATCCCTTCTTTATCAAAACACATATCCTGAAAATGATAGCCAGGTTGCATAAATTTCTCCTTCTTTAACTTTAATCCAGCAGTTTCAATTTGCTTTCAGAATTTAACTTTGCATTATGTCCTTTCTCAATCTTCCTATAAACTAAAACATCATCCACATAAACTTCCCCTCCCTTTAGGCCTTTTGGAATCTCACTCATTTTCCTTTCAAAGATTTCTCAGGTGCCTGTGCAACAAAATGGCAGATGAAATTCAGTACTGATAAATGCAAAATAATGCATATTGGAAAACATAATCCCAACAATACATATAAAATGATGCGGTCTAAATTAGCTGTGACCACTCAAGAAAGAGACCTTGGAGTCATTGTGGATAGTTCTCTGTAAACATCTACTCAATATCCAGTGGCAGTCAAAAAAACTAACAGAATGATGGGAAGCATTAGAAAAGGGATAGATAATAAGACAGAAAATATCATATTGCCTCTATATAAATCCATTTGATGCCCATATCTTGAATACAGTAACTCCTCACTTAAAGTCATCCCGGTTAACGTTGTTTCGTTGTTACATTGCTGATCAATTAGGGAACATGCTCGTTTAAAGTTGTGCAATGCTCCCTTCTAAGGTCGTTTGGCAGCCTCCTGCTTTATCCACTGCTTGCAGGAAGAGCAGCCCGTTGCAGCTAGCTGGTGGGGGCTTGTAACCAGGGTGGACTGGCAGCCCCCCTATCAGCTCCCCGCTTCCCTAAGTTCCCTGTGCTGCAGCCGCCCAGCAGGCTATCAATTGCCGGGCAGTTCAGCTGTCCCTCCCCCAACTGCCATGTGCTGCTCCTGCCCTCTGCCTTGGAGCTGCTCCCGGGAGCCTCCTGCTTGCTGTTGTCGTAGAAATTCCTGTCCGTTCCAGCTGAGGAATAAGGAGAGACGGACACAGCTAATCAAGCAAGGAGCCCCGGGAGGGGTTTATTTCAATTGCAATTGGGTTCGAGCTCATAAGTCAGCAAGAACCCCAAACACACTTACACCAAAGCATTATATGCAGTTGACTATGATAATCTATCGCTCTATGATTGGCCAAAATTTGCCATCATTAGCATACATAGTTAGCAAGCTACATGTATCCGCCCCTCTTATGACCCCTTATTGTTCATCTACTTGCCCCCCCCCCCCTTATGTTATTTTGCAAACCAAGCAGTTAGTTATCTACAGGACGCAGACACAGAAAGTTCCATTGTCTGCAGGGTTGGAGTTTGGCTACATTTCCTCTAGAAGGAACTTCCTGAGTTAAGACTATGCATAGTGGGTCATCTTACTTAAAGGGGCAGTGTGCATCTCTCCCTCTCTCTCCCTCCCACACACAAGGTGTGTATCTGTCTCTGTTTGGTATGCTGTCTCCCCTTCCTCGTGTTCGTGCTTCCTTGTCTGAGAGGCTACATTAACAACGTGTTAACCCTTGAGGGCTCAGCTGAGTGCTAGTTCATCATTTAGCAGCAAGGCATTCCCTGGGAAATATCCCTCCCTCTTCCACCCTCTAACTTCACCACCTCAACCAAGCTTTTGTTTAAAACGTATACTGTGTGTATATCTATATAATATATAGTTTTTTGTCTGGTGAAAAAAATTTCCCTGGAACCTAAGCCTCCCCATTTACATTAATTCTTATGAGGAAATTGGATTTGCTTAACATCGTTTCACTTAAAGTCGCATTTTTCAGGAACATAACTACAATGTTAAGCGAGGAGTTACTGTACTGTGTACAGATGTGGTCGCCCCATCTCAAAAAAGATATATTGAAATTGGAAAAGATACAGAAAAGGGTAACAAAAATGATTAGGGGTATGGAACAGCTTTCATATGAGAAGAGATTAATGAGACTGAGACTTTTCATCTAGGAAAAGAGATGACTAAAGGGGGATATGATACAGGTCTATAAAATCATGACTGGTGTGGAGAAAGTAAATAAAGAAGAGTTATTTACTCCTTCTCATACACAAGAACTAGGAGTCACCAAATGAAACTAACAGGCAGAAGGTTTAAAACAAATAAAAGGAAGTTTTTCTCCACACAAAGCAAAGTCAACCTGTGGAACTCTTTGCCAGAGGATGTTGTGAAGGCCAAGACTATAACAGAGTTCAAAAAAGAACTAGATAAATTAATGGAGGATAGGTTTATCAATGGTTATTAGCCAGGATGGGCAGCGATGGTGTCCCTAGCCTCTGTTTGCCAGAAGCTGGGAATGGGTGACAGGGGATGGATCACCTGATGATTATCTGTTCTGTTCATTCCCTCTGAAGCACCTGGTATTGTCCACTGTCGGAAGATAGGATACTGGGCTAGATGGACCTTTGCTCTGACCCAGTATGGCCATTCTTATGCCTGTAATGCCGACAAGGAGTCCATGAAAGCAATATCTTCTAAATGGTGTAATAAAAAAGTTGTCAGTTTGGAGTACTACCTGCCAGAATCCACTAGCACAGCCAGCTCCATCTAATAAGGGCAATATTGTTGCACCAGTCACTATTATCTATTCCATAAAGGGGGAAATATCTTCCCTTCTTTACTGCTTCATTAAGCTTTTATACATCTACATAGATACAGATATGCGCCTTTTTTCACAACAAGCACCCCAGAAGTAGAGCACCCTGTTGGACCAGAAATGTTCTCTGATGTGCCAGTCTTGTCCATCTTATTCTGCTTTTTTCACCCCTTTGGGAAGCAGTGAGATTGATACTTTTTCAGCTCCTTTTTCAACAGAATCTCGATTAGTCCTCCTCTAAGTAAACTGTTCCAACTTCTTCTGTGTTTTCAATTTAAATGCCTGTGGTTCAGTTATAAGAGGTTACTTGTGGTGGTCCCATTAATGACAAAGGTATGAAACACACTTCTCTCCTTTTAAAATAATACCGTTTTTTAACTGGTCTGAGGAAAGTATCCATCACCTTAAACTACTGAACACTACCAAGGACTATTTCAGGACTATTTCAGTCTAGGACTAATGCTCATCTCCTTAAAAGTCTATTTACAAATCAATAGTTACCTCTGTCCCCATATCATTTTTAAATTTAACAACAATATTGTAAATATTTAGCTCAGAAATACTGTCTTTGGACACATATCCCAGAACAGACATCACCCAGACTTGCTTGGGGTATCTCCGAGATCCCTTTGCTTGGACAGGCACACCTGCAATGTCCCTTTTTCCTCACTTTTTTTTCTGCATAGGGTTTGAAAATGCCTAGGCAGAACTCAATTGCCCTGTGTTCTCTCTTGTCATTCCTGTCACATTTCTACCCAGGAGACTCTGTACTCTTAAGAGGCTTGTTAATGATGCTTCTCATTTCTCCCACAGGAATGTTTCCATTGCTACTTTTTGTGCCATGCTTTCACTACTTTCTGCATGGGTGCCTTGCATTTTCACTAGCTCACACTGCTGGGCCAGTTGCACTGTTCAAGAGGTCTCTAAGACATCAACTGCAATTTTTTAAAAAGTTCCTTGTTTAAAATTGCAAGTAAATACTTCATGTCCTTTCCTTACTGTTAGTAAAGTTACTATCCTCTGCTTTTCACACAGGTTCCTTCCAAAGGCTTTCATACTATTTCTGGCTCTCTGAATCCTTTGATAAAAGTATGTCTCTGTATTACATTCCTGTTTGGACTGAAATGCTCTTCAAACATTTTAAGAATGCGGTCATCATTATTCCAATCTCCTTCCGAAGAGAAAGCAAGTGATTTATAAATATTTTCATCCACATTCTACATTGCATAAATCACTGAGCTGACCTGCACTTCAGCACTTTCTCTGTTAAGCTTCGTTGTGATTTGGAATCTGGTGAAAGATTCCCTTTCACTTAGGTCACTCTGTGGGCTTATCAAACTGAATGTCTTGTGGAGGGTTTAACTCTGACATTTTCTTTTCCTCTTATTTCTGGTGGTTCAAAATGAATCGACTTCTGAGCCTATGTCATTTGCCAATAGTAGAGGCTCACAAAAGAACGTTGCTTTCTTGTAACATTGAGGCAGAAACTTTATTAGAACAAGGAAAATAATATTATTCTTAAAGCGACACTCATTCACTCTCTGCTCCAATACAGAGCGTATGCTTAGACTGAACCTTCTGTGATGGGGTACTCTGCCCCTTAAGGGCAGTACTGCCTACTGGTTATGACCACCTGACATAGCTCTTCAGGAGCTGAAAAGTCTGATTATAGATACAAGGACCTGGGAAAGAGGAAATGTCCCATGAGTAAGAATTGTTTGGAGAAAACCCTATTATTGTTTCTTTAAGGGCTCAGGACCAGGAGCCTTGCAGAGGGGGCAAGGCAAGCTCCCCTTTTACCCAACCAAGTGTTGTTCCTATCTTCTTCCTTTCTCATCTTCCCTCCATCATGTGGGGTCGCTATTCCAAATGTCATCCAAATAATGGAGTCTGACCCACCTACTCCCATTGTTATTGAACAGTGGAGACATGAGGACTGGCTGTTTGGCTCTTGCCTGCCAGGGCGGCATGGTTTCCCCTTGTTCTTACTACAAGGAGTAGCCATGCCTTCACCCACCTTTATCTAGCAAGCTAGAATTCTTTGATGCTGGGGGCTAGTCTTATCACCAAATGTATTTCAGTCTGGAAGAGATTTTTCCATAGGGAAATACCAGTAAAACTGTTCTGTGGGTTTTTTTCACCATCTATCCAGCATCTCAGAGGACTGATCAGGGGAGTTTAAATTGCATTGTTGCAACTCTAGTGGGTTGCAGTGCAGTTGCTGGCTTAAAATGGGTCCTGTGTGAGGTCCCTGTAACTGCAAAGTGAGAAGGTACGCACCTCCATGTATCGTGCAGCAAATGGCCCTCCTAATCTCCTCTCTCCTATCTTCAGCATGGAGGATGTGAGTGGGTTGGGACTCTGGCTTCCACAGGGTCCCTGAACAGGCTTGAGGGTAAAGAGGGGGCATTGCCCTCTCTCAGGTTTGTAAAACTTGGTGCCATCTGTTCCCAGGTGAAATCCTCACTGGAACAGCCATGCTGGGTAGCTGGGAGGGTGGGGTGGGGGAAGGCAATGGTTCCCATTGATTAAGGATTTTAATAAAGATGTGGCCTCAGCATTTAAGCATACTACGATGTATGTGTCTCATTGCTTCCACGTCCACATCAACTGTATGTCCACATTGGACGTGAAAGCAATGAGACACATACATCATAGTATGCTTTATTAAAATCAAAGCCACCTTTCTGTTTTATTCCCTATTCATGCAAGACCTCTCTGCTACATGCTACACTTCCCAGTTATTAACAAATGTCATATTAACTATCATTTTCACAAGCAATCTGTCCCCTTGATAACACTATCTAACAAATCAGAGTTGTGGAGGTAAGCTTGGTAACACCACTTCTTTCCATCTCCAGAGAAAATGTGTGAACCTCCTCTTCAAAATCTTGTATCTGTCTTTTATATTAATTATAACCTCAAGTACAGTCAGAAATTCTTCCCCCTACTTTTAAAATTAATCAATCTATCTTCCATAAGCAGTCTTTATGTTAGCTTCACACAACCATTCCTATCTATGGTATTTTGCTAGAGCTGGATAGTTACAACATGAAACAAGGTGAGTTGAATTTTCATCATGTGCCTCCTCCTCTGCTATCACTCTTTAATGATGTACAACCAATCCCACACTGTACTTCAGGTTGCCCTTTTGTTGCTGTTCTATTGCCTCTTCCAAACACTTTATTCTCAGTTTACTCTCTTTGTTGTTTTTTTTTCTCTACCACTCTCTGCAACAAGTACTATGTTTCATTTATAGATTTCTCAGATTCATATATCCTCCTCCTTCCTCTAGCTCCTGCACTTATAATTTAAGATTCCTAATTGTTAAACATTCATCTTACATAAACTTCCCTCTAAACGTTGCATGGTTCACAAACATACATGCCGTCACCTGACAAAAGACCAGGTAACCTAAGTAATTCATTAAACACCACCTTGTACTTCAAAGAGAAACAACATCCAGGAGGGGTACTTCCTAAAGGTGTTCCTTGCACAGAACATAAAACATATAACAATCATTTTCTGCATGAAAATAAAGGGAAGAAGAGAGAGAGAGAGGACACATCTACCTCCCTATATACACCTTCACATAGGGAGAACCCCAATGCCCATACCTGTTTCACAATGCAGGAGAAGCCCATGAAAGCAAGAACTTTTAAAAAATCATTGACTATTTGAAGAACAGTCAACACTAAAGATACCCATGGTTTCAAACCAGTACACTGTACAAGTACAAGATAATGCAATGACATTATTCTACAGCTCTGTTTCCCTTTGTTACAAAATGACAATATTGTTTTAGCCCATTTCCCTTAACCAGACTGACAGAATTACAGGTTGACATTACTGTGAAATTTTATGATGTATCATGTTAACTGTGCCAGTTTGATTAGCCTTGATTGGCAGCCAATACCTGCACAGAAAGTTAAATAACTCGGAAATATAAGACCACTACATAGCATGTGTCTCTTCCATTAATATACATATATAGATAACTACAATAAGAAGGGGGAAAAAAGCAAAAACAATAGTCTGTATGTCATAACTATAAAGGGAAGGGTAACAGCCCTCCTGTTTACAATACTATAAAATCCCTCCTGGCCAGAGACTCCAAAATCCTTTTACCTGTAAAGGGTTAAGAAGCTCAGGTAAGCTGGCTGACACCTGACCCAAAGGACCAATAAGGGGACAAGATACTTTCAAATCTTGGTGGGGGGAAGGCTTTTGTTTGTGCTCTTTGTTTTGGGAGTTGTTCGCTCTTGGGACTAAGAGGGACCAGACATCAATCCATGCTCTCCAAATCTTTCTGAACAAGTCTCTCGTATTTCAAACTTGTAAGTACAGCCAAGCGAGGAATATTAGTTTTATCTTTGTTTTCTCAACTTGTAAATGTTCCTTTTGCTAGAGTGTTTATCTCTGTTTGGTGTAACTTTGAACCTAAGGCTAGAGGAGGGTCCTCTGGGCTCTTTAAGTTTGATTACCCTGTAAAGTTATTTTCCATCCTGATTTTACAGAGATGATTTTTACCTTTTTCTTTAATTAAAAGCCTTCTTTTTAAGAACCTGATTGATTTTTCCTTGTTCTAAAATCCAAGGGGATTGATCTAGACTCACCAGGAATTGGTGGGGGGGAAGGGAAGGGGGGGGAGAATGATTAATTCCTCCTTGTTTTAAGATCCAAGGGGTTTTGGATCAGTGTTCACCAGGGAGTTGGTGGAAGAGTCTCTCAAGGCTACCCAGGGAAGGGAGTTAGCCCATTGGGAGTGGTTGTAGCGGACTAGATCTAAGCTGGTAGTTAAGCTTAGAAGTTTTCATGCAGGCCCCCACATCTGTACCCTAAAGTTCAGAGTGGGGAAGGAGTCATGACACTGTCCATGCAAGAAAATAAATTCAGGGTACAATGCTGTAGGACTAATTAAATCTCCCTCTATTTTAAAATACTTAGTGTTCCATATATTTTTAAATACACATTGCAAATTGTTACAAGTCTGACAAAATTGAGACCTTTTATTCCACAGACAGGTTATTTCTAACCATTGTACTACCACGGCTGAGGGACTAAACTTTTAAAAAGGAAATTTAAAAACCTGGCACACACAGCTACTGTATCTGAGCTATCCTAGAACAACAATGCTTCTCTTCCACAGCATCTTCAGCTTATCTAAACAGAAGTTGAAATTCTTTTACACTATGAAATTGGAGGGTAGACTGTCTAGTGAATTAAGCACAGAAGCTGTGCTTTCCCCCTCTGGCTTCCTAGTTTGAGTCCAGCCTACAGTTCAATGTAGAATGTGATTGGTGGTTCTCTGCTCACCCTATAGAATTAATTAATTCATACCACAAAGCCTCTGCATGTTACTAGACACAATTAGACACCATTCATAGAACCTGCTCTGTACGTGACTTGACAAGAAACTGAGGGATTCAAAAGGCAGCATGTCAAGATCTTGGAACTTATACACAATAAGCCTTTAAAATAATTACAGATCTGGTCATTACAACTTTTCTTCACTTTATAACTTAGTCTCACTAGGATATTTTACTATCAGCAAATGAACATATTTAAATATGAAGATTGTCCTATCATTTCCTTTTATTACCAATTTATAACAAGGAATTTCAGGTACTGTACATATTTTGAGCCATACCTTTCAGTTCTTTTAACCCGCTGCTAATATGGCGATTATTTAAATGACAAATTATATTTCTAGCCTGGGGTTTCTTTTAAAGACATAATTCTGTTTACAAATTATTAGTTTTATGCCATTATCCATAAATCTGCAGGCTTACAGTTGGGATAACCATACCACTCACTAGTTCTGGAAGCAATCAATTTCCAGACCATATTTGGCACCACAGGCAGCACTGGTATTCTGCTAGCAGAGGAAATCATACTTTCATTGCAACTTTTTGTTTCGTTTCAATTCTTTTCCCAATGGATAGGTGATTATTGACAAGTGACACTGGCCAATACCTGAACTTAGTAAGTCTTTTTAATTTTCTGGGTTAGTCCTACAATTGTAGTCAGAAGGTAGTAAAAAGCAGTAAAAAGTCATTGCACAGAAAACTAAGATAGAACAATATTATGATTCTTGCACATAGCTAAGGATTCTAATTAGCTTCTGATGAAGTCTCTCACATTCATGCTATAATGGTTCATAACAGTATGAACTGATTCCAGAGGGAAGTTTGGTACAATCAATCACTCATGCCTATTTTCTTTTTACCCATGAGGAGACAACCGCCCTGGTTGAATAAGCTTGTAGACCATTGGGAGTGGATATTCCTTCAGCTATCAAGCCCTTTTGGACACACTTCCTTATCTGGCAATAAAATCTTTAAAAAGCTTTCTTCCCTGGTGAGACGCACATAGAATTTGGATTTCATTTTGCCTGTAAATGCAGTCTAAAAAAAAAGAAGTATGAAAATCTCTTACTTCGTCACTATTTGGATGAAAGAAGACAGAGGAAAAGGGAATTGTGTCAGGTGGAAATATAGATAGAGCTCTATAGAAATTTAGGTCCAACCACAAAGAGAATGCCCTATATATGCTCAAGTTTATAAAAGGTTCGTAAAGAATAGTGAAATACATTTATAATTACAAGAAACACAGCTTTCAAATGGTTCAGACTAGAGCTCTCTTTCCTGAGAATTAACAGAGATCTGTAATTATCAGAGCTAATATGTTTTTGAAATAGCAGATCTTTGTGGAGAAGTGGTGAAATATGGTATTTTTATAAATATATGCACCTCAGTTTACCTGTGTGATATTATCCTAGCTGGCTGAATAGAGTTTAATCAAAGAAGGCTGTAAGGGGCACACCAACAGGAAATGAAACAATTGCAAAGATAAGCTACAGAGTGCCATGGGTCCTCGGGGAAACAACGGGGAAGATATCAATCGGGGAATACCTGTGGCCTGGTTCCAACCAGGCTGGCAAATTTTACTCTTCTCAAGCTGAACCTAGGATCAAAGGGGATACTAAAACCTCGAAAACGTAGCATCAGCAGGAAAGGTACAGGGTTCAATGGGTTGTCAACAGTGGCAGGATGTGACAAAGACAGATACAGAGAGCATGCTGCTGCTTATTTTTCAATCCCATACAAATTACATATTCAATTTGTAAACACGGAGGTAACTGGGCTGAATGGAACTTATCCCAGTTTGCAAGGAAAGATGAATGTTTAGGCAAGGAGAAAAGTGAGTATAAACCTGTTTTGTTTTAATTCTTTTGCATGCTATGTACCTTTGGGTGAATAAATAATGCTTTATTTTGATGAAGCTGGTTTTGAGTCACTTTAATCAGCTCACTGGTCACCGGTCCACAAGGGAAAGGGCCTTACAAGTGCCGAACATAGCGGGGCATGTAGTGCTAACACAATTGGGAAATAGGGGGGCTGCACCCCAGAGAGCCATCTAAGCATGGTTAGACCATAGGGTGCCACTCTCTGAGATAGGTGCAGGAAGTCAGGCCTGTCACCCTGAGGGGTGCACTCGGGAATGACTTAAAGGGTCTAAAGTAGAGCTTGCCTGGTAACCAGGACATGTGGCTTCTTTCCTTCCTCTCAGATATTGCAAACCAACTGATCATCCCCCAAGTGCTCTCACTTATATGGGTGCCTTGCTGTTCATGTTTAATGTCTGCAGTCGAAACTGGCATTTTGGGCCACAATGTCATCCATATACTGATGACACCGCCTTTTCAGTCTCCTTCTTCTCAAACCTAGATTCTATAGAGTTTTACTCTTTTCTCAGAACCTAATGTTGAAAGGGAAAGTTGAGTAAAAGAGAACTTGGCGCAATTCATTCCTCATCAGATGGGAAGTGATAGTTGTTGGGAGGGGAAAAGCAGCTACAGAAGTAGGCTGAAGTAATATCTGTCTCAATTATTGAAAGTGTATGCCTACTCTGCCAAAATAGTCAGGGTAGTGGGGTCCTATTGGAAATATAACTGCTACTGGATTCTCAAGCAGCAGCAGTGGCCTGTAGCACCCTTTGTCATATATGGCTGTGACCACACCTCTGATGCAGACCTCATGATAGTCCTCCATGTCTTTGTCAGATCTTGAATTTGGCAAGCCTCAAGGTGTAACTTAGTCATCTCACTTAAAAACTTTCTTCCATTTTGAAATACTCCTCCAGTTTCAGAGACAGACAGTCCTTATACAATGGGCAACGCCTCTGGAACTGGTAATACTTTTCAAAATGGAATAAACTTTTTAACTGAAACTTCTATGGGTCCCATTTGTTTTGTTTTGTTTAGGTATGTTGGGAATGGGAGTGACACATTATTGAAGAAGAGCCTTTAATAGGTATTTTGAGAAGAATTAATCAAAATTGCAAAAGTGATACTTAATGGATGTAGTATCTATTTACAGCCATTGCTTTGGTGGATTTTCTGAATTCGTTCTCTGACTTCTAATATGAGATTCGTTTGGCTTCTTGTTTAATTAGATTTTTAGTCATATTCAGACAACTCCTGTATCAACTCGTCTCAAACTAAAATATCTTTCCCTCCAAAATAGTATCAGAGTAACCAGTGCCTGGAATCCTTTTTTGTCTTTGATGGTTCATCATTAAGAAATAGTCAATTAAAATAATGACTAGATAATCATTGCTTTAAAAACTTGGGGACTTTCCCAATTCCTGTCATTTCCAGATCATTTATACGAAAGTAGAGATCCCATCTTAATCATTATGCCTAAGAGAGTTGAAATTTTAGTCAAACATTTGATATTTGTTGGAAGTCATTTTTCCACTTTTGGCAAGATTACATACAGGGATCTCATCCAAATCAGGTTACTTCTTTCTGCACACTGATTTCTTTTACATGCTTAACTTTCCTACAGGTAGATTGGTAAACAAACCCTTTTAAGAATGGTCTTAAAAAGCTTAAAGATCTCCTCTATATAATTCTTTTGCAGGTAATTAGGAGATAAGGAGGAATGTCTCTCTTAAGCCAAATAACTAAGATAGTTGACAAATACACATTATAACATTATTATAGTCCAATGCAAAAAAAAAAAAAAAAAAAAAAAAAGAGAGAGAGAGAGAGAGAGAGAGAATAAAACGTGCCCAATGATCTGATTAAGGTTAAAAGCAGACAAATCTATGGCAAATCTGTATGTACTATGGAGGTGTCAGGCGTGGCTTCATAGTCAAGGCTGAGATGCTGGAGCTTTGCAATTAAAACAGACATTGAACCTCTTTGTTACATATGAAGAATACAGAGTACCCCTAAATGGCAACACCTACTCTCTAAGTACAGAATGAGAAATAGCAAGTAAATCCAATAATGTCTTGGAGTTAGAAGTAATTTTAAAATAGCTCCATTCAGAAATTTAGGAATGAGTACCCAACTTTTTTTCATTCTGAATTCTCTCAGTAATGGAGTAATGCAGACTGTTCAAACTACCAACATTTGAAACAGGCAGAAATCTTGTGCATAACTTACATTCGAAGATTTTTTAAGGTTAATGGTCATTTTTGACACTGTTCTTCTTAGCTGAAAGTTAAGACACCGAAGAATAATCGATTGCAGAGAACTCCACAAAAAACATCACTCTGCTTATAAGGAAATTAGACTCCACTGCAATCAACTCCCATTGTGCAAATCCTTTAGAAATGCAACCATTATAACCTACTAGACTGAAGTTAACTACTGCATTCCAAAGAGTCCATCACCCACAACAGCTCCTCTATTCTGGCTGAGTGTGGAGGGAAAGGAAAGAAGGTACTTGTGCGAAGAGGGGTAAGGAGAATTCCACTGCTGTAGCTACTCCCCTCCAGGAGTGAAGATATAGCTTCTAGTTAGGGTGACCAGACAGCAAGTTTGAAAAATCGGGACAGGGGGTGGGGGGTAATAGGACCCTATATAAGAAAAAGACACAAAAATTGGGACTGTCCCTATAAAATCGGGACATCTGGTCACCCTACTTCCAGTGGCCCCCAAAAGACAGCTACACGTGCCCTATGCAACTGCAGGAGGCAAAGAAAGGCTCTTCCACAATATCCAATGGATCTTTTTCTACATAGACCCTTTACTGTTCTAGCAAAATGGTGCCAACAGTGAAGGGTTTTTCTGTTAAAAAAAACACTTCACTGCCACCCTCCATTGAATGAGTAGGGTCAAATAATATTTGCAAATTTAAATAAAGAGATTTTAATATTACAATAGAACTGGCAATCCAGGAAGGCTTCTTTTATGCTCATTGCTGCCTGGACTAATAAGAATGGTTTCAGCCAGGGCAATAGTTCGATGGAATTGGGTGAGAGGAGCTATTCACACTTAGGCTGGAAATTATTTTTATTTGCATTATTCTTCATTTGTATAGATCAACTTCACAGCCCATGAATGACAGTAATAGCCTGAGTGAAAGGAACTTTCCTACCTGGATTGTCTAAAACAAAGAATTACACTTATAAAATAGCATTTTAAAACAGACCACATTAAAAAGCTTTACACACTAATAGATGCAAATTGTCTTTATTCCCATTGTTCCCATCTATTCCCATTTTTATTATCTTTATTCTATTAAACATTCTATAAACTGTGAACACCGTAACTCTTCTCAGCCTCTAGCAGTAGACCTGCAAGCATACTGCATCCCCACTCCTGACCTGCTACAGGCTAAACACACTAACAGACTAGTTAAAAGACAATTAGTCCAATTTCACATTTCCTTGCAGCCGAAAAATTTCATGTTATTTCAGTCACAGTGGATGGATGCCAAGTTCACTGGAAACAACCCTGCTGATTTATCCAGTCTATTTTAATACTTTAGAAATACTGTTAAAACATGGCTGTCCTAATTACACAGGGATCAGTGCACAGTGTCCCTCTCACCCGGGATTCTCCCAGAAGGGCTGCAATCACCTGCATTCCCCCTAATTTCACCATGCAATTCCAACTAATTTCATCCTAGTACAGTGCTGTCAGACAACTCCCATGTCTCTGCGGTTTTAATCGATTAGCTCAATGTCTCTATAATGCATCACCAGCTGCCAGGCACAGAACTGGACGCTTTGCAAGCATTTCAACTAAAAGACAGTTTAATTACTATACCAGCATCTCAAAGGCATAGGCACAAAGACTTGGAAGGGAATTATTAAAATATTTGATGTCAACAAACCACTTCATAACTGAGCAAACAATGACAATCAAAAGGCTAGAAATAAGGAGAAAGTCAGATTTAAAAATTGTAAGTGGCTTTTTTATAGACTCTAATGTATTCAGGCAAATGGACTGGTATAAGTATTACTGTTTACACAATGCAATTGTGCTTTATGATAATTCTTTTGCGGGAAATAAAGACATGTTTAAAACTGACACGGCTGTAGCACTAAATTCCAATGCTCAGGAAAGACACCTTGCATTAGGAAATAGTTGAAGTAAATGAGAGAAAAAATGGATTGCCTGAATTCACGAATTACTGAACCAGATTGTAAACTCTGGTTCATTCATCGCACTACTTCTGTGCATGAGAACTCACAGGAGTGCAATGAAAGGGTCTGGTGGCTGTCTATTTAAAGTGAACATGTGCAAAAGAGGAATTAGACATTTTAAATAATAGCAAGTAGTCTAACAGATCCAAGAGTGAGGTTGTAGATCAGTTTAAAAGAGACAAATGACAATAGAAATATGGGGCAAATCCTTTCTTCACACTTTCTGTGAGGTTATGTAAGGGTCATAAGAGTAGAAAAATCATTTTTCTGATATGTAGGGAGGGAGCCGGGAGGCCAAACTACATAGACCCTGCATGGTAAGACTCATCACCCCTCTCATACCAGAATGCTACAGAACACGGCTTCATTGGGACTCTACATGCACAATTGCAGAGTGGAAAAGTATGGCCAGACCAGAGACGTGAAAAAGGGATTTGCCAGTTAGTGTGCACAGTTAGTGTGAATCCATTGGCCCAAAACTTCACTGCACCCATAGTTGAATTAGCAGTTGAAGCCGAACTGTGCATGAGCACCATGCCCTATATATGGATTTTACTATGTTTGCAGATGCAGTAGATGCTGGGAGTGGGTTCAAGGCCATGTGTTCAGCTCTAGTGGGAAGTGTCTGTATTTGATCTCGGTGACCTCTTCTAGCTGTTGGAAAGAATGGCATTGACAGAAACTGCATAAGGACTCATCTCTCGTCGCTAAAGGGAGGGGCATTATGATGTATAGCCATTGTGGGTGGGAAGAAAAGAAACAGGGGGGAAACTAAATACTAGAGAATGCCCAGGCCATTATGGTAATATGAAGGTAGTGACCTGTTACCTGGTATTTGAGACCTGAACTCATAAAATTTCTGTAATTGCCTGGTTTATGTCCCAGAATCTGATATTATTTCATTTGGTTACCTCATACTGTGACAGTGCCTCAACCCCCTGTTCTTCCCTCATGCTGTAAATAAATCAAACTGAGCTCTGGGAACTGTAAACCCAGGCCTATTTCATTTTAAAAGGAGAAAAATCCATAGATGTCACATGGCCAAATCTGCCTACCTCCCTTCTGCTGCAACATACTAGAACTATCCTACCTTAAAACATGTTTCCCCAGGCCTATCTACTGTCACTTATCCATCCCAATTCTCTCCATCATGAAGCTATCCTTGCTCATTTGAAATGCACCAACCTGCAAGATTTTCACTTCCCCTCCCATATACGCATGCGTGTGCAGGACTAAGCACTTGGCTAATTATAATATTCACTTGGCAATCACTCTCAAAAATAAAAGTATGAGATCTTTTGCAGTTATAATGTAAAATAATAAGTCTACTGGTCTAAGATAACGTTTGCATTCATCTGAATAAAAATAAATTTAGATTTAACAGATTGCATACACATCTTAAACTCACAGTTGTTACGCATCTCCATTCTTCATCAGCTTTGTTATTGGTGAGGTCTCCAAAGAATGAGTAATTTACATGTCAATTTTTAAATATCATCTACACTGGAACACCTAGACACAATGGCACTATTGTTTTAAAAAACAGGGAACAAAATATGACGGTGTCTTGCAAACTTTGGTGATGCAGCAAGAGTCAACAAAAAGTGAAGTCACTCTAGAGGACCACAGCACCGCTAATATACTAGAATTTTTGAATCTGTAGTCATGTGAATGTAACACATGATGATGATCCTTGCTACTCACACTTGCTTGCTTAGGAAGTACAGTCTACCTTCTTTTCTTGAATACAGAGAAGGCCTGAGGTTTTGCTTGTTTTTCAGAGGCAATGGCATCCACTGACTACAACATATCCTCATAATTTCTTTTTACTGCTTTATAATAAACGAGTAGAGAACAACTTCTTATTCATAATGTCCACAAACAAATTTTGCCACTCTGCCCCACAGGATATCCATTGAATTTTCCAATGTCTGATTAACAAGTGCCTTGAGACTGTTGTTCCCAGGGCTATCAGTTTTTTGTTCTACGTTCCTTAATTTTTGTCCAAGTCCAATTTAATGAGTGTTTCTCGCTTTCTCGTGAAGTTCATGGATGTTCAGGGCACAAGCCACAATACAAGATTTAACTTTTTATAATTTACACAGTTACATTATAATTTTCAAGAAGCTAAAAAACACAAACTAAAATTAAAAAAAAATTGAGTGGAAATATCAACTAGACCTTTGAAAGTCTGTCTCCAGATGGTGTAACTCTATGCACAGGCAGACTCTTTAAATATGAATTCTATCTCAGATTCATTTAATACTGATTTGACTTCACAAGAAGGCAAAAGTATTTAATTCATTATCACCCATCCCTGATTTAGATCTATGAATGTGAAAATCTCTGTTACTAATTTTAATTGCACTATTCCCTCTCCACAGGCAACCGTTAAATTGGTTTGGTGAAATAATAGTGAATCACATCAAAGTAGTAAGATACATTTTATAATATATCTAAATAACTATCCCATTTTCCCAGCACGTTGCTGTGTGTTTTAAGTATTAATATTATGATTCCAGTTTAGCAGGATGTAGCCTTAATAAATTTTCCTCCTACTGTATTTTAGCACTGTTAAAAATCAGGCTAAATTCTAAATGGCTATCATGTGATAAAGGAGCACCATTTACTGCTGGAGCCCCAGGAAAATGTGTTTACTTAGTCATAAAACACTCATGAAAGGAGCTTACAGATGCATCATTTTGATGTAATAATGGTCCTTCCAAACTAATCCCACTTTTTATTTTCTTCAGCTGTAATGTTTATTACCTGGATCCACATTTTTTTGTTTGTTATTTTGTTTTACTGCATTCATAGATGTTCTTGTTACCATTTGCAGCCTCATTTTCAAAATACGGATATAAAAGCCAACATGTACTTTGCATTAATTATGGGAAAGGTTTTCGTACCCAAGGCAGGTACAAACACTGCTGTGGGATGTGCAGGGGTCAGCACAGCACACACTTCTGTTATGGGTCAAGGGCGGTTCCAATAGGGCTGTAGGAAAGGAGGTCCACAAGGTCCCAGTGCTTCAGGAGATGCTAAGGCAGAGGCAGTAACAATGGAAAGGCTCCTCCAATTAAGATACAGAATTATGGAATATGTTATAGGACCATCCTGGGCTGGGGGTGGGAGGAGAGAAGAAAAAAAAAAGACGTAGCAGATTTATGGAATAGATTTTCAGACAGTTTCCAAATCCCATACAAGGGCATGAGGTGCCACTCTTGGGCAGAGACCATGAAGTCTAGTAAAGGCTTTGAGCATATAGTAAGGACAGAGATTACCTTGGATGTGGCATCAGGGAGAGTGGCAGGTCCCTTTTGATACATGCCAATACCAGAATTCCGCAAGTCTCCCGATTGTGGTATCAAACAAGACAAAGGGAGAATATAGGCTTATGCATCACCTGTCCTACCCCCACAGGTAATCAGTAAAATGATTTTAATGACCCCCAGCCGTGTTCAGTGAGATACACTTCATTTGATGCTGCGGCAGCCAGGGTTAGGGAGTGCAGACCTGGGGCGTTGTTGGCAAAATGCAACATCAAGTCTGCATTCCAATTGCTTTTGGTGCATCTCAGGGACTTTAACTTGCTTGGATTTCAATTTGAAGGATGCTAGTATTTTGATAAAGCCGTGTCCATGGGGTACGTGGTCTCATGTGAAGCTTTTGAAGGATGCAGGTTCATGTTGGAGAGGGCAATAGTCCACCGCGTGATACAGACCAGTCTGATCCACAATCTCGATGTCTTATTATGTGCAGGAAATTTAGGGACAGGCAACTGTGAGTACGTGCTTTGAGCATTTCAGAACCTAGCTGAGCACCTCAGGGTCCCTCTCACCACAGAAAAACCAGAAGACCCTACCCAAAGTTGAATGTACCTGGGCATTGAACTGGACTCAGTTCAGGGTTTCTAGGTTACCTACAGAGAAGTTGAAATTGGTCAGGGCACTGATATGGGGTCTCAAAGGGGCAATTAAAATTACTCCGAGATAACTACAGGTGGCCATGGGCAGCCGAACTTGGTATATTGGGGGTGGTGGATCCCAGTCAGACATTCTCCCTCGAGATTTTTCCTATACTGTCGGCAGTCACTAGCTGGGGAGAAAACTTTCAGAACAAAAAAGTCCATTTCTGGTGTGGCAACCAACGTGTGGTCCATATTTTAAATAGCCAGTCAGTTAAGACTGTGGGTGGGCTTCCGCCACGATCTCTGGCCAGCTAGTGGGCCTGTCCTCCTGCAGTGAGTTGGCGGCTTTCTCAGACCCACATGGGCACTTCATAGTACAAAAACTCTTACAAGGGTAGTCCAGGAGGAATGACAGGTTACCCATAACACTGGAAACCCTGACAGAGTTGTCAAAGGCTGTGCCTGGGGCTGCCGCTAGGCCATGTTATTTAAGGAGGCATTTGTTGTTGCCTTCTTTGGCACTTTGAGAATGAGTGAGCTGGTACCTATGGTAGCTGCAGACAGGTCCCAAAGTGCATTAGTCGTAACTGATATGCAACTGTCTGAAGGAGCAGTGTACCTGCACTTAAGGTACCCAAAAACAGACCAGAAGGGAAGGGGGGGCTTAGGTGGTGTTGAAGGCATGTTGAGATGAGCGCATGTGCCCCATAAAGGTGATAAGACCCTCACTAAAAATCTGGGGCCTCTAGCCAGGCCCACTGTTCATACACGGTAATGGCAGCTTCCTTACAAGGTACCACTTCGACCTGGTGCTGAGAAAAACCTGCTACAGACCAAGGTAAATTTGGTACTCATTCTTTCAGGACTGGAGCAGCAATGTCCGGGGCTGCAGAGGGCTTTGGCCTGCAGCAGGTGCAGGCAATATGGCACTGGAAATCAAGGTGTTACATAGGGTGACGACAGCAAGTGTGACAGCATTGGGCCAGGGAGTGGGGGGTAATAGGAGCCTATATAAGAAAAAGACCCAAAAATCGGGACTGCCCCTATAAAATCAGGACATCTGGTCACCCTAGTGTTACAGGACTTACGTCCGCACCAAAGAAAAGATGTCAGGAAACAGCAAAATGTAAGTAACCCAATACGCTTGTTTGCTTCAGAAGCTACCCAGAGCGTATGAAATGTTTGGATTTGCAGGCACTCTATAGTGCTTTGAGCCTATAAGAGAGCAGCGAGGATGGCAGCCAGATCTCAGCTGGGCTTCAGGGCCGAAGCTGTTCACATCCAGAAGAGGTATGCAATGGGATCATCTCATGCCACTTCTGCACTCACCGACAGGCAAGGGATACAAGCAGACCCAGGCCATGTGACAAGGCTAGAAAGAAACTAAATAAGGGGGTCAGCGAGATATTCCTGAAGAAAGGGGGTTCAGTGATACAGCACAGGGACATCCATTACAATAGGCTGGAAGCTTTCAGGGATGATGGCGTTCATCTGTCAGATGGAGGTGCTGACATATGGCTACAGCACATGCAGGCACCGATTGTGAAGGTCTTGTGATACTAAGCAGCGTGGTTGGGTGGGAAGCAACCAAGCTAGTCGCTGTGGCCAGTCTCCAGTGTACTTAAGAGAATAAAATGAATGGTTCCCAGAGGTAAAAGACCTGGGATTTTGGTGATGAGCCTCAGGCTCATGTGATAGGGTGAGAACTTGTGGCTTTTGTGGGCTGATGTCAGACCTTGTGGCCCTCGTGGGCTAAGGTCCCTAACCTGCTGCACCCTCTGTCCCCCATCGCAAGGGGGAGGGAAGGTGCTAGGGCTCAGAGAGAATGGAGTCCTGGGGGTAGGCTGAGGAGCGCTTACCCGCATTATGGGTTATATGGTAAGGAGCCCTGTAACCCTGGCATCAATTAATGGTATAGTAAGGAACTCAGTAACCCTGGTGCCAGATACGGGCTATGTGGCAAGGAGCACTGTAATCCCTGCACTGCAACCAATGAAATGCCTGGTATAGGAGAATATGGGTGACAGGCGGGTAGTGCCCGTCATCTGTGTTAAAGTTTAATAAAAACTGCAGCCTACTGCTTAATTCCATGCACGTGTCTGTCCTCATTTTGTTGTTGTGTCCACATCAAGTATGTTAATAGGTAAACAATTTACATTTTCCACATACATACTTGTGTTAGAGCTGGCCACAATGTTCCTCTGCTCACTTGTGAATCTCAAATCAGACAAAAAGTAATCTCTCTTCTTTTCAAATAAATTTCCCGGCTTTTAGCACAATGTGAGAAATAAAATTAAAATAATGAAATAACAAACATTAAGCCATCTACACAAGACAGCATGCAACATGCTAGCCTCAGCACAGAAAAACTGCTTATAAAACTAGTAATGGGGGAATCACAGTTCAAATCTTGGAATTTTAAACGCAGTATGGAATGTTGCCTCCATATTTTCACGGGGCTACCAAGCGCCAAACATTTGGCAGCCCTGTCATGCATTCTGACAGCCCATTTAGATCTTGATGCATCCAGCTGGGCTGTGGGCAGCAGCTGCAGTTCCTTCCCCAGCCACCAGCATCAAGGCAGCCAACTGTCTCTCTCTGTTCCCTCTGCTGGCAACAGGTGAGCATGCCATGAAACTCCCAAGGAGGCAAGGGAGTGTTGGCAGCAGCTGATAGTGAATGGGAGGTCAAAGGATTGAAGAGGGCTGAGAAGTGACACCAGAATGGAGAGGATTTAGAAGGGGAGATTGAATGGGGAGCTGAGGGAATAGTGAGTGGTTTGAAAATCCACCGAATGAGGTACAGACACTGAAAAGCAGCAGTGACAGCAGAAGGGAGAGGGAAAATATTTGCAAATAAGATCATTATATAATTTTCATAAAATATCGTGCACGCAGCTGCAGAAAACTTTTGTGGGGCTACTATGTTTTCAATGACATCCAGGTTGTGCAAAAGTTACATACATGACTTCAAATACAGTTTCACTGATGTAAAACAAATGTATGAAACACATTCCTAAATGTGCTTAGGAAACCTCAGAGAACTCCAAAATAGGTGAATTCTGAGTGTTTTCTTTCACATTGACTATCTGACACAGTTCTAGTCCTGACTTCTAGTTATTAAAAATCTGGAAACAATTTCTGCAAGAGATGGGGGTCCATGTGTCTTTGAAAAATTCCGATTTAGGTAATTAAACGTCTAATACTCTTCAGTTTCAATTATACACAACACTCTTCTTCACTTCCTGTCCTAAACTACAAGTGCATTGTATGTTTGCTGTTAATCAGCTACCATGTTTAATTCAGGAGGCACTTCTGTGGTGGGTCGAATAATTCCTTGGATCTTTAAGGGCAAATTCTGACTCTGAAAGCCAGTTTAATGCTAGAAAGGGGCAGAAGAAGAGCTGTACTGCATCCAAGTGAGGGGGAAAGAATGGAGTGTTTACTAGAAGTTTTTGCTGCAACTTTAAAAAAAATCATTATATATATTTTTTACAGACTGATCAAAAATACAATACAGATCGCTACCACTAGGTAACCAGGCCAGACCAAGACCAAAACTTAATGGACACTTGAGAAAAATGTTTACCCTATTCAACACACAAATGATTATTTGTTTGCTTCTCAGTTCACGTAGTTTACCCCTATTTGTTTAACAATAAATTTTTCAGTTTATCTTCAGCTCTTTTAAAATAATTTTTGAAGAAAATAACTAGTATGATCTTAGATTAAGCTGTACTGCTCTATCCCCCCAAAGTCATTATGATTTATGAAGCAAACATTTTAACATAGTATTTTAACAAGAGATATCATAAATTCAATTTTGTAAATTCATTGTAAAAAATGTCTTCACTTAAAAGTGTATAACTATATTAGTTACAGTACATGCCAATATGGTGAAAGGGGAGAGAAAAAAGTGCTAATTTAATTATGATAATGGTACTCTTGTAAGTGTGAAAACAGATGGCAAAAGCAACAAACAACTGATGACTTTTTAAAATCATATACTTTTAAATAAATATTTGTGTTCAAAAGCAATAAGTAACTATAGCACTGCTGGAAAGAGGCTTTTCTGGGATTATCTACTTTTCAGATGTGCTGCAAACATCCAATAAAAGCATTGTCTTACGAATGACCTCAGATCTGACCTTCTGTATTGCCCCTCCCAGAAAAAATTATTCATTTCCCACACTACCCAATGCAAGCTAGTCCCCCGGGGCTTCCTGAGCAAAAATGTTCAATGGTGTGGTAGTCCACCAGATTATGCATGATAGTCTTGTAATATGGCTAACTGGAACAGACCACAAAGATATTACAGAAAGAAGCTGAAGTTGGTACCCACAGAAAATGTCAACTGACTATATTGGTCTAACAATCCAGCCACCACTGCATGCAACTAATTAAGTGGCCATGTACATCTCCAAAAGTCAAAGCAAATAAACTTTATGTTGACATGTTGGCCCATTAGAAAGTACTAATAAAAGCTGCTCATCTTCTCTCACATCTTTTAGAAGTGATTAGCTTAATTGGCATTTTTAAACTATTTAATATTGCAGATCATATATAAATGAAATTTAAATAAGCTAAAAATGTAAGGCCTAACTTTCAGAAGTGCTCTATGTCTGAAAATCAGGTTATTATGTTATAGTTATAATCTTATTTTGATAAAAAATATACATTAAGGTAAGTGCTTTTGTTTCTTTTTACCCCAAATAACTTATTAACTTGCACAAATTAAATGTAAGTCAGTTTAGCAATTATCCATTATATATGTGGTGGTCAGACTTCATGCAATGCATGCATGATATTAATATTATTATAATTTTTGTTAGGTCATTTAACTTCCCTATGATTTTTACTGAAGCTTAGGATAATTATTATTGCTTTCATACATATGGTGTTTGGAGAAAAGTACCTCACATGAATATATCTTTGTTTGTTTAATTATATGAAATATTCAAAATAACTAAAGGTGATCCAGGAGGCTTCCATTTTCTGTCACCCCAGAGACAAGTAAATGTCAGGAATATAACCCTTGCATAGCCATACAACCATGTTTAATACCCAGAAGAGTATTTATTATAACTCAGAAAAGGGGTAAAGTGAGCTCTGTCCACCCCCTCTTTTCTTTTCAAAGTGTCTAGGAAAAACATGTGTAGTTGGAAATGTTTTAAGCCCTTTGTTTATTTCTTCAACATTGGAATGACAAACACCTGAAATGCATATTTACATATATTATCTATATACAAAACTCCTAATACAGTTCCTAATATCATTGCTATGTAAATGGTAAAATGCTTTATGTACTAACCTAAAATCTAATGATCTTGCTACATTGATTACTAATACAAGAAACCAGTTGTGTATCGTTTATATTAATGGAATAATTAATTAATTTATTACTGGCAGTGCTTGAGCAATTCCCTTACCTAACTCAGGAAGACCAAGAGACATCCTTCCAGAAACTGTCAGGTAGACTCAGCAACTTCTTTAATATATATTTAAAGACTCTCTAAGAACTACTGAATTTTAAAAAGATTGTTCTGAGAACTAAAAAAAAAATGAGTGTTTGGATCTTTTGCAAACAGAATTTAATTTCCCGTTGAACCCTAATACAACTAAATAAGTATCTCAGAAGTGAAGTGAATAAAAAGAAAGAATTAAAACTTTAACTTTAAAGATGTTCTGAGAATCTCACGCCACAAAGACAAGGAAATATAACTGTCAAGAAATAATTACAACCCTAATTTATTATATGTATTAGCAAAGTACATATTTGTAAGATGAAGAGGCTCCTAAGGACAGCCCCTAAAGGAACTGCACCAATAAAAGAAAGTTAGCAGCCAACTTGAATCAAAACAAGCCTGAAAGAGGTGTGTTTCCTATAATTAAATGGGAATAGGAAGGAAAAGAGTACAACTCTGAAGTGAGCACCCATTACACACACTCCCTGCTATCCTGCCCCCAAACACACAACACTCATGACCTTATGTTGTTATCTCTACAAGTAAAATGTCATGACAGCTAAGAAGAAAAGAGAAGACTCAAAAAGAAATAAACCCAAGGAAAACCTCCCCAAGACTTCAACATGAACTGATGAGAGAAAGTTAACGAAAACACTGCCAGAAGACTAAGTTCAAAAACTCAGGTCATGATTTTATTGGGATATGCAAATACTTAAAATATTAACACTTTATCCTGTTAATCACCAAATGGTTAGATGATGTATTCCAGAAGAGGAGACAAGGGCTAAACACTGATAAACTGAGAAATAGTGGGATTTAATTGTACTTAAGGTTCTTAATATTCTTAATTGGCCTCTCTCAAGACAGCTCCTTAAATAGCTTCGTCTAAGTAACTAATTTAAATATTTTCTTCAATTTCATAGGATTTAGTTAAGATTGCTTATGTTGCCTAATTATAACTGGCTTGTTAGCACTAATAACTAAACAGACTTCACCTGCCCTTAAACAAAGTCTTTTGCCCATAAACAAACAGTTTTAAGTATCTAATAAGAGACTAAGACTGGATTCACAATAACTTTGGAAAATGGCATACTTTGGTCTTAACTTACCAAATGAAGAACGCCCTCAGTTGCCGGTCACTTTTAAGGGTGTAATCTCTGCTAAGAGCTCTCCACAGACAGGCATACAGAAGAGATTGTAATGGAAGTAATGAGTTTATTACTAAAGTTTTATCATATGTGATATTTTGTTTAAAATTTTCTTTTTTCAATAATAAAATAGCCATGGTTAAAACATGTGATGGCTTTGGTGGGATTCAATCATGTTGTCCCCTAAGGTATGTAAAAGAACTTCTATGACTAAAATAGTGGGGGTCACAACCCTTAGCTGACAGTAAGAGAAAAAATTAATAGGAGCTGGCCTACCATTTCTACCAGACTAGGGACCGAATGGCTAGGTAGCAGTTCTGCAGAAAAGGACCTAGGGGTCACAGTGGACGAGAAGCTGGATATGAGTCAACAGTGTGCTCTTGTTGCCAAGAAGGCTAATGGCATTTTGGGCTGTATAAGTAGGGGCATTGCCAGCAGATCGAGGGACGTGATCGTTCCCCTTTATTCGACATTGGTGAGGCCTCATCTGGAATACTGTGTCCAGTTTTGGGCCCCACACTACAAGAAGGATGTGGAAAAATTGGAAAGAGTCCAGCGGAGGGCAACAAAAATGATTAGGGGTCTGGAGCACATGACTTATGAGGAGAGGCTGAGGGAACTGGGATTGTTTAGTCTCCAGAAGAGAAGAATGAGGGGGGATTTGATAGCAGCCTTCAACTACCTGAAGGGGGGTTCCAAAGAGGATGGAGCTCGGCTGTTCTCAGTGGTGGCAGACGACAGAACAAGGAGCAATGGTCTCAAGTTGCAGTGGGGGAGGTCCAGGTTGGATATCAGGAAAAACTATTTCACTAGGAGGGTGGTGAAACACTGGAATGCGTTACCTAGGGAGGTGGTGGAGTCTCCTTCCTTGGAGGTTTTTAAGGCCCGGCTTGACAAAGCCCTGGCTGGGATGATTTAGCTGGGAATTGATCCTGCTTTGAGCAGGGGTTTGGACTAGATGACCTCTTCAGGTCCCTTCCAACTCTGATATTCTATGATTCTATGATTCTATGATTCTTGTTTCTCTAAACTAAATAATTTTAAACATTTTAAAATAAAATTCTCAGCATACAGCAGTTTATCATTATGCCTTTCAACACCCCTCCTCCCCCACAACACACTGTATTATTTGTAGAGATTATATATTGGGGATTTGAACAGTAAAACCGTATACAGGTAAGCATCAGAGGTCATTTTAAAGAGGCAAACAGAATTACATGCCCAGCTGATTTCTACATTTCCAGATCATTGCTCCACTTTACTTTATCTAATGGTGTATTTGAAAACAATGTCCCAGATTGTCCCCAGTGCTCCCGCAAGCAATCATTTCGCAAGTATAAATATGAAGTTGCAAATTATACCCTCCAAAAAAGGAGCCCAACCCTTTAAAATATTTATCCCATAATTAATGAAATTAGAAATATTATTATATTCTATATTGGTGAAGATACTGAATATACATTTCTGTAGAGTGCTTTCCCCTTCTAATGATATAACATTTGCAAAAACAATTAGGAGTTTGTGGATAGAGACTTACACAGCTACTCCTCTGATACTTAGAGTATTTGCAGTTACTTTAATTATGTAATTAGTGGAACATATACTGATATGAGTCTGAGCAGAAACAATTTTATTATGAAATGTAGCTTTTTTAAAGTCTTTAAAGCAATCAAAGTATTTAATCCTTCACGTTTATGAAAGAAAGTTGGCTGAGATTCCTTGCATAATTTGGGAGTACTCAGGGTACTCATGGATTATAGTCTTTTACCCCACTTACTAGGAGGGAAAAAAGGAAAGAACATCATTTTCTCAGGGTGACATGTATGTAAAATACCTTATACATATATTTAATAGTTTGACACTGTGTTCTGCGAATTCAAAAGCTTATGACAAGCAGGCTATGGATTTTCTTTACCACTAAAAAAGAGATGCAGAGATGTTACATGTCATTCTCTAAAGTGTTCAGATTCCTAATTCTTTAGGCCAGTATTTTCAAAGGAGCCTAAGGGATTTAGGTGCCCAAATCAATGGCTTCTTTGAAAATTTCAGCCTATAATGGAAAGAATCTGTGATACTAGGAAAACTTGTTTGGAGAAATTTTGACCCTATTGACATCAATGACAAAACTTCTTTGACTTCAAAAGGGCCAGGATTTCATCCATTCTTTATTTTTATTCATTAGTATTTACTTTTCTAGTTTTCCTAATACTATTAAATAGGATATGAAGAATTTAGGGGGGAAAGCAAAAATCCCTTTACTTCTATTAATTATGTCAAGTGTGAATGTATATTTCCTCATGTTTAGACTGAAATAACAAGTTGTGTATCTACCAAATTTCAAGGGATCTAAAGGAAAATATGACCTTTCAGATCTTTGCATGCAACTCAATCAATCAACTGTATCATACACTGCACAGGGTCTATGTGTGTGTGTAATGAATCTGAGGGAAACAAAAAAATTGATGAAAAGAATGTGGTATTTTAATTGACTTTTCCTTTTCATGGACTTAAAATCATGTACATGTTACAACCTGGATATGATGGAAAGAAATGTTGTGTGTGTAAACATTTAAAGAAATGAAAGCCAAGGAACAATAGCCCAAGTCAAATATGTCTTGTTGCTATTTTTGGAACAATTCAATACTATAAAGAGTTTCACATAATTGGGAAGGGCATAGCACTGTAGTTTTCATTAACAACCTACTATTTTTTGTAAAGTAACCCATAGTAATTTTAGTAATTAGTTTTGTGTCAGATGCACTAAAATTTAATTACCTATCGCCACCAAATATGAGCATTTAAACTTCCCCTTTCTGTCAAAAGGTCTTTGTAACAAAAATCGGTGTGTTAAGCAAAAAGACAAATTCACAAAAATCACTCTGTTTGTATCTGTATGTAGTACATATGTAAAACTGATACAACTGCAATAGTTAAATACTAAATATTCTTCATTATAATTTTGGTAGATGCTTATTTATTCTGTTACTCATTTAGTATTTCTGAAATAGAACCATTTCTATTGTTCAATTTAACATTCTTTAATATTTGTATTACAATCTACATGAGGGGGAAAAAAAAACATCTAAAGATGCATACACCTGCCTAGTAACAGTCTTCAGCAAGTTAAACAATTGCTTTAGGCCATAAGGCTTATTGGATAAAAACATCAGCTTTTCACCTTCAGAATCATACTTCAGGTTTGTCCTAGGGTCCAAAGTGAAATGTATTTCATGGTCTGAGTTCAGTCCTCTGGGGATTATTAAGCCACATTCCAAAACCACTGCAAATAACATTTCAGTTTAGCATGATTGGCAGGTCACTTAGGAGAGGCCCTGTACTGCTCTTTAAAACTATATTACTTTTGATGCCCAGAAAGGACAGTTTTCACAGGTCAAGTTTCAGATCACTGGTAGCAAGTCTAAAAGCGTACATCAAACTTAGCTCCACCATACCCAGCCTGTAAGTAAACAAAGAAGAGTTCAACTTCTAGTGCCATAGTGAACAAATGGAACAACAATATTAAAGGCCACCAGCTCTTGCTTTAAATCAATATTTACTTGGCCTGTTATCCCAACTAACTTCTACACTTTATAAGTGAATATTGACTTGCACCTAAAGAAGTCTCTAACAGCAGAGCAGACGGAGGATAACTGCACAATGGAGGTGAAACTGTTGTGTAATGTTACAATGGCTGTGAAGGTGGATGAAGGCTGCAGCAAATAGAGAATCTTCAATCGTCATGGTGCCCATGTCATTGGTTTCCAGTCCTCTATCTGTCAAGGATAGTGTTGTGACTGTTGTGCACCAGTCTCCCGACTTTAAAAGAAGCCCCACACAAGCAAATTCCAGTTTTTGGGAAAAATAACATTGCACAAGTCAAAAGTCTGGTGGCGATCGGCGAGTGGAACAAGACAGTGAAATCCAGAAGTTCCTAGTTACAGACCGACACACAGGCGGTGAGTGTGTGATACGGTCGTCTTGCTCGGGGTTTGAAGTGGGTCAAGCATCTAGGCAGCTGCACCCACGACTGAGCAGTCCTTTTTAGAATCCATTCTGCTCACCCCACATGGGAAGGGGGTTAGAAAAGGTACCCTAAAAATAGTCTTGCCTCTGTTTTTCCTGGCTGAATAGCCACATCCAGCAGGATCACCATCTCAGCAGTCGAAAATGTAAGAAACTCTTCAACTTTGGAACTTGGAATGTATGTACCCTGATGGACAACTCAAACAGTGACCGACCAGAGCGATGTACAGCCATTATTGTTCATGAATTGAGTCAGTTTAACACTGATATTGCTGCTTTGTCCGAAACTAGAAGAGCTGATGAAGGACAGGTGAGGGAGGAGAAAGGAGGATACACCTATTTCTGGAAGGGAAAATCTATAGATGAACCCCGATTGCATGGAGTGGGCTTTGCTATAAAGAACAAGCTCGTAAGGTGCCTCTCCGAGGTACCAGTTGGCATCAATGAGCGGTATATGATACTCTGATTGAGGCTCACCAAAAATCAACAGGCAACTATAGTGAGCACCTATGCACTGTGATACAGGAGGGCCAGCGAGCAGTGGGAAGTGGTAGAAGGGAAGTATATAAACCCTAGGTTATTTAAGGCATGATTCCCTGTAGACTAGGGAGGGTTGCTACAGGTTAATTGGAGCACCTGTAATCAATTAAGGCCCTGTTAGAAGCCTAATAAACCCCCCTGCTTCAGGCAGTCAGGGGGAAGGAGGAAGGAGAGAGGACTGGAGCTTGGAGGTGTGCTGTTAGACTTGGAGGAACAGAAAACCGGAGTAAGGGAGACCCTGCCCCAGCAGGGGAGGGACATTCCTCCCCCAGCGTTTAAGGACTGAAGGTACCCCACCCAAGGGGGAAGAGAGTAAGAACCTGCAGGGGTTGAGAGTGGCTGGGACTCAGAGTGAGGAGCAAACCCAGACCCCTCCCCCGCTTCCCTCCTTTACCACCTTCCTGGGCCTCTAGTGGGGCCCTCGGTGCCCCAAGAGCAGGGGTAAGGGGTGGTATTTTAGCCCCCCTGCACCAAGAAAAGCGCAGGACCCACCATACTATATCGACCATCTTGTCACATGTGGTGTCAGAGGTGGGATCTCTGCGCCGTGAACATAATCCAGAGTGGGTCACAACCACACTGCCTCAAGATGGAGGATCTGGTCAAAGCACTGGTGCAAGCCACTGCCGCCCAGCAGGAGGCTACCCGGGTTCAGGCAGCTGCCCAACAGGAGGCCATGCAGCTGCAGCAAGAGACCAATCACCTGCTGATGACCCAGGCCACCCAAGATCGGGCCATGCTGCAGGAATTAGTGAACCAAATGAAGGTCCTTACAGAGCTGAGCCGCGGGTATGATGGGACACGGACCATACGGGCCAGCTACTATCTGCAGAAAATGACCAGGGAGGATGATGTGGAGCGTACCTCCTGGCTTTTGAGAGGACAGCTCTGAGGGAGGCCTGGCCCCGGGACCAGTGGTCAGGGATCCTTGCCCCATTTTTGTGCGGGGAGGCCCAGAAGGCCTACTATGAGGAGGCAGCAGATTACCCACGACTGAAGGCAGAGATCCTAGCCAGAGCAGGGGTAACAATGACCTTGAGACCCCGGAGGTTCCATGAATGGCAGTACTGTGAAGACCAGACACCGCGATCACAACTATTTGACCTAATCCACCTAGCCTGGAAGTGGTTATGCCCGGAGGCTCTCAGCTCAGAGAAAATGATGGAGCGCCTGGTACTGGACCACTATACGAGGGGACTACCCTCGGGCCTCCGAGTCTGGGTAGGCTAGAATGACCCCTCCATCTATGACGAACTAATCACCCTTGTAGAGAGACAACTGGCAGCCCGTGACCTGTTCGAAACCCCGGGAGGTGAAACACGGCGTTTTAGGAAACCAGTCCCAACCCCGAGGCCCCGGATCATTGAGAACTCCAGGAAAGCCATAGCTGGAAGAACAGGCACCAAGGAGCGGCCTGAGGCCCCAAAGGGACCTGGGGGTCAGGGGGGAGAAGGTTGGGGAAGTGAGTCAGAGGGCCCAAGACAGAGGGCAACCTCTGGAATGAGATATCGCTGTTATGAGTGTGGGGAGTTGGGGCATATAGCAGCCCAGTGCCCCAACAGGGAGGAGCCCATGCAATGTAATCTGGGGGATCCCAGGGAACAATGTGGCCTAATCAGCGTGGTGGGGGTTGCGATGGCCCAACATGAGTACACCAGGCCAGTAAAGATGAATGGCATCCAGACCATAGCTTTGGTGGACTCTGGGAGTGCTGTCACATTGGTCTCAGGGAAATTAGTGGGGCAAGACCAACTGAGCCGGGCCAAGAGCACTGGAGTGCCATGTGTCCATGGCACAGTAAATTTCTACCCCACAATTCCAATATGGATTGAGATCCAGGGAAGTACTACCAAGATGACTGCAGGGGTGGTTCCCAAGCTCCCCTACCCAGTCTTAATTGGCAGGGACTTTCCTGGTTTCGAGAGCCTACTCCCCCACCTTGAGTTAGGGAAGGGAAGTAAACCCTGAGCAGAATGTGAGGTACCCATGGATGATCCTACCATAATTTTTGCTGGGTTTTCCCCAGAGTTATTTTCACCCCCTAGGAAGTCCCGGAAATCCAGATGGGAAAGGAGAGCAGACAAAAGATTAGGAACCAGGATCTTGGCAGCAAACCAGAAAGCTGCCCTGGTTGGAAGGAAGGCTCGTGGAGACCCAGAGACAGCCCCCAGCACGAGCAGAAGCACCCCAAAAGAAGGAGGGGAACCCAAGTCAATAGAATCAGATTGGTCCCGCACGCGAATGTTTTGGGCAGGACCAAGCTGATGACCCACTATATGCAAACGTGAGGGAGGAGGTAGTAGAGGTAAATGGCGTGCCAGTAGAAGGGAAAACCAAAGGCACAGGGCCATACTATATAATCAAGCAGGCTCTGTTGTACCGGGTAGTGCCAATATGGGGGGAAGTAGTAGAACAGCTCTTGGTGCCACGGAAGCACACAAGGGCTGTATTAGAATTAGCTCACAGTCATCTGTTTGGGGGACATTTAGGAGCAGAGAAGACCCTGAATAGAGTCCTAAGAAGGTTCTACTGGGCGGGGGTATGGGCAGAAGTCCAACACTATTGCACCTCCTGCCCAGAGTGCCAGCTGCATAGTCCCCGACCTCAGTTAAGGGCCCCGTTGGTACCCTTGCCCATAATTGAAGTTCCTTTTGAAAGGATAGCAATGGATCTAATGGGCCCACTAGAAAGAACAGCCCGGGGCCACCGAACCATACTTGTCATCCTGGACTACGCTACACGGTACCCCAAAGCCATTCCTTTAAGGAACCCCATGTCCAAGGCAATCGCAAAAGAACTGGTGCAGGTTTTTGCTAGGGTTGGCATCCCTAAGGAGATCCTGACAGATCAAGGGACTCCCTTCATGTCGAGAGTAATGAAAGACTTATGTACCCTGCTCCGCATCCAAGCCTTGCGGACCTCGGTCTATCATCCCCAAACAGATGGTCTGGTTGAGCGATTTAACCACACTCTCAAGAGTATGATCCGAAAGGTGGTGGCCCAAGACGGAAAAGATTGGGATACCCTCCTACCATATCTGATGTTTGCAATATGAGAAGTTCCCCAAGCCTCTACTGGTTTCTCCCCCTTCGAGCTACTGTATGGACGCCACCCAGGTGGCATATTAGACATCGCGAAGGAGGAATGGGAGGAACAACCCAACCCAGGGAAGAATGTCATTGCACACATAGCCCAGATGAGAGAACGAATAGCCCAAGTGACCCCCATAGTACGAGAACATTTGGAGAAAGCACAAGAGGCCCAATGAACCTACTACAATCGTTGGGCAAAAGCACAGAAATTTCAACCAGGAGAACAGGTGCTGGTGCTGGTACCAACAGCAGAAAGTAAGCTCCTGGCCAGTTGGCATGGACCCTATGAGATCGTGGAAGCTGTTGGGGAGGTGAATTATAAGGTAAAGCAGCCAGACCGCCGAAGGCCAGAGCAGATCTATCATGTCAACTTACTGAAAACCTGGCACGATCAGGAGATGTGCCTGGCCCTCCTGCTGGCCACACCCCAGGCAGATGGCCCACAAGGTAAGGATATCCCCCAAATTAACCCCAGAACAACGAACAGAGGTCATCGAAATGATCCAGCGGAACCAACATGTGTTCTCCACACAACCAGGCAGTACGACTCTGATCCAACACCACATTGTCACCTGTCCCAGAGCAAGGGTGACCATAAAACCATATCGCATACCGGAGGCAAAAAGAGAAGAAATTAGGGCAGAAGTAAGGAAGATGCTGGAACTTGGGGTGATTGAGGAATCCCACAGCCAGTGGTCCAGCCCTATTGTCTTGGTCCCCAAATCTGATGGCACCCTGAGGTTTTGTAATGACTTTCAGAAGTTAAATGAGGTATCCCAATTCGATGCCTACCCAATACCACGTGTTGATGAGCTGGTGGATCAGTTAGGCAAAGCCCGATACTTGACCACCTTGGACTTGACAAAAGGCTACTGGCAGATCCCCCTGGCTGAGGTCGCCAAGGAAAAAACCACTTTCTCTACACCTGACGGCCTCTTCCAATATACCGTCCTCCCTTTTGGGCTCCATGGGGCCCCCGCAACTTTCCAACGATTGATGGACAGATTACTTTGACCCCATGCCAAGTATGCTTCTGCCTATTTAGATGACGTGGTAATCCATAGTCCTGACTGGGAGACACACCTGGGGAAAGTGGAAGCGGTACTAGATACTCTTAGACAGGCTGGCCTCACCGCCAACCCATACAAATGTGCAATAGGGCTAGCCGAGGCCAGATATCTCGGGTATGTAGTCTGCCGTGTGCTTGTGAGTGATGGCACATGGCAGCAGCAGTGCATATTGCATCACTGTGGGGTGGAAGGGTGTGGTGCTGGGGCCCTGCCCACTCTAATCCCCATCACCGGGGGTGGGCCGTGCTGCCCAGGAGTCGGCAAGCCAGGCCTGGGACTGGGAGCGCAGCCAGTGCTGACGGGCCAGGCCATGGTGGGGACGCTGGCGCTGCCCGAGGGGCCCTAGCTGCTGGACAGGAAGCAGCGTGCCAAGCAGATGCTGGACAGCTCCTACTCCAGCCTGCCGCCCAGTCCCAGCCACTGGCTGCCAGCCCTGAGCACGCTGTGCCCCCCAGGCTGCCCGAGCCGGACACCATGGGCCAGGCGCCGCCGGTGAGTACAGCCCTGCACAGTCGCATCTGCATCCGATCCACTATCTGCAAAAATGGTCCGCGGATATCCGCAGATTTGCAGGGCTCTACATATTAGAAGCATGTTAAAGTTTTCCTACAGTAAACCAAAACTAACACAATTGATCCCACCTCCCTCTCCAAATAACACCTCCACAATCTCTATTCATATTTACAGTCACTTCCACAAGTTCCTCTCCTCAGATTACTCCTTGGTCCCCTCCAAACTGGTTTCTTCGTTCCACTGAAACTTTTCTCACTATGGTCTCTAACAACCTCTTCCAGTATATCTAAGTGGCGAACAGCAGAGGCTAACAGAGGGAGTTTGCCTGGGATCTGTCCGAGAGGAGGTACGCTAAGTGCTGCATTAGGGGGGCTGTGTTGGTGAGTATCTGAGTGTCTGTTGCTGGGACAGTTTGTCAGTTTGACTGGGTGCTTGATTGCTTGCTTGTTTGTTTGTTTGAAAAGTGTGAATCGGGAGTGCTTTGTTCCAGGTGGGCCTTGAGTGGGCCTGACTGGTATATAAGGGCAGTCAGCAGCGAACCAGCTGAGTGGCAAACAGCAGAGGCTAACAGAGGGAGTTTGCCTGGGGAGATCGCACTGAAGCTTTCATCTGTGGGTTTCTCTGACTAGTTCCTGCAACAGCTGAGGAAGCTCTTAAGAGGAAGGTGATATGGAAGGTGAGCGATCAGTTGTTGTAACCTGCACAGGTTGTGCCATGTTTGTCTTTAATCCACAGGACAGAAGCGACTTTGTACAAAGTGCAAGCTGGTCTCCATATTGGAAGAGAAGGTCCGAGGTCTGGAGAAACGAGTATTGACTCTGCGTTGCATAAGGGAAAATGAAGATTTCCCAGACAGACGTCAGGAGATGCTTCTATGGCCACAATGTTTTGAAGATTCAGAGTAGGCGCAGCAGGGACAGAAGGATGGTGAAGAAGTTTGGCAGCATGTGACCTCCAGAAGGAGAAAGAGGAGTGTCCATGTACCAGCAATTGAGATACAGGTGAGCAATCGTTTCCATGTTCTCTCTACAGGTACTAATGCGGAGAGTGGACTAGATGACCCATCTGAGGGAAGGGAGCAGAAGGAGACTCCACCGATTGGAAGGCAAAAGATGCACTGTCCTAGGAACGGGGGTTCCACGACCACCACTCCCAAGAGGAAGAGGAGGGTGGTGGTGGTTGGGGACTCCCTCTTCAGGGGGAGTCCCCTGAGTCATCTATCTGCCGCCCCATCCGGGAAAACTGAAAGGTCTGCTGCTTGTCAGGAGCTAGGATACACAATGTGACGGAGAGACTGACGAGACTCATCAAGCCCTCGGATCGCTACCCCTTCCTGCTTCTCCACGTGGGCACCAATGATACTGCCAAGAATGACCTTGAGCGGATCACTGCAGACTACGTGGCTCTGGGAAGAAGGATAAAGGAGTTTGAGGCGCAAGTGGTGTTCTCGTCCATCCTCCCTGTGCAAGGAAAAGGCCTGGGTAGAGACCGTCGAATTGTGGAAGTCAACGAATGGTGGTGTCGGAGAGAAGGCTTTGGATTCTTCGACCATGGGATGGTGTTCCAAGAAGGAGGAGTGCTAGGCAGAGACGGGCTCCACCTAACGAAGAGAGGGAAGAGCATCTTCGCCAGCAGGCTGGCTAACTTAGTGAGGAGGTCTTTAAACTAGGTTCACCAGGGGAAGGAGACCAAGGTGAGGTAAGTGGGGAAATGGGATCCTGGGAGGAAGCACAAGCAGGAGAGCGCAAGAGGGGAGGACTTCTGTCTTATACTGAGAAAGAGGGACGATCGATGAGTTATCTTAAGTGCCTATACACAAATGCAAGAAGCCTGGGAAACAAGCAGGGAGAACTGGAAGTCCTGGCACAGTCAGGGAACTATGATGCGATTGGAATAACGGAGACTTGGTGGGATAACTCACATGACTGGAGTACTATCATGGATGGATATAAACTGTTCAGGAAGGACAAGCAGGGCAGAAAAGGTGGGGGAGTTGCGTTGTATGTAAGAGAGGAGTATGACTGCTCAGAGCTCCGGTATGAAATTGCAGAAAAACCTGAGAGTCTCTGGATAAAGTTGAGAAGTGTGAGCAACAAGGGTGATGTCGTGGTCGGAGTCTGCTATAGACCACCAGACCAGGGGGATGAGGTGGACGAGGCTTTCTTCTGGCAACTAGCAGAAGTTGCTAGATCGCAGGCCCTGGTTCTCATGGGAGACTTTAATCACCCTGATATCTGCTGGGAGAGCAATAAAGCGGTGCACAGACAATCCAGGAAGTTTTTGGAAAGTGTAGGGGACAATTTCCTGGTGCAAGTGTTGGAGGAACCAACTAGAGGCAGAACTCTTCTAGACCTGCTGCTCACAAACCAGGAAGAATTAGTAGGGGAAGCAAAAGTGGATGGGAACCTGGGTGGCAGTGACCATGAGTTCAGGATCCTGACACAAGGAAGAAAGGAGAGCAGCAGAATACGGACCCTGGACTTCAGAAAAGCAGACTTTGACTCCCTCAGGGAACAGATGGGCAGGATCCCCTGGGAGAATAACATGAAGGGCAAAGGGGTCCAGGAGAGCTGGCTGTATTTTAAAGAATCCTTATTGCGGTTGCAGGAACAAACCATCCCGATGTGTAGAAAGAATAGTAAATACAGCAGGCGACCAGCTTGGCTAAACAGTAAAATCCTTGCTGATCTTAAACGCAAAAAAGAAGCTTACAAGAAGTGGAAGATTGGACAAATGACCAGGGAGGAGTATAAAAATATTGCTCAGGCATGCAGGAGTGAAATCAGGAAGGCCAAATCACACTTGGAGTTGCAGCTAGCAAGAGATGTTAAGAGTAACAAGAAGGGTTTCTTCAGGTATGTTAGCAACAAGAAGAAAGTCAAGGAAAGTGTGGGCCCCTTACTGAATGAGGGAGGCAACCTAGTGACCGAGGATGTGGAAAAAGCTAATGTACTCAATGCTTTTTTTGCCTCGGTCTTCACGAACAAGGTCAGCTCCCAGACTGCTGCACTGGGCAGCACAATATGGGAAGAAGGTGACCAGCCCTCTGTGGAGAAAGAAGTGGTTCGGGACTATTTAGAAATATTGGACGAGCACAAGTCCATGGGGCCAGATGCGCTGCTAAAGGAGTTGGCGGGTGAGATTGCAGAGCCATTAGCCATTATTTTTGAAAACTCATGGCGATCGGGGGAGGTCCCGGATGACTGGAAAAAGGCTAATGTAGTGCCCATCTTTAAAAAAGGGAAGAAGGAGGATCCCGGGAACTACAGACCAGTCAGCCTCACCTCAGTCCCTGGAAAAATTATGGAGCAGGTCCTCAAGGAATCAATTATGAAACACTTAGAGGAGAGGAAAGTGATCAGGAACAGTCAGCATGGATTCACCAAGGGCAAGTCATGCCTGACTAACCTAATTGCCTTCTATGAGGAGATAACTTGCTCTGTGGATGAGGGGAAAGCAGTGGATGTGTTATTCCTTGACTTTAGCAAAGCTTTTGATACGGTCTCCCACAGTATTCTTGCCGCCAAGTTAAAGAAGTATGGGCTGGATGAGTGGACTGTAAGGTGGATAGATAGCTGGCTAGATCGTCGGGCTCAACGGGTAGTGATCAATGGCTCCATGTCTAGTTGGCAGCCGGTTTCAAGCGGAGTGCCCCAAGGGTTGGTCCTGGAGCCAGTTTTGATTAATATCTTTATTAATGATCTGGAGGATGGTGTGGACTGCACTCTCAGCAAGTTTGCAGATGACACTAAACTAGGAGGCGTGGTAGATACACTAGAGGGTAGGGATCAGATACAGAGGGACCTAGACAAATTAGAGGATTGGGCCAAAAAAAACCTGATGAGGTTCAACAAGGACAAGTGCAGAGTCCTGCACTTAGGATGGAAGAATCCCATGCACTGCTACAGACTAGGGACCGAATGGCTAGGTAGCAGTTCTGCAGAAAAGGACCTAGGGGTCACAGTGGACGAGAAGCTGGATATGAGTCAACAGTGTGCTCTTGTTGCCAAGAAGGCTAACGGCATTTTGGGCTGTATAAGTAGGGGCATTGCCAGAAGATCGAGGAACGTGATCGTTCCCCTTTATTCGACATTGGTGAGGCCTCATCTGGAGTACTGTGTCCAGTTTTGGGCCCCACACTACAAAAAAGATGTGGAAAAATTGGAAAGAGTCCAGTGGAGGGCAACAAAAATGATTAGGGGTCTGGAGCACATGACTTATGACTTATGAGGAGAGGCTGAGGGAACTGGGATTGTTTAGTCTCCAGAAGAGAAGAATGAGAGGGGATTTGATAGCAGCCTTCAACTACCTGAAGTGGGGTTCCAAAGAGGATGGAGCTCGGCTGTTCTCAGTGGTGGCAGATGACAGAACAAGGAGCAATGGTCCCAAGTTGTAGTGGGGAAGGTCCAGGTTGGATATTAGGAAACACTATTTCACTAGGAGGGGGGTGAAGCACTGGAATGCGTTACCTAGGGAGGTGGTGGAGTCTCCTTCCTTGGAGGCTTTTAAGGCCCGGCTTGACAAAGCCCTGGCTGGGATGATTTAGTTGGCAATTGGTCCTGCTTTGAGCAGGGGATTGGACTAGATGACCTCCTGAGGTCCCTTCCAACCCTGATATTCTATGATTCTATGATTCTAAACTGCAATTAAAAAAATTAAGCTGGCCCAAGCCAGCTGACTCAGGCTCATGGGTCTCAGTCTAAGGGGCTGTTTAATTGTGGTGCAAATGTTTGGGATTGGGCTGGAGCCCAAACCCTGAGACTCTTCCCTGTTGTGGGCCAGCCGCAGGTGTTTAATTGCAGTTTAGACATACCCGAAGGCTAAACCTCAAAGCCTCTACTTCAACCTCATCTTCTCTGACCTCTCAATTGCTCTTGAAACCAGTGATCATACTTCTTGTAACTGCCACAGTGGGCACTCACCACCCCTGCACAACACAGAACCTAACTTAGCAGGGTCCCTGCAGAGAGACATGGATGCTACTTCAGCTCTGAGTCTGAAGTAATGGCTATGGAGCAACATCAGTGCCATCCACAGCCTGCGGGAGCAGGATGTGTGTGGAAGGATTTCTTCTCCCTGACTCTGAGGAAATCCCCAGCACACAACCTGGCCACCCTGACAGTATGTTTGAGAAAGGATATCAGAAGCCCTAACAGTATTTGATTAAAAAAAAAAAAAACATTGGAACAAGTTAACAAAGACTGAATAAGATAAGATAGAGTCTGCAGAAGGGAAGATCCAGCTGCTGTTATTCATTTGTCTTCAGATACATTTTTCTTTTAATTGTATCCAAGGGCAAAGTTAATAAATTAGCAAAGCAATTCAGGGTCATAAGTAAAAAGAGCTGCAGGAATTAGGCCTTTGATAATAACAGTCTTAGATTATACAATGACCAGCAGTTGGCAGTATAGTCACTTTTGGAAGAAGTATCAGACTAGGCCATATTTTAATGCTTTGGAGGGTACAAAGAACGAACTGAAATTGACGAAACCAGTGTTAAATATAAGAATTCTGTTACTAATATAGTCAAGTTCTGCACTTTGTAAAAATGTGGTAAATCAAGCACTGTTGGCATTTATAATGTATTAAAAATCAATCAATAAATAGTTATTAACCACTCATAAGAATGTAGTTCATTATTCTTAAATCTTTTTTCTTCCAGAATGCAAGCAGGAAAGGTACAATCATACTTTTTCTAATTAACTGCTTCATTTTTACCATTCATTAAACTTCTTTCTCTAAGTAAAGATGATACAGTAACTCCTCATTTAACGTTGTAGTTATGTTCCTGAAAAATGCGACTTTAAGTGAAACGATGCTAAGCAAATCCAATTTCCCCATAAGAATTAATGTAAATGAGGGGGTTAGGTTCCAGGGAATTTTTTTTCACCAGAACAAAAGACTATATTATATATATACACACACACACACACACACACACACACACACACACACAGTATAAGTTTTAAACAAACAATTTAATACTGGTACACAGTGATGATGATTGTGAAGCTTAGTTGAGGTGGAGGCGTCAGAAGGTAGGATATTTCCCAGGGAATGCCTTACTGCTAAATGATGAACTAGCAATTGGCTGAGCCCTCAAGGGTTAACTCTCACACTCTACAAGGCAGCAGGAATGGAGGGAGGGGAGACAGCATCGCAGACAGAGACAGAAACACATCCTCTGTGTGAGAGAGATGCACATTTCCCCTTTAAGTACACTGCCTTGTTAATTAGATCAGCTTGCTGAGACCGCAGCTGCTGCCAGGGCCTCTATCCTCAGCCCTGTCGTGTGTGTCCCCTGCTCTATGGAAGATGGGGTAAGCGGGGTGCAGGAGCAGGGGGACACCCTGACATTAGCCCCCCTCTTCCTCCCTTCCCTCCCGCACAGCAAGCAGGAGTCTCGGGGAGCAGCTCCAAGGCAGAGGGCAGGAGCAGCACATGGCAGTGGAGGGAGGGACAGCTGAAGTTGCTAGTCTGCTGGGCAGCTGCTGCACAGGGAACCTAGGGGAGCAGGGAGCTGATAGAGGGGCTGCCTCCACCAGCTAGCTGCAAGGGGCTGCTCTTCCTGTAAGCAGTGGACAAAGCAGGCGGCTGCCAAATGACGTTAGAAGGGAGCATTGCACAACTTTAAATGAGCATGTTCCCTAAATGATCAGAAATGAAACAACGTTAACCGGGACGACTTTAAGTGAGGAGTTACTGTACCTTCTTTGCTACATAAAGAAAGTGCACATAGTCCAGCAAAAAGAGCACAGAGAACAGACAGAGAAGGATCACTTCATAAAAGAGCCTGTGTACTATACCGGCAGTTAAAAAAAACCACTCAGGGGAGTCTTCTGTACCGTTCAATGCATAAACTACATTGGCCTAGGACAGGTATAACCTGCCTAAGGCTAGGTCTACACTACCAGCCTGAATCGGCGGGTAGAAATCGACCTCTCGGGGATCGATTTATCGCATCCCGATGGGACGCGACAATCGATCCCCGAATCGATGCTCTTACTCCACCAGCGGAGGTGGGAGTAAGCGCCGTCGATGGGAAGCCGCAGCGGTCGATTTTGCCGCCATCCTCACAGCAGGGTAAGTCGGCTGCGATACGTCGAATTCAGCTACGCTATTCACGTAGCTGAATTTGTGTATCTTAAATCGACCCCCCCCCGTAGTGTAGATGTAGCCCAAGGAACACCTAAACAATGCCTGTTAAGTAATAGTTAATAAACTCTTGAAACTCTTTGTTCATTTGATATACCTTTTCTTAAAAGCCATGGATCCAGTTCTCAAGATAGAGTTTTCACTGATTGAAAACAGCAGGATTTGACCCCCAAAAGTAATGACTTACCTTGTCTATTTTTATTAGGAAATCAAAAGGATTTTTTTAAAACAAAAAACTGTTTCCCCAACTTATCTCTACCATTTTGGATCAATGGGTATTCCTGCTTCCGCACTGGTCAATTAGATAGTTGCAATCAATCAGCTGGAAAGTATGCAACTCTAAGCCTTCCTTCTTTCTTCCTTATAAAATAGCTGGAGAAAAAAAGAAATCAGAACAGCCTAACACTACAGAGGCTCTCTGCACTTGTTTATCCAAATCCAAGAAAGGAACTAAGGAATTTAAAGAAAAAAAACCTTCAAAGTATTAGTCCATTATGGAGGGAGAACTGTCCATTCAAAAGCAGCATCTGCCAATGAACAAACATCAAGCACATCAGAAAGTGTTCAGATCACATATATTGTAAGATACTTTGAAGTCACTATTTACTTTGCAAATAAAAAAAAGAGAGAATTAGTATTTAGAGTAGAACAGATGCTTTAATGTCTTCCTCCTCTTTTCATGGCCTCACTGGGCTTAACCAAAAGATTCAATTTGGAAGGAAAATGTTTCAATAGGGACAAAGTCAAGAAGTCTACATATGACTATCATGTTCACCATGCATTTAGTAATAGTTTCACTGAGGGCTTGTCTACATGGTGGGATAATGCATATGACGGAGTTGTGATTTCTAAAGCACATGAATTGTTGAGCATTAATTGGTCAGGGTAGACCCTGCTAAAGGCTCCTTAGTGTGCTGCAATGAAACTACATTAAAGCACAATAGGGAACATTTAGTGCACACCAACAGTGTCTACACAGACCACTTAATGAATAACATGTTAGTATGCTTTAGAAATCACAAGCCCATGGATGCATTCTTCCACCATGCAGCCAAGCCCTAAATCTCACATAGCATAACAAAGAAAGCAAGAATAAGGTCACTGAAAGAGGGAGAGGGAGATTCATAGTTCTCCAGTTGCCAGTACAAAACAGCAAGCAAATTTTGGGGAGAGACACATATATTGCTATAGTAAGGTACAGTCAACAGGACACTTCCTTTTTATGTGGCTCCCGATAGCATGTTTTAGTTATTGTCTCATACCCAATTCCAAACATTCCTTGCATGCTATATAAATTGCCAAAAGTCAGGAGGATTACAATTCTGCTCAGAAAGATCCAGCCATAATCAATAACTGCATATTCTGCAAAAGAAGAGATAAACCATTACATATAAGTCATTGGCTCTTGAAATATCTCTTCTGGTATGTCTGGAGCATTTTCCAAGTCAGGAACAATTTGCACTGACAAAACTGTTTGAGAAAGTACTGACAATACCAATATTATACATTGGTATAATAAATAATTCCTTACATGTAAATGTGTGTTATAGTCTCCTTTTTAACCATTCTGCACACTATAAATCCACATAAAATGCATATCTTCACCCACCACACAACATGGGAATGAAGGAGAGCTCTAGAGTAAGGTCTGGAGACTTTGCAACACAACCAGAATTGTGAAAATTGTTTGTTTAAAACATTAGATAACGTGAAACAGACTGACAATATTCTGGCACAAACCAAAACCTTATTGAATTAATGCCTTTTGGATCTACTGAATTAAAAATGCAATTGTGCATATATTATTGTGGAATTTTATGTAACCACTCTAGGAGGAGGAGGATGCTAATATAATTCCTGTGTTATCAACCCTCTGAAGCCACCCTCCTAGAGAGGGGTATTTATCCTAGTTCATACTAGATTCTCCATGGACCAACAGACGAAGAAAGGATTTTTGGATAAATAGCCCGGTTTTAAACAGGCTCTGGGGCCCTCGTCCTGATCCAGCAAATGGATAGGAGCTCTGGTCCACAGAGGACCCCAATCCTTGGGGAAGAATTGGAAGGACTGGAACTACTCAGGCCCATAAAACTGGTTGCTTGCTCTGAGCTGAAGTGGTGATGAACTTGAAACCACAAGAAAGCCTTTTGCATGGGATGTTGAAGGATTGCTCCTGCCAGAGCCCATGTGAGGTTTGGGATGGTGTCTGGTAAGCTTATTAGCATATATGTAGGCTCTTTTATTGTTTTAATACATTTTCTCTGTAGTGCTTTTCTCTTAAGTATAAAATAGGCTTGTATAAAACCAGCTGTGTGGTATCTATAACTGTGTGCAGTCATACTGTTAATCATCTCTGAAGAGAAAGCAATCAGGTGTATTTGGGGAGCCCATCTCTGCTCAGAATAACACAGTGAAAGCAGGGACCTGTGCAGCCTGGAAATACCCCATAAGTACAACCATACTGGGTCACACTAATGGTCTATCTAGCCCAGTTTCCTGTCTTCCGACAATGGCCAATGCCAGGTGCTTCAGAGGGAATGAACAGAACAGGGCAATCACTAAGTGATCCATCCCCCATCACCCATTCCCAGCTTCTTTCAGTCAGGGACTATGGACACATAGAGTATGGGGTATGGACCTATCCTCCATGAACTTATCTAATTCATTTTTGAACCGAGTTATACTTTTTGGCCTTCACAACATCCCATGGCAACAAGTTCCACAGGATGACTGTGCGTTGTGTGAAGGCTGTCAGGAACAGTATCCCTGATGAGGCCACAGCATGCCTGGTGGCTGAGCTTTGTGACTTTGTCCTCACCCACAATCACTTCAGATTTGGGGACAACTTATACCTTCAAGTCAGTGGCACTGCTATGGGTACCCGCATGGCCCCACAGTATGCCAACATTTTTATGTCTGACTTAGAACAACGCTTCCTCAGCTCTCGTCCCCTAGTGCCCCTCCTCTACTTGCGCTACATTGATGACATCTTCATCATATGGACCCACAGAAAGGAGGCCCTTGAAGAATTCCACCTGGACTTCAACAATTTCCACCCCACCATCAACCTCAGCCTGGACCAGTCCACAAAAGAGATCCACTTCCTGGACACTACAGTGCAAATAAGTGATGGTCACATAAACACCACCCTATACCGGAAACCTACTGACCGCCATACGTACCTACATGCCTCCAGCTTCCATCCAAGACACATCACACGATCCATTGTCTACAGCCAAGCCCTAAGATACAACCGAATTTGCTCCAACCCCTCAGACAAACATCTACAAGATCTTTATCAAGCATTCATAAAACTACAATACCCACCTGGGGAAGTGAGGAAACAGATTGAAAGAGCAAGATGGGTACCCAGAAATCACCTACTACAGGACAGGCCCAACAAGAACAATAACAGAACACCACTGGCCATCACATACAGCCCCCAGCTAAAACCTCTCCCGTGCATTATCCACGATCTACAACCTATCCTGGAAAATGATCCCTCACTCTCATAGACCTTGGGAGGCAGGCCAGTCCTTGCTTACAGACAACCCCCCAACCTGAAGCAAATACTCACCAGCAACTACACACCACACCACAGAAACACCAACCCAGGAACCAATCCCTGTAGCAAACCTCGTTGCCTACTCTATCCCCATATCTACTCTGGCGATACCATCAGAAGACCCAACCACATCAGCCACACCATCAAGGGCTCATTCACCTGCACATCCACTAATGTTATATATGCCATCATGTGCCAGCAATGCCCCTCTGCCATGTACATTGGCCAAACTGGACAGTCCCTCCGCAAAAGAATAAATGGACACAAATTGGACATCAGGAATGGTAACATACATAAGCCAGTAAATGAACACTTCAATCTCCCTGGTCATTCTATTACAGATTTAAAAGTCACTATCATTGAACAAAAAAACTTCAGAAACAGACTTCAAAGAGAAACAGCAGAACTAAAATTCATTTGCAAATTTAACACCATTAATCTGGGCTTGAATAGGGACTGGGAGTGGCTGGCTCATTACATAAGCAGCTTTTCCTCTCCTGGAATTGACACTTCCTCATCTATTATTGGGAGTGGACTACATCCACCCTGATTAAATTGGCCCTGTCAACACTGGTTCTCCACTTGAGAAGTAACTCCCTGCTCTCCATGTGTCAGTATATAATGCCTGCATCTGTAACTTTCACTCTATGCATCCGAAGAAGTGAGGTTTTTACCCACGAAAGCTTATGCCCAAATAAATCTGTTAGTCTTTAAGGTGCCACCAGACTCCTTGTTGTTTTTGTAGATACAGACTAACACGGCTACCCCCTGATACTATTTCCTTTTGTTTGCTTTAAACTTGCTGCCAGTTAATTTAATGGGTGATCCCTGATTCTTGTGTTACATGAAGCAGTAAAAAGAAGTTCCTTATTCACTTTCTCTACACCTATCATATCTGCCCTTAGTCATCTCCTTTCCAAGCTGAAAAGTCCCGGTCTTTCTAATCTCTCCTCATATAGAAGATGTTCCATACCCTTAATCATTTTTGTTGCCCTTCCCTTTTCCTTTTCCAATTCTAATATATTTTTTTTGAAAGGCGGCGACCAGAACTGCATGCAGTATTCAAGATGTGGGCGTACCATGGATTTATATAGAGGCAATATCATATTTTCTGTGTTATTATCTATCGCTTTCCTAATGAGTCCCATCATTCTGTTAGCTTTTTTGACTGCCGCTGCCTACTGGGCAGATGTTTCAGAGAACTATCCACAATGACTCTTCCTTGAGTAGTAACAGCTCATTTAGATCCCATCATTTTGTATGTATATTTGGGATTATATTTTCCAATGTGCATTACTTTGCATTTATCAACATTGAATTTCATCTGCCATTTTGTTGCCCAGTCACTCAGTTTTGAGAGATCCTTTCGTAGCTCTTCACAGTCTGCCTGGGGCTTAACCAGGGGTGGCCAACCTGCGCCTGAGAAGGAGCCAGAATTTACCTATGTACATTGCCAAAGAGCCACAGTAATACATCAGCAGCCCTCCATCAGCTCCCCCCCCCCCTCCTTCCCCATGCCTCCTGTGGCATCCAGGAGGCTCTTGGGGGAGGGAGAGGAGCAAGGGCGTGGCAGGCTCAGGGAAGGGGGTAGGAAGGAGCAGGGGCTTTGGGGGAAGGGGTGAAGTAGGGGCAGGGCCTGTGACAGAGTCAAGGGTTGAGCAGCAAGGACCCCCCGCCCCTGGGGCACATTGGAAAGTTGGCGCCTATAGCTCCACCCCTGGAGTTGGTGCCTACGCTAGGAGTCACATATTAACTTCTGAAGAACTGCATGTGGCTCTGGAGCCACAGGTTGAACACCCCTGGGCTTAACTATCCTACGTAGTTGTGTATCATCTGCAATTTTTGCCACCTCACTGTTTACCCCTTTTTCCAGATCATTTATGAATATGTTGAATAAGACTGATCCCAGTACAGACCCCTGTGGGACACCACTCTTTACCTCTCTCCATTCTGAAAACTGAGCATTTATTCCTACCCTTTGTTTCCTGTGTTTTAACCATTTAAGGATCTACCAGAGGACCTTCCCTCTTATCCCATGACTGCTTACTTTGCTTAAGAGCCTTTGGTCAGGACCCTGTCAAAGGCTTTCTGAAAGTCCAAGTACACTGTGCTAAATGGATCACCCTTTTCCACATGTGTTGACCCCCTCAAAGAATTATAATAGCTTGGTGAAGCATGATTTCCCTTTACAAAAGCTGTGTTGACTCTTCCCCAACAAATTATGTTCATTTATGTGTCTGATCAGTCTGTTTTTTACTATAGTGTCAACCAACTTGCCTGGGACTGAAGTTAGGTTTATCTGTAATTGACTGGATTGCCTCTGGAGCCCTTTTTAAAAATTGACGTCACATTAGCTATCCTCCAGACATCTGGTACAGAAGCTGATTTAAGTGATACGTTACATACCAGAGTTAGTAGTTCTGGAATTTCACATTTGAGTTCCTGGTGACTTATTATTGTTTAATTTATCAGTGTGTTCCAAAACCTCCTCTATTGACAGCTCAATCTCGGACAGTTCCTCAGATTTCTAACCTAAAAAGAAGGGTTCAGATGTAGGAATCTCCCTCACATCCTCTGTAGTGAAGATCGATGCAAAGAATTCATTTAGTTTCTCTGTAATGGTCTTATCTTCTCCTGAGTGCTCCTTTAGTACCTCAATCATCCAGTGGCCCCACTGATTGTTTGGCAGGCTTCCTGCTTCTGATGTACTTAGTTTCTGAGTCTTTTGAGAGTTACTCTTGAAATTCTTTTTTTGGCCTTCCTAATTATATTTTGATACTTGACTTGCAGGAGTTTATGCTCCTTTCTCTTTTCCTCAGCAGAATTTAACTTCCAATTTTTAAAGAACGCCTTTTTGCCTCTAACCACCTCTTTCACTTTGTTGTTTAACCATGGTGACACTTTTGTGGTCCTCTTGCTATGTTTTTAAATTTGGGGTATATAATTAATCTGAGCCTCTATTATGGTATTTTTTAAAAGTTTCCATGCAGCTTGAAAACATTTCACTTTTGTGCCTGAACCTTTTAATTTACATTTAACTGGTTTCCTCAATTTTGTGCAGTTCCCCCTTCTGAGCTAAATGCTTCTGTAGTGGGCTTCTTTGGTATTTTCCCCCCAAGAAAGATGTTACATTTAATTATATTATGGTCATTATTGCCAAACAGATCAGCTACATTAATCTCTTGGACCAAACCCGGTGCTCCATTTAGAACTAACTCAACAACTGCCTCTCCGCTTGTGGCTCCAGGACTAGATGCTTCAAGAAGCAGTCATTTATAATATCTAGAAACTTTCTCTCTGCATCCCGTCCTGAGGTGACACATACCCAGTCAATATGGGGATAGTTGAAATCCTCCATTATTATTTAGTTTTCTATTTTAATAGCCTGTCTAATTGCAGAGCATTTCACAGTCACCATCTCCATCCTGGTCAGGTGGTCAGTAGTTTACTCCTACTGAGTACTAGGAGTGGGCGACCACTGAAGAGAAATACAGGTGTAATTTTCCTGAACAGTAATATGTAATTCAATATCTTTCATAAAGATGTTGTCAGTTGGCACAATACTAGTCTGTATCATGAGCCCAACCACCACCCTGCATTCCAAAATCCAAACTGTGCGATGGATGGGAAGCCAATCAAGGTATGCGTATTATATAGCATTAACCATCCAATTCCTCTTCAGTCAATACATTTCCTAAGCTAACAGCTTAACCATCAAATCAAATTAACCACAAAAAGGAGGAGGGCAAATAGTGGGAGACTATGTCAAAATATTTACAAGTTATAATAGGTTTTTAAGGAGTATGGAATGTGGAGAGTACCAATATAGTGTAAACTTCAGTCAATCCTGAGGTAGGAGGCAGAATCTATTTAAAATGTAATAATATTCTATGTTAGTTGAAGTTGTGAGTTGAATAAAGTAGCCTTCTATCACCAATCTTTGCTTCTTATGACTTTTACTTTTCTAATAATCTGCAAACTACTTGTTTTAAACATCTCCTTGATTTGTCTTGCAGGATGGGAAAGAGGAGTCTATGAGAAACAGTCATTGGTAAGTCATTCTTTCCAGAATGGTACTTCCTCTTCCCCCCACCTTATACATTACAAACCTACAAAGGGTGACATTCACCTAGTCAGGGAGCCTGCACAAGACCCCATGTACCACTTAAATTCCACTAAAGACATCAAAAATGGGTGTTAAGTGGATTTATGAGTAACATGGACTTGTGCTGGCCTTGTGGAGAGCAGAGGTGATATGTAGAAGCTAACAAGGTCAGATTACTTCTTTTTTTCTAGAGGAAACAAAATTGAAGTTACTTAAGGCATGGAACCTCCATTCTTCCAGTATGAAAGGATCAAATATGATGAAGAAGGTAGTGGCATAATAAATTTATAAATATAGGAAATGTCAGTTCCTTCCTGATTCTTCCTAGGTGCAGCTGTATTGATTCTTGTATGGATTTGTGGTATGCTGCATGGAAGAAAAGGAGATTCCTTCATTTTCATTAACCCCAATTCACACACCCCTTCCCCAAGGATATGTGAAAAGGAAAAGAGACAAAAATAAAACCAAGTGGAGACTAGAATACTTTTAGATGAGAGAGTCTGGTGGGAATTTTAGTTGGCTGCATTTCCCTGACTCACAGGTATGGGTGTATAAATATCACAAAGTATTGGGCCTAAAAAACAGAATAAAGGTTTTTCCATCTATTTTTCCTCAATATTTTTTAATCCCAATTTGTTAATCATTTTTAAGTTTACACATGTAGCTTATAAAATGCTATTTATACATGGGGGAAAGTAAAGGATTATTTTGACTGGAGGAGGGAAGTGATGCATGAAGAGACAGCTGGACCCTTTCTGAGGCAGGTTTTTTCTCACTGAGCTACATATGTGCACTCAGTCTTGAGATTGCAATAAAATGGTAGATAATCATAACAATCCATGCAAATTTCATTTATACACATGTGATCAAGCTTTTTTATTCAGGAAAGGCTATTTCCCATTGCCCACATCTGCTTCTTCTCCAGAACAGTGGCCCTTTCCTAAAAACCGCTCATAGTTTATTTATTAGATATAACATACAATGCCATTATTTTTGTTTTGGGTTACCTCTTAATATACTTACTTCACTACTATATAAAAGACATCTAACTTCAGAACATTTGCATTGTTTGTTTTAAATTAATCAAGTTTTATGAAGGCAAAAGGGTAAAATAGTAGAAAGGGAAACATACTGAGTACTATTGATAAGCAAGATTGATTACTTCAGATATCTCTTTGTGTTTACCAACAAAAGGCAGTACGCAGTAGCATGCTAGGTTTGTTCCAGTTGAAAAATGAAGCAGAGTTGGTAGATAAACCATCTACAAAATGATGCCTTTCGGAGTACAGTATGTTTTTTCATACTCTAATATTTTATGCAGCAAATCTGAGTAAATTACTTCTTTAATAAATCATTTAGTACTTACCATATTTTGCTAATTATTTCAAAATACTGCCATTCTACATTATTTATATGTTAATTTTTGTATCCTAGAAGAACAAGTCTGCACATAGTGGATTGGTACCCTCACTAAACAATAATATGGAATATACAACTACTGGGGGAAAATTATGCAGTGCTCATTTAGGATTTGGCTGAGGCGAAACATACAATACCTAGTACTTTGTGTCACTAACTTATATCCTTAAAGAACTAAGCTGGAAAAACAAGATGCCACAAAAATAAAGCTGAAAAAAACCCTGAGATTTGTAACCACAATCAAACATGAATAATTACAAATTTTGAATGTAAAGATCATTCAAATAAATGTAACTGATGGATAATCCTCATAGGGTGCAAGTCAAAGTAAACAGACAGTCCACTTTAGAAAGTGTCTAGTGAATTGATTTAACAAGTTTAATGCGAGCATCAGTGTGCGGCTATTACTGATCGTAAGCTTTACTGATGTTATTTGTTCGCTTGGAAAAATACCGCTCTCTGGAATGAGCACATTAAGGCTAAAATTGCAGAGAAAACCCTATTACAACTTTATTGCTGGCAAATTGGAACCAAACCTTGTCTGTATATCAATTACTTAGCGTTACCACAGAGATAAATCCTTTTTTTTTTTTTTTTTTTTGTTTAGGCTCAATCGTGAAGACAGTGATGAGAAACTCCTTATTATACTCTACCAACATCTTTTGGTTTTCTTAGCAATTTCAAGAAATTGTCAATTAAATTCTTTTTATTAGGTTCCAAAAACTGCTAAGTCAAACACAAGTCTATCATAAGGCTTGTAACAGCATGTTATTTAGGCACATTTCAATGTTTCACTCTTTCACTATCCACCTACCCCAATCCAATTCAAAAGTTCTTATAAAATGAAGGAGTTTTCCACCCTAGCATCTCAGGGGTTCAGACAAATATGGAGTAAGTAAACACTCATTTCTTGTAACCAATGCTATGAAGAATCCCTTTTTTACTTAAAAAGGGAAATAAAATTATTTACATGATTTTGGAAAGTAATAGATTTGTTTGCACATTCATTAAGACTGATGAGAGACTTCTGTGCAATTACACAGGATATTACACCCACTTAAAATTATGCACAAAATAAAGTCTGCCAAATATTAGCACAAACATATCCATTTATTTACACCTATTTGCTTGCTACTATTTTTTTTTTAAGTAAAAATTACTAGCTATCCAGAAGCTGTATGCAGTGTAGCTGTAGCCATTTCAGGCCCAGGATAACACAGAGATATCGTGCGTGAGGTAATATTTTTCACTGGACAACTTCTGTTGGTAAGAGAGACAAGCATTTGAGCCAAACAAATGTCTTCCTCATGTCTCCTGTGTGGCTCAAAAGCTTGTCTCTCTCACCCATGGAAGTTGGTCCAGTAAAAGATATTACTTCACACACCTTATCTCTCTAGCTATTGAGATGGCAGCTGATAAGGGAAGTTGCACTGTACAGCTTCAAGGACTGCAAGCTCATAGAAAGATTCATACTCCTTGCTCCTTGAGCCAAAAGAAGCTAAATGCTCAATGCTTTTAGTCTTCAGGTAGAGCAAAAGAGTTAGTTACTGCTTATAGGAGCAACACAATGGAGAGCCACCTAGGTACCAAGACAGCTACTTCCCTGACCTCCCAGCTAGCTATATAGTGCCTGAGAATAAAAGGGAAGGAAAGAAAGTCAAAAAGGCAGATAATTCTGATGAACCAGTTCAGCATTCAACAGTTTAGCATTTCAGTATTTCCATAGTGTTCACACTTTGTATCATTCTAAGGAATGTTAAAATATAGGCCCATGTTCTATACGTGGTGATGCATCAGTTTAGAGATACTGAACTACTTACTAAAGGAATTATATTTTTTCCCATTTGGATGCTCTACAAAAGAAAGTCGGAATTATTTTACAGCACTCCAACTGTTTTTTTGTCATACAACTGAATGCATACAGTTTTGAATATTACAGATACTGACTTGATACTTTGGACTTAAATGGCTCAATACCTGTACTTCACTCAGCTATAATGTACCATGACATGAACTCAAGTATGAATTTTTTGATGTCTTTAGGCTTAGAAGGATTAGATTTTTATCGGTAAATGTCAGTAAACGTCACTTTCACCATACACACACAAACCGTTGAAAACATATTTTCATAAATGATAATACAAATTCAGAGAGAGGTAAAGAAAGAAAATACTGCTTGAGAACTTATTAGAGTTTGATTTAAGGATATTTATTTGTATATTTTGAAATGTGCTGTTTTTTTGTTTTAAGTGTTATAAAGCTTTAACTTTTTGAATCTCAATGTCTGCTGTCATTAAGTCAACTCTCCCATTGTCTGAAACCCCCATAATTTTCTGCAACGTGAAAATTTAAACAGAAAAAAATGAATGTTTAACAATAAATACTGATATTATGCACCAAAATTATAAAAAAGTAAAAATCAAATTCTGCCAAGCCTAGATGTCTTTTAACGCAAGCATTCTTTCAAGACTAGTGTATGTTAAAAATTTGAAAATGTGAGCAAAATAGTAACATGAGAGCAATAATGCAAGAAGTGCCCAAACTTACAACACATCACACCTTTATGCTTAATCGCTATTTCTGGTTTTGGCCCAGCAGCTTTACAAAAATTGCTGCTAAGCCTACTTTCATGTACAGTCTTCCAAAGCATTCTGTAACATCCTGACTATTTGGTCACAGGCTAATGACATTTGAAGAGGAAGAAGGTCAAAGCTATCATTATGGTGGTGACAACCAATCACAGTGGAAAAAATAAGTTTTATTTATTACTCTTAATACAAGAAACCTTTACTGTGGAATATAATTGTACTGTCACTACACACCAGAGATTTTTAATCCCCAATCATTTCAACATATTTTACAGTTCATTACCTTTTCAGTTAGATATTGCAGGAAAGACTCTCCTGAGTCTATACAAAAGCATTAAAAATCTACTTTTTATACTCATATTCCACCTATATGCTGGGAGTTGAACCAGAGAACCAGTTCAAACCGGTATTTTTACCTTAACCAGAACCAAACCTGAATCATAATTTTCCCTACTACTGAACCAGAACTGAATTGAAGAAAAAAAAAATTGTGTTACTGGTTAAAATAAAGGTTCAGCATTTTTTAAGCTGGAGATTTAAAAAAATGACTGTGATCTTATTTTCAGTACAAAACAAGAAAACAAACAAATAGGTATGTGATGGCAACCAGAAAGGCTTGCTCCCAGTATAATGAGAAGAAAATCACATGAGTAGGAGGCCAGCCCACAAGAACAGGAACGGAGGGGGAAGTTCACGAGCTGCCTGCACACCACAGGAGGCCACAAAGGGGCCCCAAGATAGAGGAACCATATCTGAGACTCCCCCATGGGGAGATAAGAGGTAGAATGCTCCCTGGTCCCAGATGTTAACAATAACTCTTCAAACCCTCAGAAAAAGGTAATGGCTCCTCAACTCTTCTCCCTTTAGACAGGCTTCTTCCCACCCTTCCCCAACCCCTGTGGCAGCTCCTCCCTCCAGTTGTGTCAGCTGAGGCAGGGCCTAGGCCCCAATCTCAAATTTATCCTTTCACCACAGAAGTACAATATGACAGAGCAAATATTAGAAGATATTATTTTAGTTCACTCCAACAAATTATTCATTAAAAATATCATGTTATTTGACAGCACAAAAACACAAGGAAAACTTACGTAATGATAAAAAAATAAATAAATGATCAAATATCAAACTGGTGTCAATTTTAAATTTCAACTCTCTTTTTCAAATTTACTTCCACCAAGACTGAAATTGGATTTGAACTGGTAACCAAACTGTTGGTTTTTTTTTTTTTTTTGGGGGGGGGGGGAGAGGGGTTGGTGGCTTGAACCAGAACTGAACCCAAACACACCAAATGCAACCAAATCCAAACCTCAATTGAACCAAAAGAAATACAGTTTCAACTTCCTGCCTATATGAAATATTTAATGGGAACTTTTACAGGGGTAAAATGTATATATTCTGAATGACTTTCAGAATAAATAGATGTGCAAGAAAACCGACTCTAAACCTCTAGTTACAATTTTTAAAATGTTTACCATTTTGATCATGAACTCCTGAAAATACTAAATCTGTAAGTAAGATGTTTGTAAGAATTTGAGTGTGCTACTATGACACACAGTATAGCAATGTCTCACCTAAACAAGATGAACTACATATCCTCCTAATAACACACGATACTCTAACAAACAAATACAAAGTTATGTTGCCGCTAGGAAAAGATTACCTGTTATGATTCTCATAAGTTCTAATAAGTGTCACTGTGAAAAGGTAAGCAATTGTATCACTGTGAATTTTGTCTTGTAAAAATCTATCACACATGGTCATTTTTCACACAGTATAGCTCCCAAATCTTTTTCTGTATTGACTGAATATAATTTAGACTCCATAACAAAAAAAATGACACCCTCGACATTACAGAGGTTGTCTAGTTAACTAAATCACAATGTGAAAATATAATTTTGTGTACCTGTTTTTTAGAAATTGCCATACTAGCCCCTGTAATGCTAGTACAGGAAAGCACTTATTGGAGCTGGAGTGAATCTATTTTCACCCACTTCTTTTTTTATCTGGAAATCCATTACAATCTGCCCTCCACACAACTAGGCCATGCAAAAAAATAAACACCACGGAAAAAATCCACAGATAAAAGACAACTGTCTTCCCTACACTTGATTTCAGTAGGATGCCCGAGTTTAAATAGTTTATCTTTTTCATTAAGGGTTGTTTCAAGAAATATTTTCTTTTCAGAAACAAACTGTCCGTGTTTCCAGATTAATCAAATAAAAGTATATTTCTCCAGTGAGGTAGAAGAAAGGTCTTTTGGAGCATTTCAGAACAATTCAGTTGGAGAAAGGCAATGCACAACTATAACAGGAGTTCGTTATTTTCATCTTGCCTACTCAGCTGTATGAGTTCTAACCCATAAGAATTGCATAACAGTCCTAATCTTCACTCTATCTGAATTTACCATCTACAGTATTCAACCACATTCTTCCAATTAGTTTATCTAGCAGAAAAAAAAAGGAGAAAGTGAATGTTTACTGAAAACCTGGTGCACATAACAGGACAAATAAGACTGACCCAAAAAGGGGCAGGGGGGAGAAATGAAGAAAATGAATCAGTCTCAACATATGATGGCAAATTAGAAAAAGACATGAAGGGGAAAGAAAACAGGTAAATAGAAGAGAAATAAGTGGCACATTATCAAACTTGAATTTCCATTGTTTAAACCAGTTTTATGCCAGGGGAGTTCCACAAAAATCAACTAAGTTATATAGGCAAAAAACTGGAGTAACACATTGGAAAATCAGGTCCCATATTTTGAAGCACCTTGCTGAACCAAACTTTCATAATAAATAGCAAGCGTTCTATTTAATAAGCCAGAAATCTCCCTCAATAGTACTCTGCAAATATGTACAAGGATCAAGTTTTAATGACAAATATTAAGGCCATTTTTAAAATAAAAGAAAATATAAGGTGAAATGTTTGGCCCCGCTGAAATCATGGCAGTTTTGCTATTGCCTTCCATGGGGCTGGATTTCATCCACAGAGTGATCATTCTATAAATAACTTAAATGTGCAAGACGCTTTTTAAAAGTTAGGTGAAGTTCAACTCTAAGGCCAGAGTAAAAACATAAATTGTCTATCAATTCAGATTCAATGGGCTCAATGGTCCTCTTCTCACAGCAGTATCATAGGAGTTACTCCAGATTTATGCTGCTGTAAATAAGAGGAGGGTTAGGCCCAAGAGTGGAATCCTAATCAGTTATCATTTTTACTAAAACAACCCAAATATGATTGGCTGATCTTATTAATCATTAATATATGATGACATGTTATTTATTGGAACGTGGATGTCTTGACAAAATATTCAGTCCTTACATTTTGACAAAATCTTCTAGGTTCTGCTTGATGTCACCAAATCTGAAGATTAAGAACCAAGCCTAAAGCAGATTTTCTCAATTATATAAAGTTATGCACCAAACTTCTGAAGTCTTCCCCTAAACCTCCATTGCAAGAGAATTACATTTGACATAACTACTAGTCTATTCAGGTCCCATTGCCATCTGATTGTGTAATTGAAACTTTGTCAAACTTAAGAACATAAGAACGGCCATAATGGACCAGACCAATGGTCCATCTAGCCCAGTATCCCGTCTTCCAGCAGTGGCCATTGCCAGATGCTTCAGAGGGAATGAACAGAACAGGGCACTTTATCAAGTGATCCATCTCATGTTGTCCAGTCCCAGCATCTAGCAGTCAGAGGTTTAGGGACACCAAGAGCATGGGGTTGCATCTCTGACCATCTTGGCTAATAACCATTGATGGACCTGTCCTCCATGAACTTATATAATTCTTTTTGAACCCAGTTATACTGTTGGCCTTCACAACATCCCATGGCAACAACTTCTACGGGTTGACTGTGCGTTGTGTGAAGACGCACTTCCTTGTGTTCCTTTTAAACCTGCTGTCAATTAATTTCATTGGATGACTTCTGGTTCCTCTGTTATGTGAAGAGGTAAATAACACTTCTTTATTCACGTTCTCCACACCACTCATGATTTTATTGACCTCTAAGCTATCCCACTTCAGTCATCTCTTTTCCATTCTGAACAGTCCCAATCTTTTTAAGCTTTCCTCATACGGAAGTTGTTCCATACCCTTAATCATTTTTGTTGCCCTTCTCTGTAGTTTTCTCTGTTCTGAAATATCTTCTTTTAAATGGGGTGACCAGAACAGCACTGTGTGGTTGTACCATGGATTTATATAGTGGCAATATGATATTTTCTGTTTTACCATCTATCCCTTTCCTAATGGTTCCTAACATTCAGTTAGCTTTTTTGACTGCCAGTGTATATTGAGCAGATGTCTTCAGAGAACTATCCATATTAACACTCAACTAATCTTGAATGATTAACATTCTGAAACTGGAAAAGAAGTCTTCTGGCTGTCATTACTGCATAAAGTTGTTTCTGGAAGTCTTTTTCATGGGTAATATTTCTTTTTAAAATTAATATTACAATGAAATATTACCCGTGAAAAAATTTCAGATACATCTCACCTTCTTAAACAGGACAGGCTTTTAAGTGGACTGAACTGCACATTTGTCTGTGTCTCTTAGTTTCATCTTCATTTTAGATGAAGAAATAACTGCAATGACCTCACCCAGTCAGGGGAAGGCCCTCTGAAACCTAGAAAACAAATATCCTGGAACATTATAACCTACAATTCTAGTATAAAGAGTTGATAACTCCTGAATATTTAGAGTAATTTTTGATGCATCAACATGTCTGTACCTTAAAAGGCTATAAATTATAAAGTATTCAGTAATGTCTCTCTTAGTTCTTGTAGAAAATCTCTTCCATGTACAATACATTGCAAAGCAATGTATATTCTTACTTTGTGTGGAACAGGGAACCATTATTAGGTAGACTATTATAATTGAGCACTTCCCACTACTGTTTTTTGTACTTGAGAAAAAGACAAATGGTCAGAAAGAAACAAGTTTCTATGAAGTTCTGAAGGTGTTCTCTTCCTTGGACCCATAAAAAATGTCTCTCTAGAAGATAAATGGTGAGACACAGTCAACTCTCTTTTTCAGAGATGATCTTGGTAAACTGGCAGAAAGGTGAATACATGGATTACTTGGAGAGAAATCAACAGTGTCCAAACAGCAAAAAATTAACCTTAGAAATGCTTGACTGAATAAGCAAAGATTCAAGGAAGTGGCTCACTTAGAATATTTGTTGGTTTTCTCCTCCCTTTTCCCTGGCCCTCTTTCTTTTTCCCTTCCCTTCTCTCATTTTTACTTCCTCCTATTTCTTTCCTTCCTACTTTCATGTCTTAAGAATAATTTAGACTATCTTACATTGCAGCAATGGATAAAGAATTTAAAGCCACAGGGGGATAGGTCATATCTGATGTATAACTGGATTATAGACTTGGTATATCGAATTTTTTAAAAAAATATAACAAGGAAGACAGCAAAATTGTTTTTGTCTTCTGAGAGGCTCTTCCCCGGATTGGTAGATAAATGCTAAAACCAGACTTATAACTTATTATTTAAAACTCGATAACTATTTTCATGTTGCATCAATACGCATGTCTAGAACCTTGTTTAAGAAAACTATTCACCATGCAAAGTTTTAAATGCACAGTATCAAAGAATAATTTTTGACATTTTGATTCATACATGCTTATAGACTCCAAGACAACATGGTTTAATTATAAAACATATTTCTACTGCCTTAGTCATGCCAATTAAATTTGATTGGATACTTTCTTTATTCAACAAGCCCCTTTCATGTCATTTTAATTTACTGTCAAAGCAGCCTGAATATTGGAAACTAAATTATTTACTACAGCCCATAAGCCAATAATGTTCCATTTGTCTCATACAGAGGGAGACTAGACTAACAAGATTATTAAGGACATTACTTGTAATAGCGAATGTCCTTCACTTTATTTGAGCTTCATGCTGTGCTTTCAGAGATCATACTTCAAAAGAGCTCCATTTCATTCCGTCACAGAACCTCTGATACAAATTATTCTTTGCTGGCTTTGTAATACTCTGATTATAGAGAAAGTGGACCCGATATTGTTGGGTAAAAACAGAAGCTTCTTCTCTTCTAAGAAAACTACATAGTTGATTTGTGCTAAACACCTTTGATTCACTCCCTTGTGCGAATGATGCAGAACAGGGAGAAATCAGATGAAGTTATCACACAATGATAACATTTCACAGATTTAATTTACAGGGACTTTGGTTATCACTGCAAAGATTTCAAACTAAATTCTGAAACTTAAATTTAGGGTTTAAATCAATGGTATAAATTCTTACAAACACCATGTAGGGAATTCACTAGATGTGATATAGAATTAACTTTAGTAAAACATTAGACACAGCATTTCACAAAAAGGTACTTGAAAAATATAATTCAAACTGGCTTGGATAGAAGCCTGTCACATGGACTGAATACTGCATAAAGAACTGTTAACAAAGAGAAAGGATAAACAACAACATATCAAGTTAGAGGAAGATATCCTTGGGCCCAGTGTTAACATCTTCATTAAGATCCCAGTTCAGCAAGAGACTTAAGCATGTCCCTGGCTTTAAGCACATAAGTAGTCCTATTTAAGTCAGTGGAATTACTTGTGTGTTTGAACTTAGACCTGTCTTATGGACCCTGCTAAACTGAGGTCTGTCTTGGAAAGTACACTGGGAGATGCTGCAAACATTTAAGAAATATCCAAAAACAATACAAAGGGAGATAGAGACGTTTTAAGAAGGTGGGTAGGAACCTAGAGGGTCATACACGTCATTGTTTCTGGTGGCTGTGTTCGCTGCACACACCAAGGGCTCTCTGCATTTCTCCACTCTTTCCACAATGTCCCAGAGTGCCACCTTCCCATTCCCCTCTATTCATTGACTACCTGCAACTCCTGCCACCTTCTCCCTCATGCCACAGGCTCTGTGTTTTCCCCATTTCTCCTTCTCTACCTGGCACAGGCTCTGTGTACCTCTCATTTCCCTTCCCCCCCACGCCCTTCACTGCCCTCCTCCCCACCTCCCACCCCCATGGCAGGGGTTCTATTTCCCCCATTGCCCCATTAAGGGTTTTACGTGCCCCCCCATTCCTCCCTCTCCCATACTAGGGTCTGTCATTCTCCCTGTAGGCCAGTGACTCTAGGGCCATCTCATTTCCCTTCCCCCCCACAAATAGGGGCTCTGTGTACCTCCTTTTCCCTCTCCATCCATACCAGGATCCCTCACTCACTCCCCCACTAGGGGCTCTGTGTGCCCCTATTCTTGGGTTCCCTATTTTCCTTCCCATGCCAGCAGCTGTGTGTGCACTCCCATTTTCTCCACTATCATTTGTCTTCCTTCTGTAGAGAAATAAATAATTTGGTCATTAAGTGATTAAGCTTTATTGGGAGCATTGGAAAAGCTGATAGTGTTACCCTTGCAGGCATTAATGGGTGTCATCCACCAGTTCTTTGACTTACAGACAATGCAGAGGGGTTTGAAATGTGGCTCCACTAACTGATGACAGAAGCTCCATGTGTCCCCCATTTTCCCCCTTCTGATGTTCTGATTTCCACACAAATCAGTAGAAGTCTATGCACTGATGTCTAGAATATTCACTGACATTTTGAAATTAATCAGACACAGCTTTCAAAAGTTATGTTACAGACAGAGTTGAGTGAGAGTACGGCCTCGCAATATTGGCCAAGACAATCTATCTCAATTTGAAAAAAAGCAAGCTAACCTATTTGAAAAAAAACAATAACCCCAAACAATGGAAGGAAAATACAGTACATGATAAATTGAAAAAACAACAACAAAAAAACAAAAACCAACGAAACAAAAAAGAGCAAAACATAAACCCTACGGGTTACTGAAGGCCAAATATAGGATATGAGCTTGAAACATTTATTTTAAAAAGTCAGCATGACTTGGGACTACATATGAAAGGCATATGGACCAGTTTAATAATAGTTCCTCTCTGTGAAGGCACTGTACACAGGTTGGGGCATCTCAGTACAAGAAAAATATTAACAATACAGTGAGAACTCAGTAATGAACAGAATACAAGCCCATATGGATGCACTTATTATAATGATTATTTACATTATGGTAGCATCCAAGACATGATAGGCAGCTATACTGCCTGACCCAAGGAGTTTGCACTCTAAAAATACAGTGAAAAGCAGGTGATGGGAATAAATGAGGAGGAGGAGAATTAGGGGACATGAAGTCAAGGATATAATAAATTAATACTGTTTAAGTTTTTTGTACTCAATAGGTAGGGCCCTACCAAATTCATGGTCCATTTTGGTCAATTTCACGGTCATAGCATTAAAAAAATTGTAAATTTCATGATTTCCGATATTTAAATCTGAAATTTCACGGTACTATAATTATAGGGGTCCTGACCCAAAAAGGAATTGGGGGGGAGGTCGCAAGGTTATTGTAGGGGAGGGCAGCGGTGCTGCCTTCAGACAGCCGGAGAGTGGCAGCTGCTGGCCGGGAGCCCAGTCTGAAGGCAGCACCGCCGCCAGCAGCAGCGCAGAAATAAGGATTGCATGGTATGGCATTGCCACCCTTACTTCTGCGCTGCTGCCTTCACAGCTGGGCCCTGGGTCAGCAGCTGCCATTCTCTGGCAACCCAGCTCTGAAGACAGCAGTGCAGAAGTAAGGGTGGCAAGGTATGGTATCACCATCCTTACTTCTGCATTGCTTCTGGCGGGGCACTGCCTTCAGAGCTGAGCACCCAGCCAACAACCGCTGCTCTCCAGCCGCCCAGCCCTGAAGACAGCCCAGAAGTAAGGGTCGCAATACTGCAACCCCCCTAAAATAACCTTGTGACCCTCTTGAAACTCCCTTTAGGGTCAGGATCCCCGATTTGAGAAGCACTGGTATCACCCATGAACTCTGTATAGTATAAGGTAAAAGCATATAAAAGACTAGATTTCATGGCAGGAGACCAGATTTCATGGTCCATGACGCGTTTTTCATGGCTGTGAATTTGGTAGGGCCCTATCAACAGGAAATCAATGGAACTAGCACTGAAGTAAATAGGGCTTACTTTGAATTCCTACCATCTTGAAATCCATGGGATCAACTCATGTTAACAAGGGTTGTAGGGGTGAGTGTAAAATGCCCTAACCTATTAAGCAAAGACCTAACACAAATTCTTCTATTGCTTTGCTAGTTTAATTGTTCAGGACATTCAGGTTAGTTATTGTAGTTTTTAAATGATGCAAAAGCAAACTATTCTGGAATATGCAGAAGTAAAGAATGGGGAAGGAGAGGGGAAATGCTTTCTTGATGACAATGCTTGCTTATGATAGCGGAGGGCACAAGGTGACAATTTAGTGTTCCAGCACAGATTTACTCAATAATGGGCAAATATTTCAAAGCAAACACAGCTGTAATGTTTATGTTAAAAACAATAGGCTATGACAGCAGTCAGACATTCTACATCCTTCAAGTGTTGAAAATAAATTGTTTCTTTTCACACAGAGAAGACAGAGATTACTAAAGTGTAACATGACTGAAAACTCTCAGAAAATGGTCTCCTTGAAGAATAATTTGCTTTTTGAGTTTCTTTTAAAGAAACACCCATCCACCAATGTGTATTATTTTAATTATTTAAAAAATAATATAGAAGATGGTAATCCTAAAAAAGATTTCTGGATATTAGTACAGTAATATCTAATAACTATGAGATGATCCAGTTATTGTGTATCATTTTTATTTACAGACCTGAAGGGGAGTTACATATATACTTAAAAGCAGAATTTGGCAATGCTTACTACATCTTAGCTACTTCTGACAAAGGGTCAAATTCGCAGGCTTCACTGAGAGGAAATTTCCACTGAAATATGGGATTTTTTTTTTCAGAGTAAGGATTGTAGAATTTGATCCTACATAACCGGACATAGCATATAATGAAACAACTTCTCTTTTCATTTTGTATGTCAACATGTGATTTACGCTTCAATTTTCAGAACATTTGCCTCCTTAAAAGCTAATTATGAGATACACTAATACAAACAGAAGGAACTCACTCATCATATTGCCCCTGTATTTTAAAGCTACATCCAAAACATCCTTTATGATCAGTTACATTAAAGGTATGATTTTATTTTATTTCTGTGTGTGTGTATGTATTGTATAACCATGTGATTTTAAATTCTTAAGACTTTCAATAAACTTACCTTGCAGCAGAAAATTAAATAAAACTTAATACATTTAAGATCATTCAGACTACAGTATTTATAATTTCCTGTTGTAGATATCACTATCAATAGTGATTAAATCTAGTAATCTCTGAGTTACTCAACCTAAAATGTATCCATTTAAATTAATATTTTATTGCCCAAAAAGCTTACATTTGACTTCTTAAAATAGATATATGCAAAAAAGCTTAATCATCAAAGAGCCATAAAGCTATATTGAATCAAGAAAACATTTTTTTTTAAAAGAAGAGATGTACATTTTGACTCATTAATTCCCTTTCAACCTTTGTATAGGTGTGTCTTTTCAACTATCCACAAAGGACATGAATGAACATTTCCCAGCTCAGGTACCAGAGAAACAACTGGATTCAGGGGTAAATCTCAAAGTCCATGTAATTTTGTATAAATCAACACCACAGATTTTAAATGTTAAAATGAGTCTAACAAAAGGTAATCCTTGTATACTTCCTGAATTGTCTATCCTTTGTCTTCTCATCACTTATACTTCCGCAGCTCATGAGCTGATCAATGTTTTAATCTTTTTTTCATTTTAAGAACTGTGCTAAGAATATGTAAGAATGGATTTTCTTTCCATGCAATGATGTGTATACAGTATTTCATATTAACACAGACATATTTGAGTATATACTTGCACATATACATAATGCACATTCAGTCTGTGTATTAACATGTTTGTATTATACATGTATCTGTATATTCCATGCAATGATTTATATTAACATATATAAACTCTAATAATATGCTGGTATTTTTCAAGTGGCCATATTTATCAGCAATTCTGGATATGGGAAAACTCATATTTGTGTAAAGACTGAAGGTAGTCACTATGCATGTGTACTTACAAAGTTGCATATCTAATACTGTAGACATAAGTTTAGAGGCTTGGCTAAGGAAATTTAGAAAATCTGGCCTTGTGTTTTGATATACATTAATATTTAATATGGACTTGATTTACCATGAGTAACTTTTAGTGTAAACTCTAGTGTAAAACTAGAGTAATGCAGTGGTGAATCAGGCCCTATATAGCTATTTAGAAGGATGTTCAACACGTAGTTTCATGGTGCTTTTCTCTATCTACAGTGCATGTATGTTTGTATTAAAAGAAGAAAAGGATTAATTCTTCAACGGCCTCTGTATAAAAAAAAATTGTGCATAAACTAATGTGTTTTTTTTCCTGATTGAACTTTATATGCCATGCTCCATTTTGACTGAAACAGTGAAATAACTAGCATGTTGCCTCTCTGAAGCCGAAAGCAATTTCCTTTTCTAATTTTAGTTATGCAAAGCCTATGGGCATCATCAGCATTTAGTAATTAGTTTTATAATTACTGCTGTTTTGCTCACTGTCATTCAATTTTTCTTACAACATGGTCTGGGATTGAAACATCCCACATCCACAGCTGTGTAAATTGCCATCCATTTATAAGACAAAAAAAGTAACATTCCAAATACATCATTATTCAGTCAAGAATGTGTTACTGGTACTTTGGTGATGCTTTGAGTACATAAGCTGCCCACTAAAATACTAAGAGAAATATAATTTGAATATTTAGCAAATGCTTCTAACAACATGTGAATCTGTTCCTGTATATAATGGACACTGATAAATGCATCTACTATAACCAAGGCAAGATCTTTTTTGCTTAGGGTTAAAAATTCAGGTACTGTATTGAAAAGTACATCTGAAAAGTAGACAAACTCTAATTTACTGAATACTAGCATGCAGTCATTATTCTTTCAAGAATTCATACTCTAACAGCTAAACACATAGTCATGCAAACATAAGATGAGATACTGATGTAGTGTAGATAGCAGAAGCAAAGCTGACGTTACTAAATAGTTTCCTTGACTAATGAAAAAAAATTAATTTAAAATTCTAAATATATGAATGTGTTTTGGTACAAGATGTTGCTTTAAACCCACTGGAAAAGCCAACACTCCATCTTAATACTGCAATGCTCCAGTACAATTAGAGCAAGTAACTTTTAGAAATAAAACATTAATCCATCAATTTGTAAAGACTGAGAAATAAATAGTTAACTGAGGTTAAATGCTATATTTTGTAACTATAATGACCACAAAGTTTCTCCTGTTGGCTGGCAGTAGCTGTAGTCTTTAGAATGTCAGCTTAATTTAAAGAATGTATTTAAATGAGTGTGAGAGTTTCCTCCTAAAGAAGAATTACCTTGAACAGAAAACAAAGGTTCCCTCAGCATCGGGTAGATGGTAGAGCAGCAATGGAAATGGGTGGAATTGCACTTAATAGGAAAATAAGTGACCTAAATTAGAATATAGACCAGGGGTCAGCAACCTTTCAGAAGTGGTGTGCCAAGTCTTCATTTATTCACTCTAATTTAAGATTTCGCATGCCAGTAATACATTTTAACATTTTTAGGTCTCTTTCTATAAGTCTATGATATATAACTAAACTATTGTTGTATGTAAAGTAAATAAGCTTTTTAAAATGTTTAAGAAGCTTCATTTAAAATTAAATTAAAATGCAGAGCCCCCAGGACCGGTGGCCAGGACCCAGGCAGTGTGAGTGCCACCGAAAATCAGCTCACGTACTGCCTTTGGCACGTGTGCCATAGATTGCCTACCCCTGATATAGACTATGATCAGGAATGAGACAGATCACTAGCAGCAACTCCCCCGTTACAAGTAAAAAGAATTGAAATAATAAGGCAGTCCCTTCTATTTTATTTCATTTTTAGCTTTGCTCAACTAGGAGGAGACAGTTGCTAATAAATATAAAGATATCATACAGAAAGGAAAAGACTATACCTAGCACACTGATGCTCTGAATGAGTGCAGCAGAGGTGCCCTCTCATAGAGGACAATTTATGCTGAACCCTTTTAGAAAAAGATGTTTGTAACACTGTTCTCCATTCTGTAACATTGTTAACTGTCTCAGACACGTCTACAGGGACTCCTTTTCAGACAGTGTACCTCTGCCACAGCTGGTCAAAAAAACAGGAACAAATTTTGCAAGTGTTCATGAAAAAATTGTCTTTTTTCCCCCAATCAAAAAATGAACATTTGGAAAATTCTGATGCGGTCTAATCTCTACCCTACCTTCAACATGGGCAACAGCAGAAAAGCTTCTGTGTAGTCCAAAATGTAAAATTTTGGTCACCTACATAAAGTGTTGTTGTTTTTTAAGGGCTTTGCCTAGACTCTAGAGTCTCATCATCAGAGTTTGGGGCAACAAAATCCTCTCTGTCACTCAGAAACAAGGCTCAGGCACCTGCAGCTGCTCCTACAATCCTTAGGCTAGTAGCTACATTCTGCTCCACTCCATTCCCCACAAACCATTCAGTTTGTGCCCCATTATCACCACCCATTATGCCATGCACCATAAACCCCACAGTACACTCCTATGAACAGAACTGTTACATAATCAACCATCAAAGATCACAGGAAGTTGCAAAGCCCCACCATATTGTGTCCACTTCCTGCCTCTCCCTGTCCTTTCCTAGTGCAGCAGAACCACAGCACTGGAACCTCCTATGGACAATGAGTTGTACAGGTATTTGGTGCTTAGGGGTTACTTCTGTCATGAGGTCCCTGACAACTGCATGAAGTATGCCTTTGAAGGGCTGACACTAGACTCCATGCCAACTCCAATATAAAGGTTTTTGGTCATCTTAGGAGTGTGGATCTCCATATTCTTTTTGGTGTGATGGCAGAACTCTGCAAGGTAATATTGTTTGGGCAAAAATGGGTGTTTTAGGCAAAAAAAAATCCTATTCTAGTATTTTAAAAAGACAGAGTAAAATGTACTGCATGCAATTTATAAGTGAAAGGAATAATTTCCATTATTGCAGATGTGCAGCGAATAGGCATTGTCAGATTAGATGCAACTATTCCAATCTTTCAGAGGTACTGGAGATCCAAATGCAAAATCTAAGGCTATGTCTACACAGAAACTATGCACCCGTGGCTGACCAGTGCCAGCCGAATTGGGCTCACGGGGGGTTGGGCTGTGGGGCTGTTTCACTGCTGTGTAGACTTCTGGGCTCAGGCTGGAGTCGACTCTAGGACCCTGTGAGGTGGGAGGGTCCCAGAGCTTGGGATCCAGCCCAAGCTGGGAAGTCTACACAGTAATGAAACAGCCCTGTGGCCCAACCCTGGTGAGCCCAAGCTGGCTCGCACAAGCCAGCCATGGGGGTGTGGTTCCTCTGTCGACATACCATAAAATACAGTGATACTATGTGAATTTGTGACACTTCTGCCCTCAGGACATTTTAGGTCAATTAATGGATTACCCTGGAGCATATATATAGTTTTGTCAGCTCTGAGATATATTAATATTGTTATTGAAATATTACAGAGAACACACCTGAGTGAAAATAGTTTATACAGAATATGAGAAAAGTTGTAGTATTTTGTGATATGGTGTATCATTCAGTTAGGTGAAAAGAATGTTACACAGCATGCCTTTCAGTTATTTGAATGACATGCTTCTCAAATCACTACTAAATGTTCTCTTTTAATGCTCAGAAATATTATACACCTCTACCCCGATATAACGCACCCAATATAATACGAATTCGGATATAACGCGATAAAGCAGTGCTCCCTGGGGGTGGAGCTGCACACTCCGGTGGATCAAAGCAAGTTTGCTATAACGCAGTAAGATTTTTTGGCTCCCAAGGACCACGTTATATCAAGGTAGAGGTGTATTACTGAATAACTGGTATATCTTTGTTAGTATCTTGTACTATATTCAGTGTAACTACAACTAATTCAGACAACTGTCTAATCTGCGGATGCAGTTGTTGAGCTAATTAGTTGCAAATGCAGGTTCAAATAACTGTGTTGACAATTTTGCACCCACAATTGTAGAAGCGACATTTAAAAGTCTGGACCTAAATTTCAAAAGAACATAAAAAATCATTTGTGTACTTCAGAAGTAACCAATATCTCTGGGAAATGTATACCATTTTCACAGTAAAATAAAAATACAACATTCATTATGAAAGGAGTGCTGTCCAATGGGTAGAGCAGGGAACTGGAAGTTAAAACCACTACGTTCTGTTCTCATCTCTGCCACTGACTTGCCAGGTCGCCCTGGGAAAGCTGCTTAAATAACATTTGCAAAGTGCTTTCAAATCTTCAGACTACAGCGTTTATAGAAGTGCAAAGAATTAATATTGCATGTTCAGAAAGACTCTCCATTCATAAAATATTCCTGCCCATATGTCTGAAAGCTAATGAAGGTCTCCCAAGTCTTATGGAGGATAATATAAAAAGTGTGAAAAATAACACCTAACATGGATCTGATGAATCTTGGGGCATCTTTTTAAGGCAAATTTTTGGGGAAAATTAATCCAAGACCTTACAACTTCACCAATATTTAGTGGTTATCAGAAACATGCATTTCTTCCCATTTTAATTGTTAATGACTATTAATCCCAACTGTTCTGACAGTCAAAGGTTACAAAAAGGAATAAATTAGCATTATTGTCAATCATTACACACAGAAGAATAATTAACTCAGTATGTTTATTTATCTACTTTTGCTACTTGATTAAATGAATGATTGATGACAGGTTCCTTGTTTTCTTTTCTTCCTTTTTGTCAGTATAAATGATCAGTATGAAACTAAACGGAGGCATTAAAATGAAATAATTAGTAGCATAAAATACACAGCAACTTGTGTTGGGAAGCTTTCAACTTTCTTTTTGCTATATTGTAATCTAGTAAAATCCATTTATTTACAGATCAATATTGTTGGCAGCCATAATTTATAATCATGCCATTCCCTTCTCTCTCGGTGACCTCCTAATACTGTATATTCATATTCAGGGCTGTTTTATTTTAAAAGTAGATTTTATAAACTTCATACAAGATATCCTTGTATAGGGAAATTATCTGACTGGAGAGGACTTCTCTGGTTTTGTTTGGGTATCCCAGACCCAACAGTTTCCAAAGAAGCAAGTCATCTATATGAGAAATGATGCTGTCATGCCGCCTGGAGTGGCTCATGACTGAGTGCCTACCTCAGTGCAGACACCACAAAGAGTGGAATATTCTAAAATTAGATCTCACCAACACAGTACCACATGTGAACTCGCAAAGTACTACAATACTTTTATAATTCAGCCACAAATAGTCCCCTTAGACACTCCAGTCTATCTCGTGACCCAGGCTGGACTATGTCATAAAGGGTCACTTACATCAAAAATCATAAATATTCCAGGTTATTCCCAGTCCCAAGAGATCAGTCACTCACCTAGATTGAGTTGCCTCCTAGATCTCACATCACAGACAATGCGGTAGACAATTCTAGAGTTAACTAACTAAAGGTTTGTTAGCTAAGAAAAAAAAAAGATAGTTATTGAGAGGTTAAAGCAGGTAAAAGATATGTACAGGTGAGTCACAAGTCTATAATTCCAAATGGTAGCAGAGATGTAATAATCTACCAATTTCCCAAAAATCTCTCAGGGCTACCCAGAATAATTCTTGGGGTCTGTCTCTTCTCATTCAGTTGTTCTGCCCTGTTAGAATCCAAACAGTCCAGAGATGCAGGATCTTTCCCTAAATCTATATTTATAGCTTCTTCTCACAGAAAATAAGCTGACGGGGTCACCACCCAGGTGGGCTCTTTCTTTGATTGGTGGAGAGACAGAAGTGCATTTAGAGTCTTTACAGAAGAGTGAAAACAATGCATGTAACATCCCATTAGTTTTCATGAAGTTTAAACACCACATACGTTCTTATTCATTTAATAATCATTTCAATCTACACTAATACACAAGTGAATTTTCCTGGGGCTTTGGCATGAGCTGGCAACTGGCCTGCCAGTGTCACTGATACAGAACAACCTTGATGGAAGGTTGCGGTTATGATCAACACAGCACCTACCACTAGCAGAGTGGATCACAGAGATGATATTTTGAATCTCAGGCTTTATTAACTGGTTCATACACATCGGATCCAACCAAAACAAGGTCTAATGACCTGCTGTCTCTTTCTGTAGGGCAGAAAAGAATTAGAGTTAACTCTAAGATCTCTGTTTGTCTTGGGCCCACGATCCCAATCCTCAGAGGTAAGACCAAGAGGTGCAGTAAAAAGCTTCTCCTGACCTGCGAACAGATCACTGTTTGGAAAATGAAAGGAAAAGAAACAAAGAAATTGAGAAGACATCCTGAGTAAACTAGGGGGAAGGACCCAGGAGATTGAGGAGATGGCTTTCCATATGGATGAAAAAAGTAGCGTGAGATCTTACTCCAAAAGCAAGTCCACAAAGGGAAAGGGTTGAAAGGCTGGAACCTTTCCGCTTGCTTAAGGAATGAGAAGTAAAATTTACTTTTAGGAATACAAACAAAAGAAAGTTATCACCCTCCTAAGTGTGAAGAAGTGACTTTTTCCTGAAGAACAGGGCTTAGGCCTCTTGGCTGTTGCTCAACAAGTAAAAGCTGGTTGTGTTCAGATTTTCTCCTCCAAAACCTGGTTAGATTTAGCAGCTAGGGAAAACTCACTGATTCACTCAAGTACTTCATAGGCCAAGGAAAACTTTTGAGGGGATGAAGATGGATTATTACGGTCCCTTATCTATTATTTCTCAAACTCCGTCTCTAGTAGATCCTCTTCCACAGTGGGTGAGCATCTCTCCCCTATTAGCAAGCTGAGCATCTAGTTTTGCCTGCTCCACTCCAGACATTGTTTCTACCACTGCCTCACTCCACTGATGTAGTAAGGGTCTCTCTCAGTGAGAACCAAAAAACCCTGCTTAAGATGCCCACAGGAAATCACTAATATGAGGGCTCAAATTAGCACTTTTTTTTTTTTTTTTTTTGCTTTTGATTTATCTGGGCTAGAGACAAAATCGCAGCCAGTCAAAGCTATTGAAATTGCCTACCTGTGTGCTGTTCTGCATGAGGCAGGAATCAAACTGGAGAAACAGGAGAGGGAGCCCTAAAGATCAAGATAAGCCTGGATAGACATTGGTTGTCATCCTGCCTGTATGTACAAGTAAACGTTATTTTATTATGGAATTTTGTAAATAAGCCAACATGTTGCCATTTATTATTTACATAGCACTATAGGCATGCTTAATGTTTCACAGAAACAGATGAAGAGTTTACAATCTAAGGGCCCAAATCTGCAAATGTAAACTACCTGGCACAGTGTTTACTACCATGGTCACGCCAATTAAAGCAATGTTGTTTTTCCTTAAATAATACACAGATAACAGGGGGTGCTTCCCGTGCCTATGCCCTGGCCTGGCCCTCCGCCTGCACTCTGCTCCCCATCCCCTCACCTCACCTGGGGCTCGGCTCCTGGCTGTTTGCTCCAACTTCCCAGTCGCTGGCCCCGTACTCGGGGCCCTGCACCAGGCCTCTGCTTTTGGCCCCCCATTTGGGGTCCTAGCTGCTGGCCACTGCTGGGGGCTCTGCTCCTGGCCCTACGCCCACCCCCAGCTGTGGCCTCAGCCCCCTTACCAGTCTGGGTCCCCCCCTTCCCAGAAACACAGCCCTCCTCTCAGCCTCAGCAGGGAGAGAGGGGAAGAGGAGAGGCAGACAGGGGTAAGGGGGCTGGCTTTCAGCATCCCCACTACTAAAAATGTTCCAGTGCCACTGAGTGCCCATTCTTCAAAAAGAAATGCAGAAAAACTGGAAAGGTTTCAGAAGAGAACTACAAGAATAACTAGAGTTCTGGAAATTATTTCTTACAGTGAGAGATTAAGAAGAAGCTCAATTTATTTAGCTTATTGAAGAGAAGGTTAAGAGGATCATGATACCTATACAGGGAAGAGATTTCTGACAGTAGACAGCTCCTTAATCTAGCAGAAAAAAGGCATAACAAGATACAATGTTTGGAAGCTGAAGCTTAAAAATTTTTGACTACAAATATGGCACTCTTTTTTTTCCCCACAGAGAGGGTAATTAACCACTGGAGCAACTTGCCTAGGGACTTAGTTGATTCTCCACCACTTAAATTCCTTAAATCAAGACTAGATCTATTTCTAAAAGATAAGCTATAGCTAAAACTGAAGTTATGGGCTTGAGGTAGCAATTACTGGTTGAGGTTTTATGGCCTGTGTTATGCAGCAGGTCAGACTAGATGGTCAGAATGGTCCCTTTTGGCTTTAAAAACCTATGAATCTATAAATGTGGCATAATAAATGATACAACTTGGTCCATATATTTACTAAACTGGCTATCTGAGAAACAGATTGCAACAGCAAAACTTTGCCCCTGCTCCTTTCAGTTCCTTTTTGCTGAATATATCCAGAAACTGTGAAGTAAAATTTACCAAAGAAAACTTCACTTTGAAGTCCTTAGAACACCACAATGTGGCAACAGAACAAGAAGAGTAAAAAAGGCAGAGAAAGAGGCATAAAAGCCAATGAACAGGATGGGAAGAATAAACAAAAAGACTCAATTAAGGAGTAAAAAACAGAAAAGGAACTAAGTAATACATAAGAGACAAATAAAAGGGAAGGATTAAAAAGGAGACAGGATGGATAAACATTAAAGAACCAAGTGAACAGGACACTGCTCTAGCCTATGGAAAAACAACAACTAAAACCAGCATTTTTTTCATCTACAAAAAAGGACAGTTACATGTATTTAAAATTTGTCAACAAAAAGAAGGAAGATGCCTTCTTAGAGTGGCTGGCCTTTGGACTTGAAATGACATTTGGACCTCATCACACAATACATCTGGTCTTATTTCCTTGCGACTTTTTGTTGGTTTATTTAGACAGTGTAACGTCTATTGACACTGCATTTTTGCAAAGATACTTAAAAGACTGGCCTTGGCCTATAAAACCTTTAATAACGAGTAGACAGATTTTAATTTTTTTTCGATATACCTATTCAAGCTAATATAACAGGGAGATTTATTATGAAATGGATTTATCAATATTTCCTTCACTTGATAATCTCATTATCTATTCAGAGTGTTAATATGAATTGTTGTTTGCAGTGTAGTTGCAGCCACGTTAGTCCCAGGACATTGGAGAGACAAGGTGGGTGAGGTAATATCTTTTATTGGACCAGCTTCTGTTGGTGAAAGAGTGATTTTCGAGCTACACAGAGCTCTTCTTCAGGTTCACCTCACCCACCTTTTCTCTCTGCTAACCCAAATGGCATTCCAAAAAATCTGATCTCTTCATATAAGAAACACATTACATTTCATAGTGAAATGCTGACTAAATGCAGTAGTCCTGTTAAGGTAGTCTTCTTGCTAAGCACAGGACTTGGAGTCATGGGATTAGGGTGCTATTCCCAGTTCTCCCACAGATCTGTTGTGTGATATTGGGTGTGTCACTCTCAACCAATTTTTGAATTTAGCTCAGCACCTAGCAGCTGCCATTAGGACACTTATCAGATTACTAAAAAAGTTAAGCATTCAAACTGCTGAACACTTTTGAAAATGTAGCCACTGATTTTTGTTGCCTGAATAGGAGTTGAGATCTTCTGAAATTTGGCCCCAATTGTGGTGCTGAGCTCTTTGAAAAATCTGGCCCTAAACCTATACATGCCTTAGTTACTCCATTAGAAATGTCAGCATAGTTCGGCTTCATCAAAAGGATGACCAACAGATGGCATTCATAGCAATTCACATTTGAAAGACAACAGATAATGAAGAGTTGTTCTGATACTCCTAGGAATTTCATATTTATTCTTAAAACCAGAATTTCATAATTTTTGCTAATCCTCTAAGTGTGTGTAATGGCTTCCTATAAAGTTTTATAAAGATTGCTTCCTGAAGTTTTATAAAGATGGCTAGAAGTCTTCTACTTTCACCTTTTAATAGATGGGAATTGCCTGTATTCATAAAAAATTAACAATAATATATACTCATGATCCTTCTAATGATGATGAATACTGCCTTTAGTACTTTCCCAGATGATGAAATGTGGCATGCAATTTTGCACATTCATGTGACACCAACCCATGGGGACCAAAAGCCATAGTTTTCATTAGATACAAATGGAACCAGAAGTGACAAGTTGCCTATGCTTCTGTAGAAGCATTCAACTAACAGTAAGAGTGAATCATACAGGCAGACATGCTCATCCATCAAAAATAAGACAAGGGCTTTCTAATGTATAATCCCGAGTATGAGTAAGACTATGGCACAACTAGGGTTAAGTAATTTATGAATGATTTGTCTTTTTTCCTTACCCAGAAAGAGAAATGATGGTAATCTGAGTTTTATACGGATCTTGGTAAATCTAAATTATAAAGTCATTTATGAGGGGTGTTCTTTAATTACAGAAAGCTAATGACAACAGTCTTTGCTGATCTCTGTAATGTCCTGGGAAGGACTTAAATACAGAATGAGAATACAATGAATCCATAGTTATTTTTTACTTTATATCCCAGATTGAAATGGGAGACCCACAAGAGAACAGGAATTTGGTGGAAACTCAGTTTCCTTCCCCCAGCTTCACAGTGAAATATTAGCAGAAATTAAGCTATGTCGATATTGTGGTCAAACCGTGTAACTTGACTACCCTACTCTTTCCTTTTGACCACAAGTATCCAATATAATAATTAGACAAGAACGAGAATTATTAATAAATCCATGTGTTTCACACTTCATTGCCAGGGTTAGACTAGTACTTGTTCCAAATATCTAGATAGCCACTTCTGATGATTATAATAATATTACAGTTTCAATCACAGAATACAGGAAATACAAAGTCAGGTTTACATTTTTCACATAAAAATGCTTCTCTGCTTTAAACGCATGCTTAAATCTCATTGACTTTAATGGAACTTAAGCACGTGCTTAAATGCATTGCTGAATTGGGACCAGGGTACGAGAATGTCAAACACAATCACCTGGTCCCAGAACTCTTAGGCCTTGTCTACACTGCTACTTTAGAGCGTTGCAAGTTTCTCACTCAGGGGTGTGAAAATACACCCCCCATGAGTGCTGCAAGTTTCAGCGCTGTAAGCAGTGTAGACAGTGCACCAGCGCTGGGAGTCGTGCTTCCAGTGCTGGTAGTTATTCCCCTCGTGGAGGTGGTTTATTTACAGCGCTTGGGGAGCTCTCTCCCAGTGCTGGTACCACAACTACACAGCCATGTTAAAGTGCTGTCGCAGCAGTGCTTTAACGTTGCTAGTGAAGACGTGCCCTTACTCATATAAGTCATCCCAGTGATGTAAACAGGGCTTATCACATGAATGTTGCAGGAATCAGCTTTTATTGTGAATCTGTCCAAACACTTCACCATAAGAGTGGTAGTATTAGAAGAAGCTTTTGCCCTGCTTAGAAAAGGTGAGAATGAATGAAATGAGCAAAGGTTAAAGTTCAAGTCTTTTCCCCAAATATGGCAGCTTACAGATACCAACAATCTTTTTTTCACTTTACATGTGAAAACAATGCAACAGTGATTTACTTTTGTCCCATTTTAGGTTACTAAAAAGCAAAAATGCAACACAAGCATCTTTGGAACATAGGAGTTTTTGCACCCCTTAATTGACAAATCCCTTCCTGTCCATTATTTTAAAATATTACATAGAATAGGCAACAAATACATAATTTAAGATGTTAATGTTTTTAAAAAGAAAAAAGTTCACATAATGTGGAAAAACTAATAATAAATCATGTGAAAACATTTTATTAAAAGGATTAGGAAAAAGAAAAAGGGCTCATATTGTGCCACTGACATTTAAGCAGAACTTCTTTTTGGAATCAATAGGGAGTTCTCCTTGAACATGACATAACACGATATAACCCCAAAAAATTAACTTAAATTTAATCTGAACATTCCTTCTGACTTATTTACGCATCTTCTACAAGGTTGGAGCCTATGCAGTTGTCAATACCTACTCAGCCACTATTGCATCTTTGTCAATGTTCTCAACTATGGATCGCAGGTACAGGTATCTATCTCCTCTCTGTTGAAATTGTGACAGTAGATATTTATCTCATGAGTGAAAACTGACAATGAGATAGGATTGGATGAGCTAAAATTATTAAAATATTAGTTCAGATGTTGAAGGAGCTGAAGCTAAGATTCAGGAGCAGCTCTTATTTTATTTAAGTGTAGTTATTTCCTTCTTTCTACTCTTCTTTTTCTTTTTAATTTTTAAAATTCTTCACCACTTGGTTTTTACCATCAGGGTTGCACTGAGAATTCAAGAGTTCCAGCTGTGACATATAGAAAAAAACACTGGCACTCAAAAAGGAAGATGGAGTAAAGGTTAAGGACTGAATAACAGAGGAAGAAACTATGCATAGCTAGTGTGATAGTGAGAGGCCAAAATACAAATCCATGGGTAAACAAAATAAATTGCAGTAAAGGACTTTAGAAAGACCACGAAGAAGTAAAAGTTGTGATTGGTTGGACATATCACAATAAGAGAAGAAGGAAGATGAATTGTAGCTGCAATAGAACAGAGATGAGCACAGTAAGGGCTGGCAGTGATAAAGACGATCTACAATACACCGTCACATTTTCTATTTCCTTATTCTTGTGTATAAGGGCCGTTTGGCTGCTCTGATTAAATGCATCTCTTTAGTTGTAAGATGATGGTTTAGCCACATTTAACCCTTAAAATACTGACACTGAATTGACTATATGTTTGCAATAACGTTAATATGTTATCAGCTACAGTAGACGTTTTCTGTCTCGGCACAAGTGATGGATAGAGTTAGTGATTCAAATAAAGGAGGACATGTAAATTTAGCAACATTCTATGGTTTTAACTAGGAGGGAACTGGAAGGATCAGGAAAGTGATAATGTTAGTGAGATCCTTCATCTCCTGGGCCAGTGTCACACAGGACTGATCAAAAATCATTACCAACTACTGACTGCTCAGCAGCTTATGGAAAATGTGTTTGTGATTTTAGCTCATTACCTAGTTAACATATATCCACAGCACCAAAATCATCATAACTGACACCCCCATTGTCAGTCTCAGCACGGCGCCCAAAGACCGAAAGGACATGGAAATAGAACTACCTTCTCACATATTTATCCCATTACAGAAATAATGGTATGTTCCTATGGTGCTGTCAGTTTGGGTTGCCTCACATTAAAGATGCACAGCAGAAATAGAAAAGGGCATGAAAGTCTGGAAATGAAAAGAGGGAATATGATTAAGTTATATAATATAAATGGTATAGAGAAAGGTAACTCCCACAACATAAGAAAAAGAGGAAGCCTTAAATTAAGAGGAAAAAAGTAAAATGGATTAATTGGATTTAAAAAAAATTGTCTATGAAACTCACTGTCACTGGATATTGAGACAAATAATTTGGACAACATTGTATCATAATAGGGGCATTGTGAAACCATACCAACCAAGGTAAAGCAATGGGAGACATTCTTCTCCCAGACATACAGAGGTAGCATGACCACCAATACACCCTCTTGCAGGTTGCAGCTTACTTCCAGCAGCTGACCAATGTGTAGGGGTAGAAGAATCATCGCCTTGTCCATACCTCTCTGTACTCACAAGGGAGCAAGGAGATAGCAGTACCTGCTCTCCCTAATGTGCAGGGGCTGCAATTCTGCCTGGAAGGCTCCTTCAGCTCCCTTCCCCCTAATGCCTCATTAGGTTTGTAGGGTACAGCTACACTGTGATAAAAGACCCATGGAACAGCCATGACTCAGGCTCTCAGGATCCAGGCTATAAAATTATAGTGTAGACTTTCAGGCTCAGCCTGGAGACTGGCAGGGGTGCTGGAACTAGGGGTGGTGGGAATGCAGTAGCACCCTGTGGCTTGAAGTGGTTTCCATCATATACAGGATTTACAGTTTTGTTCAATGGCTCTCAGCACTCCAACTATACAAATTGTTCCAAGGCCACTGGAGCCAGGCTCTGAGAGTCAGAAACGGGAGGGTCTCAGAGCTCAAGCTCTAGCCCAAGCACAAATAGCGACACTACAATTTTTAGCCCCATTGCCGGAGCCCTGCGAATTGAGTCAGCTGACCCAAGCCCTGAGACATTGTGCTGCAGGGGTTTTATACCAATGTAGACATGCCCATAGAAGTTAAGGCTAGAAGGGATTAAATCATCTAGTCTGATCTCCTGTATGACAGGCCATTAACTTTCACCCAGTTACCCCTGCATTGAACCCAATAAGCTATCTTTGACCAAAGCATACATTGTATAGCTAATGCATATCTTCCAAAAAGGAATCCAGTCTTGATTGGAAGACATCAAGACACCAAGAGATAGAGTATCTGCCTTTCCTCTGGGTAATTTGTTCCAATTGTTAATGATCCACACTGATAAAAATTTGCACCTATTTTCTAATTTGAATTTCTCTGGCTGCAGCTTCTAGCCATTGGTTCTTATTGTGTCTTTCTCTGCTAGATTAAAGAGCCCATTAGTACCTTGTATGAGCTCCCAGTGAAGGTACTTTTACACTGTAATCAAGTCACCTCTTATTCTGCTTTTTGAGAAGCTAAACAGAACCACTAAAGCAGAATGGGATTTAGCTAAAGTTTTCCTCTTTCTTGATTTTGGAATTATGGCTTTTTAAGTCACCTACTAAGCTCTTTTTAAAGAACTTCTAATTTTCTTTCATATTTTTCTGCTTAAATTTTTTCTCCCAAACACCTTCACTCAATTATCCTCAGTTTAGGGAAATTAGCCCTTTTGAAGAACCAAATACATATTTTACTGGTTGGAATTGGTTTGCCCATATTAAATGTAACTGGATTATTGTCACTGGTCCCTAGACAACCACCAATTTCCAGTTCAATGGTCAATTTATGTTTATCCATCATAATGAGGTCCCATATAGTTACTTCTTGTTTGGTACAATAACTGTTATGTTATGTTATGTTATGTTATGTTATGTTAGAAAATTATCATCTATAATTTTTAGAAACTCTAATGATATTTTTCTGTTGGCGCATGATACTTCCAACATGCATCTGCCAAACTAAAGTTCTCCATAATAACATAGTTTTTCTTCCCACACATCACAGACTGGTCTTTAAAATATAATTCATCTTGTTTTCTGGTTTGATTCGGTGGTCTCTATACTCCCATTTAAACAGGTTTTTAACTGGGCATAAATAACACACGCTCATACTAAAGCACTTTTTAACACTGTCAGAGCCGTATAAAGTGGCCCTAGTGTAAATGAAAATCAGGCTCTCGCGTGCATGCATAAGAGAATAGAATTACATTGGCTTTCAATTCTCCTCCTGAACAGCACAAAGTTTAAAAAAAAAAAAAACACTGAGGGGGAGCCATTCAGAAAGCAATTTCCCCTTTTATAACAATACCTCAGAATCAGCTGCATTGTGGACTGCAATATCCTTCGTAAGCCTAAAATTCAAGACTAGGTGCCATACCTTAAGCACTGGGAGAAAGGTGAGTCTCAATCCTTACATGGTAAGAGCAAAGAGACATTGGTGTATGGTGTGGGGAAGCTTTTCCTGTCTTCTTCTCTTCTGTTCAGCTGATAAAATACTTCAGTCTCTAGTACTATTAACTCATTGTCTTTCGAGATCCATAAAGAGAAACAAAGGTGGGTGAGGTAATATATTTTATTACCATAAATTCACTTTTAAATGGGTTGAGAACATCCTCCAAAGAGACTTCAGAAAGGAGACAATTTGTTATCCTCTACAAAAAAATTTACACCTATCTAATATAAAAATAGTAAGAAAAGTGTACTTTAATCAAAACATAGGTACACCCTACGACATTATTAGTTTTTGCTTTCTCTTACAAAGAATTCAAAAACAGTCACTGGAGTACACTGGATTTATATTGCTCATCCCAGAGTTCCCTAATTTGACAAGATGTCTAATTTTCAACATATATTTTTTACTTTATTCACGCTGAGAGGTGCTTATTTTTTAAAATTTCAGCACAGTCGTCTGAAGAAAAGAGGCAGTTTCACTTCGAAAAAATTTATTTGAAAAATAAAGGTACAGACTTATCTGTCCCAAGGTGCCATTTTTTTTAAATAGACCTAAGTTTGACCATAGGATGTCCCATTTTCACATTATGACTCCAATCTGGCAACTATTTAGATACCTGTTCAATTTTACTATCATGAGTAGTCTTGTATTATAACTTGTATTTATATATATATATATATTAAAAAAATTATGTGTATCACATTTAGAAATGAGAGAAAGGTATGGCTCAGCATTAAAATTTTACACCGAGTTAGGAAAAACAATCATTCTTTGCTCTTACTAATAGATTATCCTGATTTTCTCAGGACTGTAGAAATTAAGTAACAAGGAATTAATTATTACAGGCTACATTTTACCACCATACATGCTTGTCACTGAAAAGTGACTCAAGAGGTCTGTTTTGGGCTGAAACACTTAGATGATGACATTTGAGTTTGTTCCAAACTGCCAAATATTCTTAACTCCAGATCACAGATCAGTAAGATTATCCTGTTTCAGACTGAGGAATGCCAAAAGGAGGTGTAATCAAGCTAAAGTGGCATTCTTCATGCATCATGCCACTGATTCAGTTACCATCATTTGAAAACAGTTTAACTGAAGGCCATTTCACACCTTAGCTGGAATTATTCATTCACCTGGCTAATGGTAGTAGGTAGGCTGCTTCTGTTTGTAAAAATATATATCAAAATGTAAATATTCCAGTTCAAAAACCTACAACCAATTCGTCACCATTTGAAATCCTGGATAATCCCATAATTAATTCTGTTTCATAAAAAGATAGATATGTCACAAACTTGTCCTACATATTCCAGTTCCTATAGGTCATGCTATTCAAAAAGAAATTGTACGCATGGCCTTATGCATGCACTTGAATCTCCAAAGATAAAAAGCAACACCCAGCATGAACAAAGTCCGATTTCTATCTAATGAATAATTTGATGTCATCTTGGGAACTGGCCAGTGATAAGCATAACAAAAATGGGCACATATTATACGTTGTGAATAGCATGTGCAAGTGAAAAGAACAAAAGTGGTTGTTGTTGTTTTTTCAAAAGTATCAGAAAGGGTTTTCCATATTCTGGCAAGTGACAGGCATGCTGGTCAAGTGGAAGAGTTAACATCCATAATTTATTTGGCTGTGAAATATTAGAAGAGTAGCACTGATGTGGCAGAAAGTTTGCCAAAAAAAACCCCAGATATGCAACATGATTTTACTTCAACAAAACACATTTTACATACCGCAAAATGTTGCATTCCTTGATGCATGTTTTTTAAAAGATTCTCAATGACAACAAATATAACTTCTTGGAGAGTTGCACACACAAGTTCATGGTCTTTCATATATTTGTGATACTGTTGGTTACATTTGGAGGAAACATCCAGAATCTTGGAGTAATTTCTCAGACAACCCATTGGGCATTTTGTCTTTCAGTAGAAATATAAATGGGATTCATAAAATGCTATCCCAAGACAGCAAGATGATTCTTAGAATTTTAGGTCACAAAAACATTATGTAGCCTGTTGTGTCTTTGGCAGCCAGAATGCACAAAATAATTTAAGTATTGTCCCAGATAAGGTCCCAATTATTGGTTAAACACTGACCACATGTTATGGAAAAACAGATGTGTAACCCCTCCTACAGATAGATCAAAACTGTTAGAATATACGTTTGTGATACTGAGGAATTTGCTAACAGTTGTTCTGTTTTACTCATGAACAGACACCCACTGAATATTGGGGTTTAAGTAAAGACAGTATTATTTTGCCCTAAAAACTATATGGTTCAGTATATACTGTATATACAAGTATCTTGCTTATTCTTTGATTTTTATTGTCTATAAATGGATGTTTTATTTTATATATTTGTGTACATATTTATTGCCTGTCATAAGGACACTCCTCCTGATTTTAAGAATTTTAATATTTAAAGTCCACTACTGCAAAACATAAAAATTATTGCTTAGCATGGCTAATATTCCCAAGTAACAAGGTCTTAAACAACAGGCCAGAAAAACCTGACTGAAATTTCCTATATTAGAAAGACAGAAAATTTATCTAGTTTCAGCAAATGTCAAATCAGTGGCTATTGCTTTTAAGATTAATAAAAGATATAATGGTTTCTAGACAGCCTCTAAACAAAGATTACTGTGAATGGAGAAGTGATTTACCAATAGTTACCGCAATGAAATTTCTTTAAAGGTTACAATCATCAGTTATTTAGCTGAACACTGCTGAGAACGGCTGGTCATTTTTTGAATAATGCATAATGTTCATTGTAGACTTGATCTGTATTATAACAATACAGATATTTCTAAAATAATGGAGAAAACTATCTGTTACTTTCCAATTGCTTAACGTATCATTTCCATGAAGTAATTGACTCTGGAAATATTACACAGCATCACCTAAGCATTCTTTTTGCAACCGCAACTTGGAATAATGTATACAAAATGAGCATAAGAAAACAAACTCATCAGCCTTTACAGACTTTTAAGAAAAGCTGTGATGAATACAGGGCAGAGTAAAGGACCTTTCTGAAATACTAAATTAAAATGATTAAATTGCTGTACATAGTCGAGGACAAATTTAAAACTAAGCTTTGAAATTTAATTATTAACATGAACAGACCATCACATTTGAAGGGGGGGGGAGGGGGAAAGCAGTCGCCTACACAGTGTAAGTACTTCTCATATAATTTTCCAAACGCCTTTAGGGTCTATTCAAGAAATTGCTTGGGGACACACAAAGTACAATGTCTTGCGTTTTATTGTAGGATTATGAACCACACTTCATATGATGCTGCAGGCTATTTATGAGAGCTTGTTTATCCATATGAACTTCTTCAAGGGCAGCAGAAAAAGACCTTAATAAATGAAAATGAATTTCTTTTGATGTAATTTCACGAATGTTTGATCGGAATGCGTAACAGGTTTATGTTCAAGGAGAACTAGTGAAGTAATAAAATATACATGCAATGTACAGTTGAACCTGCTTATAATGAATTCACATATAATGAAACACTATTTACTAATACAGTGAAGTAGAGTGAAAGCTCCACATTATTTCAAGGCACTGCAATGTGTAAAATAAAATCCTACTTAGTAATAGTGAACTTCCACTTAAAAAAAAAAGGACTTCTTCTAAAATTGCAGCAGTAGAGCCTCCAATTGGGTGGAGACACAGCATTAAAATGTTTCATTCTGCTTTTTTGTAGGCAGAGGCGTGGGTGAACCTGAGCCAGAGTGCTTATATTTAAATATGTTCCTGTCTGACAGTGACCAGTGTTCAAATATATTTTTTTATTCCAAAACAGGACATTGAAAAAGGAGAGCGTATACTAAGAAAATTTACACAAGATTTTTTAAACCATGACCCACAGACCTGAAGAAATCAGGCATTCTGTACGACAGGAGAGCCTGTAATAGCATTGTATAGGGCTGCATGTGTTATTTCAACAGGTAGATTACAGATGCAACAGACAACAATAACCCACTTACTTTACATCACTACTGTAACAGCCTTACTGTATTTAGCAGCTATCCCAGTGCATGAGAACACATACTTTTCAGAATGAAAGGATATGAGAGTAACACTTGCATATTTTTGATATCACAAGCATGATGATAACTAGTCATATTCTTATACTTTGAATGATGCCATTTCCATTCTTTCAGGAAAAATATTACATGGCAGATGGTATAAATGGACATATATGAATAGGGACAAATATATGTATGATCCCTAGATCATTAGTCTGAAAGTCCGTTGTTTTTTGCCCTCCCTGTCTACCTCCTTCCAGTGTAAAATTATGACATTTTTCATCTAATATTCTTTCTTCTAGCAAGAAGGGCAACTGAAAGCTGCCTACATAGCTAATGCTAATATCAGTATTAATATCAATACTAATAGTCAGCTGTCAAGTGCTGACCTACAAAGTCAGAGATTCCTATTTGTCCCTTAGAGGTGGCCACTTCTGATGCCTCTAACTACATACAGCCTTATACCATATAGTCCAGTCCAGTGTTTCAAGTGTATAACTAATGACAACAGATAGAAAATGAAGGGTTGATGATATCCTGCTCAATCTAGAATACGTCTCCTCTAAAACATAAAAATTAATAGCCAAAATAAAACAGAATGAAATTCAGTTCTGCCAAAGGCAGACCAGAGATCTAACAACCACTTTTTTAAAGGCTTTCAGTATTTCTAACTTCATTAAAAATTGTTACATTAATTATAACAGAAAGGGAGATCACACTTATCTGCCTGAGAAAAGGTAGGATTTAAAGATGACACTAAAAATGTCAGTCTTAAAAGATTATACATATCACCCGAAACACTGTACAAGACGGATTTACATATATGGGTTCTAAAGTAAGGCTAACAGCCCCTGGGCTTGGGTGCTCCAATGGGTACACAGGTCAGAAATACCCATTTTATTTATCTAACTGCTCATTTGAACACACAGTTTAGATGCTCACATTTGAAACTAGATCCATTTTGGCTAAATGTCTAACTACATTAGCTTAGAGGTCAAAATATTTTATGAATAAATGGTAAGAAAATAAATGAAATTCAGGTCTTCATTTTGGTGACCGACAAAATTTGAAGTGCTTGAATTTACTATTAACCTGAATTCAGTTTTTAATATACCATACAATAAATGACCCCAAGCCAAGAAATGTTACCATGCTCCACCCAAAATCATCTTTTTGTACAGTATGAAAAGAAACAAAAACACAATAACGGCAAATCACTTTACAACAAATCATTTAATCTCCATCTCCCAGAAACCTGCTATCATAGTTATACTGACAACGTTTGTTTTTAAATAAAATATAAATAGAATAAGAGGTTTATTTCACCTTCACATGGTGTCTTTCTCATGCAGACCTCAGATTTCCACATTTGTATCCCTTTAAAGGATTTGATATGCAGGGAAAGAAGAAAGGATGATGGTAAAAATTTCAATTTAGATATTACTACAGGCTGCCACAATCCATACTAAACAATATTCTATTTTCATACCTTTTACTGATGTGTTGGGTGGAGGTCCTTCCATTCTCAAGTTCCACGGAGGATCCCCCTGATTAGCAAAGTCCCTCATTTTCAGATAGCTAATTGTAAGTCGGATGATGGATGCCTTGTCAAGCTGACTTGTAATGGCTGCAGGGAGCGGCAACAACTTTGCCAACTCATAGAATTCAAAATTTTCCTTTCCCCGGCGAGAGCGAGCAGCATCTCGGGACTTTTCCTTTCGCAAGGCTTGTAAACTGAAACAAAAACAACAAAGGAGGACATTCATCAGTATTAGTGTTCTGTCACATTTAACCCACTTGCTTTCATTGATGGGTTCCTATACAAATTACCAACATTTTCCAAATGCTGACATGTACAGATATGCAATTTTAAGGATATACTTCAACAATACTATGCTCTTTCAATATCTGAATGCTAATGATGATATTTTCCTTTCAGCAGTAGCAAACAAGTTAAGTAACCATTCTTAATTCAGTTCTGTCATCCTCTAAACCTGACCGCCCTGACCACCAACCAGTCTCACCCATTCACAGGGCAGATGGATTTGCCAGGGGTTTCCCTGGATGGATTAAAAGGGCTCCTTAACCATCGTGACCAATCAGAGCCCAGCTTTGTGTCACACTCTACCAAAGGTCATACCTCTGACTCTAAGAGTCCCTCTTATTAAGCCTCATTATGAGAAGCTGGGGGAAGAGCAAAGGGCCACTCACATTCTCCTCCCACCATCCATGTGCTTTGGTAGATGTCTTATCCAAACAGTTGTCCCTTATCCTTGGGATATTTGTATTGCCATTTAATTGCTTACTGTATGTTATTGTTATGTTGACTAGCCATTGCATTTTCTTTCTGTTCAGATCAAGCTAGAATCCTATTTGGGTTTCCACTAGCTCAAGCTTATGATGTTGCAACTTTGGTGGGGACATGGTCTTTGCAGAAGGTAAATTTATTCAGCAACTCTGGCTGGCACAGTAGGAAAGTAGGAGTAACTATTTCCCATAAATGTGGGATTCAATGTAGAGGCAGTGAAAGAACAACGTGAATGGGTGTGTGTGGAGGAATAGAAGGTGGAGAGATCACCCTGGTTTCTGCTCTCCAGCCCAATCATGGGCACTGGGGTGGCCGCTCCTGCACCTCCGGGTTCTGCTCTTGCCTCTGCCCCTCATATGAATATACAGTTACTGCCTCCTGATTGGTGTAGGTGTGCCTGTCCCCACACACTGCTGGGGAAGTGGCTGCCCAGAACCTGATTAGCTCTCAACTCCCAAACAATCAGCCAATGGGGAGGCAGTAACTGGAACTGGGTGGCATAAGGTCGTGTCAGAGGGGAAGTGCAGCTGAGCTGGGACTGAAGCATGGATACGGAGGCAGAAACAAAGTTCAGTCCCCACAATGTTTACTTTGCGCCCCTCTGCCCCACTTGTTCCACTGCCCCTGGGTTCAATATGCAGCTCTGACTAAGAGACCCACTGGCAGAAACTGCCTGGAGTCTCTCAGTAGGGGCTCTAACCATCTCTATGGAGGTGGAGCATGGCTTGTGGTACATGCCTGGGTAAGCCGGATAGTATTTCTGCACAAGTTCCCAGAATTTGGTTTTGACCTTGGTGTCTGCCATTCAGTACCACGTGTGGCTTATATGTGGGCTGAGCAGTTACAACTACCCTTTGCTGGAAAGACTATGTTCATTGCCTTCCTTCATTTGTTTACATTCTTGTTTGTTTGATAATGATATGGCCATTTCCTTCTATTTCCAAACTAATTTGAATCTTTGAGAAGATTACTGGCCAATGGATGGGATTGAGGGGAAGCTGCAGAGGGGATATATCTTGATTTAAGTAAGGTTTTTACCACAGCTCCACATCACATTCTCATAAGTAAACAAGGGAAATGTGGTGTAAATGTAATTACTATAAGGTGGGTTCATAATCACTTAAACACTGTACACAAAGAGTAGTTACTGTCAAACTAGAAGGACACATATATTGGGGAACCGCAAGGACCTGTCATGGGTCCAGTATTATTTATACCATTTTCATTAATGACTTTGAAAGTGGAATGGAGAATATGCTTATAAAATCTGTGGAACGGGAAGGAGTTGCAAGCACTTTGAAGGACAGGATTAGAATTCAAAATTTATAAATTGGAGAATTGGTCTGAAATCAAAAAGATGAAATTCAATAAAGACAAGTGCATAGTACTTCACTTAGGAAAGCAAATTCAGCTGCACAAATACAAAATGGGAAATAACTGGTTAGGTGGTCATACTGCTGAAAAGGATCTGGGGGTTACAGTGGATCACAAATTGAATATGAGGTCACCCATGTGATGCAGTTGCAACAAAGGTTAATATTTGGAGGTGTATTACAGGAGCATTATATGTAAGATACAGGAGGTAATTGTCCCACTGTGCTTCGTACTGGTGAGGCCTCAGCAGGAGTACTGTGTCCAATTCTGGGCACCACACTTTAGGAAACATGGACAAATAGGAGAGAGTCCAGAGGAGAGCAACAAATATAATAAAAGATTTAGAAAACCTAACCTATGAGGAAAGGTTAAAAAAACTGTCCATGTTTAGTCTTGAGAAAAGAAGACTAAGGGAGGACCTGATAGTCTTCAAATATGCTAACTGTTGTTATAAAGAGGACAGTGATCAATTGTTCTCCATGTCCATTGAAGCATGGACAAGAAGTAATTGGCTCAATCTGCAGCAAAGGAGATTTAAGCTCAGTATTAGGAACAACTTTCTAAACTGGATAGTTAAATACTTGAATATACTCCCAAAGGTGTTTGTGGAATCCCCATAATTGAACATTTTTGAGAACAGGTTACACAAATAGCTGCCAGGATGGCCTAGATATGCATGGTCTTGCTTCAGCATGGCATATGGGACGTACCACCATTCATTTCTCAGTCAAGAAGGAACTATGCCCAACTAGCTTAACAGAGGCCATGGGCATACTCAAGCCCAAGCCAAGCTTGAGCAGTCCAATAGAGCTGAGAGCACACTCAATCCTATTTTCAACAGCTGCACAACCTACTGTGAGTAGTGTCTAGTTTTGGTGAATCACATAGATAGGGCTTATTTTGTGGGTGGAGCTGAAGAGTACCACTACCCCTTTTACCCAATGTTATCCCTGGCTTTTTTGGTGAAACCCCTGAAAAATTGGTGAGATCCAGTTGCTTTACCCTGCTAAGGCACCACGATGCAGACAGAAAGCTGAGGCTTTACTCCGATGTAGAGGAATCCTCAAGGGACATAAAGGTTCTGGTTACTCATTTTTTCACTTCATATAAGGGAGGAGGAGAGGTGAGGCTGGACCATGCAATACTCCAGGAGAAACTCTGAAGTGCTCCACCCTATGGAACTGCTCAATTTAGCACAAATTAGAACAATCCTTAAACTCCAAATTACACTGAGAGCCATTACAGGTTCCAGCAACTCCAGAATTAGAGGAGCAGAAGAGTAATTGCCTGCTAAACCCAAGGTTATGAGTTCAATCCTTGAAGGGGCCACTTAGGGATCTGGGGCAAAAATCAGTACCTGGTCCTGCTAGTGAAGGCAGGGGGCTGGACTCAATGACCTTTCAGGGTCCCTTCCACTTCTATGAGATAGGTCTCTCTCTCTCTCTCTATATATATATATATATATATTTTTTATAACTTGATATCAGAGGCACCATATCCCACACATTAGAATAGACAGAGGCTCTTGAAGAAAAAAGGGGAGGTACCCAACTGCTAGCCCTAGTTGATTCTAAAAAATTAGGTCACAAAATATCATGTTATGTCTACAAGAGCAAAGCTATTCTGGGTAATTTTAAGGTTTCTAAGATGTATTATTTATAACCTTCCTTTCCTTTTCTAGCCTGTACAGCAGAACTAATGGTGAGTTTGGTTTTACAGTTGGAGGAATACAATAGATCATCTTTAAAATGTTATTCAGGTACTATGTACATTTCTAAAGTAGAAATTCCATAAAACATAGCAGATGCAGAATACATGATGGTGTGTTGTGGTATCAAAGTTTTATTGACACTCATTTGGGATAACCTGCATAACTCACTCATGACTTCAATATTCTTGTGCTCATTCCAGTCTTACACTGATACACCCTTTCTACCACACCCAACATGTATTCTATGTATCTTTAACTTTTATAGTCTGCAAAAATGAAGAGCTTCACACTCAGTGATTATGCAGACTACCATAGCATTTTTTTTAAAAAAAGGTAACAAAATAAACATATATGCTGACCGACATTAATAATTCCTTAGATTATAGATGGTCTGTTTATTTTCTGCATTTGTCTCTGTTTTGACAAGATAATCAATTAAGTAAGTTTCAGTTTCAATTTTTAGCACTGCAAGTCTGTGTTTCAAACAGAATCGGTGAATGTTTATATTTACACACAACTGCTCCTATTTGTATTTTGAAAATACAATCTTGGAGCCATTGTTATTTGTCTCTGGTTTTATATGGGTGTGCTTGTTTGGGTTTTTTTTAATTTGGACACATTTTTACATTGTCCCTTTAAACCCAATTCTCAATACAATTCAATTCAAGAATCCCCTCAGTGAGATTCTTTTGAAATGTCAGTTTTCACAACTCTGACCCTGCATAATTACACCAGCACTACAGGTCCCATAGTCTTTTAAAGTGACAGCACTGAATTTGTAATAAATAGTGATTGGTTTGGAGGGCTACAGCAATAAAATAAAGCTCTAGGGACAGAAAGGTTGTTGAAACTATGATCTAATGGCTGAAGCCAATGGCAATGACACTGTGTGTACTTTAGTCTATTGCCCATTTTCATTAACTAGTACCAAAAAATGTAGCAAATTCTCACAAGGTGTGCAAATTACTTTTTGTAATGCTACTGAAATCCTGCGTTTTCACCGGTGGTGCTGGAATATTTAATAGTGGGGGAGCTGAAAGTAACTTTTACTTTTTACCTCATGCCCCCCCCATGCCCCCTCATGCCCCTGTCCGAACCCCCTCCATCCCCCAGAGCTGGGGCCAGGAGCAGGGTCGTGTCTCCGGGAGGGCGCTGACCCAGGCAGGGGTAAGGGGGCTGAGGCCGGGGCCACAGCTGGGGGCAGGCATGGGGCCAGGAGCAGAGTCCCGGGCACGGGGCCGGCAGCCAGGACCTCACATGTGGAGCCAGGAGTGGAGCCTCAGCTGCAGGGGCTGGCAGCCAGGACCCTGGGAGCAGAGCCATGGGATCCGGGATCCAGGAATGGAACCCTGGGAGCTGGGGACCAGGGGCCAGGAGCAGAGCCCCGGGTGTGGGGCTGGGGAGCAGAGTCCTGGGTGTGGGGCCCCGCATAAAACCTGGGGGTGCTGCAGCACCCCTTGCACCCTTAGTTCCTGTGCCTATGGTTTTCACAAGAAGGCCTGCAAACACTGTAAGACCCCAGAATTCTTTGCAGCACTGTACAGTGACAGCAGTGATCATCATCATACACACAAATTCAACTAGTGAATTTCTTAAGCCTCTAATAGAAATAAGGATTTCATTTAGTAGCGGCAAAACCAGATCCAGTACAATAATACTTAATACCTTATAATGTCTAACCATTTTATATGTAATCATTAAATACAGATAATTAAAACATTTCTGTAGTCTTTCATCCAAAAATCTCGAAGTGCACTATAAACATTCTTTAGTTAAGCCTCAAAGCACCTTTATCATCAGATTGATATTATATCCCCCTCACAAAAGGGGAATCTAAAACACACAAAGGTCATGTGAATTGTGCAAGATCACACAGTGAATTATTGGCAGATAATAGACTAGAGCCCAGGAGTCCTAACTCCCAGTCCTATGCACTAACTCTCACCACTAAATAACACAGACTTTCAATTATCTGCATTTTTTTCTGTACATTTTCTAGGGTAGCCAACATAACACCTCTAATTTTTAAATAGGTAACTAGGTTAGAAGTAGTATGATGTATGGAAATACAGTGCACTCCTTTTATCAGAGTCACATCCATCCTGGATATTTTGATTCTTACAAGCAGTTGAGTCTTACAAGCAGAGTATTTTAGTTAGTATAGGAATGATTTTGTCCCAGTGGTTTTGATCACTATATGCAGTTGATTCTTATATCGATGATTCTTATAAATGGAGTGCACTGTAAATATAGACTGCTACTTACACAACTTACTAAATGTACAGTAGTTTTTTAATTATACATGGTAAATACTAGAAATACACTTTCTCACCTTGTATTCAACTTACTACCACTAACCTACAGTGCGCCACATCACTGTATTACTCTTTTTTAGTTAAACCTATGCAACTGAATACATAGATGGGTCAATTTTAGCTGATTTGAGAGAGAGAGAGAGAGATTTCAAACGTTCTGACCTAACATAGCACTCTCTCATCAGTCCCTCTTTTAGCCACATTTCTGACTGGGATAATTTTGGCTGGTGTGTTCAGGGAGACAAAGACAACCAAGGTGGGGGTTAAAGATGGTTCACATCAGTGGGTGAGCACAGCAGCTGGCTATTAATGTTTGAGTGGGGTATTACAATAATCTGTTGTCTATGACCACCAATGCTATGGCATATAAATGTCCCCCTCTCAAACTTCATTGATGATCCTGGTGCATCAGTGACCTGTGACAAATTAATTAAACCAGAAGACAGAAACTGGAACAGCACTGAATCCAACAGTCTACAACAGAGGATTTCTTATGAATTATGCCACTATTATTGTATCTGAACTTTTTGGCCAATACATTGACACAGTGGCTTCTGAAAGGGTATATCCAGTGCACACCAATACCTGATTAATGCAACAATGGGGGGAATTAAGATTGCATATAGAAAAAATAAATGGGCTACTGATAGAGAAAAAAACGTGGGGAAAAAGTAATGGTCCATGAATTGGTCCCTTTCACATTTCAGAGATTCTTATTGAACCTCCAACAAGGAAGCTGCTTGTGGGAGAGGAAGTGGTGATAACACACTTCTGTCTCTCTCTCTGTGGCAGAACGTATGGTCCCTGACCTTAGCAGGAGGTCAGTTAGCCATGGGTGAACAGCCACGACAACTGACCTTAAAAATATTGGTTCTTCCAATGTGGTGGGCATCTATGGTTACGTATGTCCATAGGTATGGGAAAAGATCTGCCTTTTCCCCTTGAGCTTGTGTCAAGAATTCTACCCACCTGGCCCCAAGAGACAGAGTGGAGAAAGGTAATCTTGTGGTCAAAGCACAATACTGGGAGTTAAGAGATACTCACTCTATTTTCGAATTTGCAACATTTGTGTGTGTGCTTGATAAATCACTAAAGTAGTCCATGTTTCAGTTTCCTCATTTGTAAAATGGGAATAATAATTAAGGCTAAGATTTTGTCACAGATATTTTTAGTAAAAGTCAGGGACAGGTCATGGGCAATAAAGAAAAATTCACAGAAGCCCATGACCTGTCCCTGACTTTTACTAAAAATATCAGTGAGAAAAATAGGGAGCTGCGGAGTCCCCACACCACCCGCAGCAGCTGGGCAGCTGCGGGGGCTCCGGCTTGGAGCTCTGGGGGCAGAGCTCAGAGATCCAGGATCCCCCGCCACCCACGAGGGCTCGGCATTCTGGGGGGCCCTCACCGTCCACAGCTCCCGGCCGCTGCGGGCTGAAGTCACGGAGGACTCTGGAGGTCATGGATTCCATTACTTCTGCGATCTTCGTGACAAAATCATTGCCTTAATAATACTTATAAATTTGTTAATTAATGTTTGTAAAATCATCTTGAGATCCTTGAAGGGGAAGTTCCACATATGTACAAAGTAATATTATTAATTATTAAGAAAAGTTTATTGAACATCAGAAGACGTCACCCTGGTTATTCACCAAAACCTTATTTTTAGTGCACTTCAGGCAATTACCATGATCATAGGTACCAAATGGATGCTATAATCAGAACTGCTTGACAATACAACTTCAACAAGACCTTGGATTGTGGGCACAGAACCACCATATGGTCATGTGTTGTGATGGGAAAAGTTCCAGGTCCACCACACATTTGTGAGCATTGTAAAGACAGGCAGGCAGAGACATTCAACTTGCACCATTACTGATGGTGGGAGGAGACCGCAATGTTGATGCTAAGATTCTCCATGTTTTATGTTTTGTTTTTTACATTATTCTAATAGCAGTTCTAAAGTACTTGTTAAATAATAGAGGGGTTTTTTCAGTATAACAGTTACAAATGAGCAGAGGAAAATGAAACAAAATATACTGTGGTCCTATAGGATCTTAATCTTAATTGAAAATCAAAATCATGCCTGGCTTTGCAAAACTGTAAATTAAATACAAATAGCCTATCAAAATCAATACCTAAGCCATCCTCAAGTTTTGTTCATTTCTAGCTTCTATACTGTTATCAATGGCTCCTTTGGATTGTGTTTATTATTCTGACTTAACTTCTAAATAGGTATTTTTCTCCTTTCAGCTTTTCTTTTATCCCAGTTATTATTTTTCTTGGTAAAACTGCATACTCTCCAACATCCATGGATACTTCCCTTGTTCTACAGGTGGTATCCCAACTCAGAATTTAAAAACTTCTAGGATTACTAAAACTAATGAGGTTATTACATAGAAGAGAACAATATTTTTATATGAAGGGAAAAAAACTCCCAAAGGACTCGGAGGGGAGGGTCAAAAACCTTTTACATCTGAGAAGTCAGCTAAACAGATTTTTATGGATTCCCCTAATTGTTTGCTTAGGAGATCCTAGCATTGCACAGTTCTACTATTTATCAATCAATCTGGCATGTAGCCTCAAAGGAGGAAGGCAAACCAGTATTAAAAATTCAACCATCAAAAATTCATCAAAGGACTCCAGGATTTTAATTCACGAACCTTTGAACACCCTCAATACTTGGTCAGATCTCTGGTCATAGTTAGCAGTGGAATCTATAGTTACTACAATATCTACACTTGCTCTGACATGTGCCGCATGAGGAGACTTCCAGGTGAAAGTGCAACATATAATCCACTGAGCCACAATGCCTTTCCAAACAGTTCTTCTCATCAGACAAGATATATCTGACATCGGACTAAGTTCAAAGTCAATCAAATCAAGCCCTGTGCATGAACAAACACTTTTCAGGGGCATTCATTTTTCCATGCCATAAATATCAGGGCTCTTACAAGGCAAAAGTTAGCCAAAAATGTAAACAAAACTATTATCTGGCATTATCATGAATAGTATAGTCCACAAATTGAAGCCCTTTAATGCTGTCCAAGAAAAAGTAATGACTGCAGAAACCTTTCTTTAATGTGTGAAGAAAGCTACACTGTATATGCTGCAAGTTAAAGCTGGAACCTTCAAGTTCAAGGTAAGAACTCTGTTGCTTAACTAATGCACTGCTCATAGCTGTCATCATTAATTTATGTTAGCCTCTGTAAACATCAAGAGTATAATAGGCCAATTTCACAACTAAATATAGATGCACATTTTGCCCTTATATAAATGGCAGATTGCTGCTGTAGATCATCACTGCAGCAACACGTCAGTAAAGATGCACTGTTTGATGGTCCGATGCTCACACAATATATAAAACCAGTTGTAATGGTTGTTTGGAAGCAAAGTGTAACATAGCAGCAAAATTTCATTTGTTCCACAAACTCAGGATATATTAAGCTTCGCTGACAAAGACTGTTTGATGTGCTAAATCAGTTTGACCTTCATTTTTGCTTTATATTTCTCATTTAACACATGAAATGACCATTTTTTTTCTCTATACAAGAAAATATCATAGAACTGGAATACCATTAAAATGTCGCCTTTCCTTATATGTAGCAAAAAATAAGTTTTAGGTATTTCAACAATTTTTGTAAATGAGATGTTATAAGTTGTTAAAAATAATGCACATATTAATGCACAAGTTTTTGATAATCACATCTAGGTTTTGTATTTGTTTGACATCAAAATGTTAAAGAAGTGGATCAAGTAAATGCATGGTCAGTAAAGGTGTTTGAATCTTATTAAATTAAGTGTCTGATCACCAATTAGCATCTTTGTTGCAATGCTTTAAATGACAGGCTTTACTTTCAAAGTGAGTTATTAGAACAGTAATAATAGGAAGGTTTTCTAGGATGTCTAACCAACATTCTACACAATTTTTTAAACTATTATACACTTTAATTCAAACAGCAATTAAATATGCTGATATAACACCAAATCTTTTAATTGTACCATTCAGCTCAGACCCAAATTCCACAACTGAATTGTAGTGTTGTGATCTTTTTTTGAACCATGCAATTGGCAGCGTCAGGATAATAGAGAAACTGCAGTTTTATCAAGCAATTTTGCAGCACCAAACAAACAGCACTTTACCTTGGAGCAACTTGTACATTTCACACCTTAAATTTCTATTTACCAAATCAGCTAATCACTTCACAATTGAACTTCTCAGAACAAAAAATTATCAATTAAAGTGGTTGAAACTCCTGCAAATTATCATTTAGGAATGAAGTAATTGCTTTCATCAGGGCAGAAAAGCCCGCCAGAACAGAAATGTCACTTTAGATTAGTGTTCTCACTCCTGAAGCTATGGATGACACAGCTGATATAAGACTAAATGCCAAGACCAATCAATTGCTTTTGTGGCTCTGTTCTGAGCTGCTGTAAAAGGGGCCATTTTCTAGGATCTACTCTTCATTATAGTAAATGCTATCTCCTTGGTAACATAATTCCATTTCTCATAAATTCTGTCTGAGAGCATTGTCCTAACAATGGATGTTTGTGGAAAAGAATGCTGTTGGTTTAATGCACAGAATTAAGTGTGAATGGCTGTCAAAGTACTATAGTTTACTTGTTCTTAAACATAAATTGAAGCCTTCTACATTAAAAAAAGAATACTTAGGCGGAAATGAATGTTCTGAACAAGCATAATATATTGTATTTGGAGGTGTTGGGTTGCTGATTTAGAGTTGTGACTTTTTTTTTGTATACATATGTTCTATCTATAATGGGCACACTGGTCTTTAACAGAAATCTGTCAGTTTAAGAGAGAGTAGATAAACACTCCACTTATTTTCACAGCAGTGTAGTTTGGAAATGTGAAACTGCTGAAGAAAACACGGTCTCATTATCCTATGACATGCTATTTGTTAGCAGATTCATCTGTATATAAAAGCCTTCTTTGAACTGAGCCCTTACTGGAAAATATCTGTATTTCAATTTGTATTGTTCATCTTCCTAAAATACTAAAAATCTGAGTTATGGGCTCCAATTAAAAGGCTATCTGAGAAGCTAATTTGGTGGAACAGCAGCAATTTCCTGCACTGATCTCTTCGTGACTGAAGTTTGGAAACAAATTTAGCATTACAGGTCTTAGTCCAAAACAGGATGAAAAGTATTCTCCTGTCAATGAGCATAGGCAATTCCAATTAACAATAACAAGAGCTATGGGCCAAGAGAATATACTGCTAAACATATAAAGAAGTCACTGATTCAGTATTAAGAGGAAGAGTGCAACTTTACTATAGTACTTTCTAGGGGCAACCAATGAAGTAAAATAGGCATGCTGTTGCCAACTCTTGCAAATACAACATGTTTTGTCTCCTACTACTTCTACAGCTGATGTGGAAGAGGTCTACGATGAGGATATGAAAGCTGAGTACTCAAACCCTCATGATGAGCTGGGGGGGGGGGGAGGGGAATGGCAGGGCAGAAAAAAATATGAATATATCACAGTCAGTATAGGTACCCTGCCACCTGTGCAAGCTCCAAAAATGTCAGAATTTGATTTAATAAACTTATCTTTCCAGGAACCAAGCTTCATTCTCAAAGATCTAACAGTAGCATTTATGGGGGACTGGATGCCTGAGTGCATTATTAATGAATTCTAGAGCCTTGCAGCTGCAGGTCACCAAGTTTGAATCCTGTCCAATTCAGAAGGGACAAAATTCCTCTCCCCCCATCTGACAGAAATTTGGTAGCCCCTTTATGAAATGAGTTCAGCAAGTCATCCATCACAAACTCACCACCACACTAGATTGCAAGTTTTTTAGGGCAGGGAATGTCTCTTACTATGTGTTTGTACAGTGCCTAGCACTATGGGGTCCTGGTCTCTGTTGAGTCCTCTAGTGAGAGCTCTTTTGAGAGGGGCTAGAATTACCTGACTCACTGTAAATTTGCAAGAGGTGGCAATACTATAATTGTCAGACACACATTGGGGATGGTCAGTGGAGTTTAAAAAAAAAATCAAAAGACCAAAAACTCCCAAGAATTAGTTTTTAAATAATCTTGATTCTTAAGCCAAATTCATGATTTTGGGGGGATCTAAACTCATGATTTGTGAACTTTTAGAGCTGGCAATGATGTAGGTATTAGGGCTTGAGAAGAAACTATAACAGATGTTGCACAGGGTAATGCTTTGAACTGACCCCTCATCTGTAGTTGTGCCTTAGTCCAGTGCTAGCAGGAATTACATAGGCTAACTGTCCTTATCCACTTCACCCTACCTTCCCACTGAGAAAATTATGCTTAGGTTACCCCTCCTGGCCTCCCAGTGCATTTAGGAATGGATCACTTAAAGTTGCAGAGGCTTACAGCCAAGTTGGGGAGAGGGAAAGCATCCCCTACATACCAGGGCATGCAGAAGGGTGCATGTGTGTCCCTTTATAGATTGGTAGTGAGCTGACTAGGCCTCTGACTACATATGTTACTTTGCACAGAGTCACACATGTCCTATAGGGGTGGTTCTGATTACATACCATTGCCTCGTCAGATGGAAAGGGAAAAACTGGAGAACACTGAGATAAAATAGAACTAAATAGTGTAAGTGTTCAAAAATACTTGGAAACAAAATTTTAGAATACTATGGAACAAATTACCGAATCAAGGCTCAACAAATCTACAATATGTTCTTTCCCCCACTCCTGCCCTCATCCTCATTTACTGTAAAAATTTATATACAAGTATGTAACAGGGCTAGAAAGGTCAATACTAACAACTATCAATTCAATTTTGTGGTTAATATTTTCTGAAGAATATTGTTAACATCAGCATATGTTGAACAAATTATTGCAGCATGGTAGTAATATTACAGCTATGGTTGATGGAAATTCCATTTCCAATTTCAGTCTGATATAATTTTTTCAAGAAATAACTTTTAGGGCCAAAATTTTTCATGCTGGGTCTCAGCCCAGAAATGATTTTTTTGCCTGTGAAAAGTTTGATACAAGTTGACAAAAGTTGATACAAATTCACAGAGCCATTTTTTAGTTATCTGAATGTGAAAAATGCGTTCGAGGTACACATTACAGAGACTTACAGGACTTGATATTGTTATATTTTTAACAACAATTGTAGCTGTGCATAATTTAAAAAATCATACTGTTTGCCAGAGGGGTCAGGAAGGAGGGTTCTCTCTCTCTCTCTCTCTCTCTCTCTCTCTCTGTACAGCATTTCACTATTGGCCAGGCGTATTATTGGACCACTGCCAGAGGCATAATACTGGAGTCAGGATATCTATGGTCTCCTCCAGTAATGCAAATACTGCTGTATTTGAGAAATTAAGAATTTTTTCAGACACTTTTTGAGTTCATCTACTGAAGATACAAGCATCTCTTTATTTTCAGACTTGCTATGCATATAGTCAAAAATGAGGAATATGTGCTTTATCTTGGCTGACGACATTTAAGCCTTATTTTAAAAATCTATGTCCTTTCTGTAATTGCATATTCAAATCAGGTATTTGCACATGATATATACCCAATTTATGCTCAGAACTGTAGTACATTCATTATTTTACAACTCACTGGAATAGCAGACCAAGGACAGTTTCTAAATACAATCTTCAGAGGTTGTTTGGCCAAAAAGAGTGTGGCATAAAAAATGGGCAGTTTGTACACAAAGATTACTCATGATGTTGCAATATTTTCTGATCAAAGTTACAATATTCCTAAATCTTTCCTTATGTCAGTTAGTATATGGCTATCAAACTTGTTTTCAATGTATACCACTATGATTGGTAACTCTATTAGGACAGTATCACCTTTATTGGTTTTTTTTCAATTAGACATAAATCTGATTCTCCATTAAAAACACCTAACTACGAAAACTGTAAGAAAGTGGTCTCATCTGTCAAATTAACACAATCTTTGAAATTACTGTATTTAGTAAAAGAATAAAATTAACCAAATATTACCAAAAAAGTAACCCTATTGCTCTTGGTTCTAAGTTGTGTGTATAATATAAAAATAAAATATACATTTTCTTTAATTCATTCTGTACTTTGGTCATGAGACCTACATATTTGAAATTACTGAAACATATTTTTATAGAACTTTCTTTGTTATCAGTACAGCTATTCTTTTTTTAACCAAAACATTTATTTTAAAATGCATCCATCTGGCTGCACAGACTAAAAAAAGTAATAAAACATACAAGTTATCACCAAAGTTATAAAATATAAATGAAATCTTCCAAACTAGGACTCAGACATCAACTTGTAGAGCTCCCTCAAACCATTTTTCCAGAAAAGGCCAGAGTGACTTATAAGCCAACAACCACCAGGGAAAGCAAATTCCAGAGTTGAAGCCCCTTCCCTGAAAACTCCGTGCCTTCAGCTTCTTCCCTGCTTTATTACAAAGCAATAACTGCCATCCTTTCCATTTATTATCCCACCCAAATAAACAGGTTGAGAGTGTGCCCACCTACATAAACTATATCAGCAACCCACCAGGGGATATTTCTATGGTTCTTCTTCCTTGCATTAAGCCCATCAAAAGGGGTCTGCTCTACGAGTCTTCTCCTTCCAAAATGCTCTGTTGAATGTCATATCCTCTATCACACCCCATGCTAACATCTTCTTTTATGACATCCCACCACTACTTCTTGGGGTGACTTTTCTTGTCTTTTTCCTTCAGTCTTGATCTTTTCAACTCTTTTACCCACACAGCAGTCAGGACATGACCAAACCATCTGAGTCTGCACTCCCAATTTTTTTCATTTATGGGTGCTACTCTGAGCATGTGTCTAACATGCACATTTCTCATGTGGTCTTTCTTGCTTACACCACTCATCCATCGTCACATTTGCATTTCTGTGGATCATATTTGCTCATGCTCAGTTTGCTCATGCTTCTTTGTTGACTAATGCTCACAACCCTACATTATAACTGGATGGACAACCACTTTATAGATCTTCTCTTTTAATCTTAGTGATATCTTCCTGCCCCATACTGCACCACTTCTGTCTGTCTGTCTCTCTCTCTATATATATATATATTTGAGCCAGGCATTTATTATCCTAGCTCTAATATCGTCCTCCATTAAACACAGATAATTGAAATTTTGCATTTTCAGTACTGTCTACCCACCTAGTTTCAGGGATAATTCTTCAGTGTTCAACCTTACTGAAATTACACACCATATATTCTTCTTCCTCTAGTTATTTTGTGCCCTATTTCTCCAACAAATCCCTCCATATCTTTCACCTTACTGCACAGAAAGATATCATCTGCAATCAACATGCAAGTACTTCCATCCGTATGTTCCCTGTGAGTGTATCCAGGATGAGGATGAACAAGAAAGGTCTCAATGTTGACCCCGATGACACTAGAAGTTCTGAATATTGACCTTGCACCTAACTACATGGTTATGATTCTTATTGTGGCCATGAAATCTTGAGCTTCCCAAAGAGTCATTATCCACATAGATGCTAAAGTCACATGGAGAAATTCAGGCAGGATTTTCAAAAGCACTCTGCCCATTTCTACACCACAAACTTTTGCCGACACAAGTCGTCATAAAGCGACTGCAGTTAATATATTGGTTGTACATGTGTATACTTGGCTCCCTGCATCAGCGCTGTGCATACTAACTGAGAGGATTTTTGTCAATGCAGGATGCCCCATGGGTAGATATCCCAGTATGCAACTTGCCACCATCCAGCGCAATGTCTTTTGGGAAGTACTGGCAAATCATAGTGGGACAGAAACAAGTCACAAAGGGGTGACTGGGAGCAAAGGGGTCAACTTTCCAGCATGCAACTTTCCCCATCTCATAACATCATCTCTATCCCATAATTTCCGCATGTTTTTAAAAAAATCTCATGAACCAGCGCAGCCCTTCTCCCTGTCCACCATCTCTGACAGAAGCATAAAGCCTGCACAGCTCTGCACTATTGTCACGAGCATTGCAAACACAGGATACACAATCCCCCAGTATTTGCAGAGCCACAAGAAGAACCATATCATCAGGGAACAGTTATTTTGTGGCGACTGTTGTGGGACCTAGTGAGAAACAGTTCAAGATTGTTGGTGGCATTCATAGAGCAGCTGCAGATGGTGAAGTGCCACTTCTGGGCCCAAGAAACAAGCACTGACTGGTGGGAGCACATCATAATGCATGCTTGGGATGACGAGCAGTGGCTGCAGAACTTTCAGATGTGAATGGCCACATTCCCAGATCTGTGTGCTGAGTTTGCCCCAGCCCACCAGTGCAGGAATGTCAAAAACAGAGCTGCAAGGACAGTGAAGAGGTGAGTGGTGATCCCACTGCAGAAATTTGCAATGCCAGATTGCTACTAGTCAGTGCGAAACCATTTGAATGGAAAAATCCACTGTGGGGGCTGCTGGCATGCCAGTGTGCAGGACCATTAATTGTCTCCTGCTACACAGAACTGTGACTCCAACAATGTACAGGACATAGCAGATGGCTTTGCAGCAATGGGGTTCCCAAACAGCAGTGGAGCCACAGATGGCATGCATATCCCCAACTTGACACCAGACCACCTTGGTACAGAGTACGTCAACAGAAAGGGCTACTTTTCTATGGTTATGCAACCTAGGATGCTTCACTAACATCAACATTGGCTGGTCAGGAAAAGTGCATGATGCTCACATCTTTAAGATCACAGCACTGTTCAGAAAGCCACAAGCAGGGACTTTCTTTCCCTAATGGCAGATTATCATTGGCTATGCTGAAATGTCAATAGTGATCCCAGGGGACCCAGCTTCCCCCTTGCCCTCACGAAACCATGCACCGACCATCTCAATAGCACAAAGAAAAGATTCAACTACCAGCTCATCAAGTGCAGAATGACAGTTGAATGTGCTTTTGGTAAACTGAAGAGATGCTAATATAGTTGACTCAAGATTGGATCTCAGTGAAAAAAAATAAACATCCCAATGACTGTAGCTGCCCACTGTGTACTGCATAAGGGGGGAAAGTTGCCACTAGGGTAGACAGCAGCTGTCTACTGAGTGTGAACAGCCAGACACAAGGGCTATTAGATAAGCTTAAAACAGCGCTATGTGCATTAAGGAAGCTTTGAAAGACCACTTTAAGAGAAAGCCATATTGGGGTGTACTGTGCTCTACCTGACCCTGGTGCTTTGGGGCCTGTTAGATATTGTGTGGTACTTAGTGTACATCTTTGAATATAACACTGTCAATGCACCTATTAATTTTGTGGTGCTTGCTGTACATTTATGATTATTACTCTGGGTTGGTCGCTCAACCTATGAGTTGTGTAACAAGTAAGTGGGTGCTTCAAGTACCGCTAGGCATTCTGCAGCATATGTTTGGAGTAATAAAGATGAATTATTTTCCAAACAATAGAATTTTATTAAGTAGTGAAAACACTGCAAAAAAGTTCTGTGCAAGTTAAAAGCAAATAAATTAAAAATTAATACATTTATGGAACAGAGGTTCCAAAGGGGAAAGAACACTCTGACCTTAAAGCCTATGAGTCCATTTTAACTACACATACAGCAATCATGGGTCTCACAGGTCAGTGTATGTGAAGCTGTGGTTGTCCTTAAAGTCCCCCGATGTGAAGCGATAGGGGTAGCGAGGTAGCTCCTTAAGCCAAATGGAATGTTCTGGGGGGATCTGTAATGCTCTTTTCCATAGACTGCAAAGGGAGGCGAGCCCATAATTGTTGAACCTGTAGGTCCACAGGAGTCTGCAGCATCTGTATTTGCTGCCAGAGAAGTCCCATTATGTCCTGGTGCATCTCCCTCTCCTTTTTCTGCTGGGCCTCACTCCTGTTCACTCTTTCCTTCTCCATACAATCTGCAATATTCATCCTCCAGACCCTTTGATGCAGAACTGACTTGCAGGATCTTGCTGAACATGTGCCTCTTCTTTCTCCTCAAGTGGCTCATCCAGTCCATGGGTGTACAGAGGGAACCTCTCACGGCTGCAATGGCAGCAGCTACAGATAAAACACATAGAGGTACCATTGTAATAACAGAAAGCAAAAGTTAAGATTCAGAATTCCTTTCCCTTGCTCCCTTAAAGTTTTAAACAAGACATGCTTACTGAAACTTCTGCTCGGGATTGCTTGTGCACAGCACCACTCATGGTGAATTCACCAGCCATGGTGAATATGGCCCACCAGGGGCGAGGGAAATGAGAGGGAATAGCTTGGTTGCATGATACTATGAGTACAGGGCAATGACACTGAATGCTGGCATCATTTTCCACAGGCCGTGATTTTAGCTGATATTTCACTCTTGCGGAGTGACAAAGACACAGAGAGCACAGCTCTTGCTTGTGTCCTGAATCTGCCCAGGCCTGCATGCTACTAGCATGCATACCGCAATGGTACCTGACAAAGTTATAGCTGAATGGCATGGGAAAGTGTCCTACCGAGGAGGAGGAAACAAGGCTACTATCCTAGACAGCTTCAGAAGAGGATTGCAGACTACCTCCATAAAAGTTTCACTGAGATCTCTCAAAAGGATTCAAGGAACATCCTTCATACATACATAAACAAACTGCTCCACATGCCCCCTACTTGCTTAACTCTAGGTGGGAATGAAAAGCAGATAACTCTACCTCTCTTTGCTTTACTGTGACGTCTTCTAGTAAGAGTAAATTAATGAAAAGTCAATAGCTGTCTCCTGTTAGGTTGGGGGCACTATCAGTACATCACTGTAATGGGAAATACATTTACAGACTTACCTGAGGTTCCTTCCCCAGCATTGGGCTCGCCTGTACTCAACTGCTGGAACTGACTGGATAGTGGTGAAGTCTCAAACAGGTCCTGGTTCACGGCACAGCTGGATCCCAGTCATGTGTCCCCCATTCTCTAGCTCTTCCTCCTCAATCTCACTGTTTACGGCAGGAGCCTGTGACTCAGCCTCCTCTGAGATAGCCACAGTGGTTTGCAGGGTGCTGGTGGGGTCTCCGCTAAGTATGACATGAAACTCTTTTTGTAAAAGCAGCAGGTTTTCAGCTCAGCATGAGTCTGACTGTTGGCCTCCCAGGCCTTCTGATATGCCTGCTGCAGTTCCTTCACTTTCACACAATGCTGCTGCGGATCCCCGTTATACTCCTTCTCCTGCATCTCCTGTGCAATCTGATTAAAGACGGCACATTTCTACATCTGGTCCTCAGCTGTGCCTGCACAACCTCTTCCCCGCACAAGCCCAGGAGTTCCAATATCTCCTGTCCCAGGCCAGAGCATGTCTGGGGCATGTAGCTGACATGGTCAGCTGGGCAGTTGCACACAAGCTGCACAACCAGGAAAAGGCATTTCAAAAATTCACAGGGCTTTAAAGGGAGTCTCCCAGTCTTCGTGACCCCTGGGAAGTGGAGTTCACAATTGTGACCAGAGCAGTCAATGTCGAGCATTGTGGGACAGCTGCTGAAGGAAGGGTATGGTCAATATAGTAACCCAGCATCTACACTTGTATTCCATCTACCACAGTACATCGACCATAGCTCAATGCCACTCAGGGAGGTGGTTTTACTGTATCACTGTAACAGAGCACTTACATCAGAGGGAAACAAATTTAAGTGTAGACACATGCATAACCTGGTTGACACAAGATGGCATACTTTGATCTAATTTTGTTGGTCCACTGACGTTAAGCCCAACACTGAGTGCTTTTCAGAATTCCATCTAAGTCTGTGTAATGCCAATCACCACAGAGATGATTTCAATCAGTTAAACTAGCAACAATTTGGTGCTACGTGGAAATCTGCATACCAACATCAGCCCCATTTTAATTCCATCCTGGGACTCACATGGCTGAAACACATTATCAAGGTTTGGAATGGGAAATAGTTTCAATGACACATACAGCTAATGGTAGTTACTGTATGATGTTTAAACCTAGCAATTGTATTAGCTTTGTGATGGTTGTGAGTGCGGATTTAGATAGGGAGAAGAAAGGAGAAAGCAGGAACCATCACAAAGAGCTATTATACCTGATGGGCTCTACACAAGACAGATGAATTGAGAGCTTCAGTATTCAAAATAAAAAGGATACAATCATATGTCTGGTTAACTTACAGGAAATAGTTCCATAGACAATTTTACACTAACTACAGTGATTTGAGCAATTTTTTAAAATAATACCAGCCAATTTCTCTCCATTATACTCTGCTGGCAGAAAATAAAACATTTTTCTTTGAAATGATTGCCTTTGGTTTTGTTAAATCATGCAGTCTGTCAACATGTGGTCACCATTTTTACATAATCTTTCCTGCTTCTCTGGAAAAGAATGAATTTGCAGTGTGATCCCTGATATAAATATGTAATCCGGTACCAGTTAAGTCTGTTTCTCTTACTGCAAAAAAAGATAGGTAAGCAACTGCTATATTGTAATATGAAAAGAGTCAAAATCATAAGGTTATACCTCAAATTCCTAGATATATACACAACAGATTTCTACTTGCTATTTCTACTCCTCTTACTGTAGTAACTGCAAAAAACACAAGTTAAAGAAGCGGGGCCTAATTCTGTCTTTGCAGATGCCTGCACAACTCTGTAATGGGAGTTACATGAATGTAACTGGGGCACAGAAATGGACTCTTCAGTGTCAAATGCCTTCATAAAATTAAATATCTGAAAACACAATGTAAAAGCTTCTATTGTTGGTACACATGTTTCAACGAGCCCACTACAGCTGAACAAATAAAAAAAGTTTCCAAACTTTTGCTGTCATGTATTAATTCTGCTATACCTGGTTGATTGGAAGACACACTCATCCTAATAAAGGGACTTGAACAAAAAGGTTAAAAGATGTAAAGGGTGTAATAAAACCTTGAAAAAGTAAATGTATAATAAATGTGTTCTTTATAATGTTTTTCTTTAATTAACCTTTTAATGAAATCTTGTTTATTCCGAGAATATTTTTAGTTGTCTATTTAATGTTATTTATTCTTTGCTTTTTAAGCTAAACTGTATTGCAAATTGGAGATTGCATAAATCACGTTCCTGCTGAACTCTCCTTAGTGATGAAGACATAGCAGTCGATCTTTATAATTCAATCACAACCACATTGACAGCACTAGTTGGAAGATTTCAGCTTATGTAGCCACTATTTGTATTCTTAAGAATGCCCTTTTCAAGAAACACACAACGTGAGAAACTATACTCTTGAGAGCAAGGAAGGAAAAGCATCAGAAGTGTCCCAGTGATGTGTAAGAGGCATTATACCTGTATAATGCATAATGCCTCCTGTGCACTCGGGAGCAGTTACAGTTACTACACCTTTGAAGATGTTCAAGCAGTATTCCCTAGCCTGATGGGACTACTTATTGCATGAGGAGATGGGAGATGTGCTGCCCAACCATGCTCAAGATCTTCTTTCTCCTACCCTGTGGCAGAAAACACTGTGGGTACCCCTATTTGTGGCTTGAATATGATTATCTGATGAATGGGTGTCTAGGAGTGTTAGGAACAGGGTCCTCCCATCGTTCCCTCTAGCACACATCAACATTGCCCGCCATACACAGGTCCAGTGAAAACACACTACAAAATTCCTATAATCTTGATGGAGTAGGAGAAATGCAGTATTTCCATGTACTAATTTTATCTTGATGTCCTAATTTTTCTACATAAGCTAAACAGCATAAGAACAGCTATACTGGGTCAAACCAATGGTCCATCTAGTCCAGCATCCTGTCTTCCAACAGTGGACAGTGCCAGAAACTTCAAAGGGAATGAACAGAACAAAGCAATTATCAAATGATCCATCCCATCATACAAACATATTTTCTGGCTGTAGGAGGTTTAAGGATGTCCAAAGCATGAAGTTGCATCCCTGACCAACATGACTAATAGGCACTGATGGACCTATTCTCCAGGAACTTATCTAATTCTTTTTTGAACCCCCATTATGTTTTTAGCTTTCACAAGATCACCTGGCATTGAGTTCCACAGGTTGATTGTGCACTGGGTGAAGAACTACTTCCTTATGTTAATTTTAAATATGCTGCTTATTAATTTCATTGGGTGACTACTGAGTCTTGTGTTATGTGAAGGGATAACTAACACTTTTTTATTCACTTTTTCCACACGACTCATGATTTTATAGACCTCTATCATAGTCCCCCTTAGTTGTCTCTTTTCTAAGATGAACAGTCCAGTCTTTTTAATTTCTCTGCATTTGGAAGCAGTTCCATACCCAAAATCATTTTTGTTACCCTTCTTTGTACTTTTTTCCAGTTCTAATACATATTTTTGAGATGGGATGACCAGAACATCAGGCAGTATTCCAGGTGTGGGCATAGCATAGATTTATATAGTGGCATTGTGATATTTTCTGTCTTATTATCTATCCCTTTTCTTAACAGTTCCTAACTTTCTGTTAGCTTTTTCGACTGCCACTGCACATTGAACAGATATTTTCTGAGAACCATCCATGATGAGTCCAAGATTTTTTCCTTGAGCAGTAACAGCTAATTTAAACTCCATCATTTTGTAGGTATAGTATGGATTATGCTTTCCAATATGCATTACTTCACATTTTCAACAATGAATTTAATCTGCCATTTTGTTGCCCAGTTTTGTGAGATCCCTTTGTAACTCCTTTGTAGTCTGTTTTGGACTTAACTATCTTGAAAAATTTTGTATCATCTGCAAATTTTGCCACCTCACTCTTTACCCCTTTTTCCAGATCACTTATAAGTATGTTGAATGGCTTATTGTCCCAGTACAGATCCTTGAGGGACCCTGCTGGTGACCGTTCTCCACTACCCTTTGTTTCCTACCTTTTAACCATTTACTGATCCATGAGAAGACCTTCCCTCTTATCCTATGACTTCTTACTTTGCTTAAGAGCCTTTAATGAGGAACCTTGTCAAAGCCTTTCTGAAAGTTCAAGTACACTATATCCACTGGATCACTCTTGTCCACACATTTGTTGACCCCATCAAAGAATTCTAACTGATTGGTGAGGCATGATTTCCTTTTACAAAAGTTGGGTTGACTCTTCCCCAATGTATAGTGTTCATCTCCACTCATCTGGTACAGAGGCTGATTAAGTAATAGGTTACATACTACAGTGAGCAGTTCTGCAATTTCATATTTGACTTCCTACAGAACTCTTGTATGAATAACTTCTTGGTCCTAGTGACATACTACTGTTTAATTTATCAACTTGTTTCAAAACCTTCTCTATTGACACCTCAGTCTGGGACAGTTCTTCAGATTTCTTACCTAAAAAGAATGGCTCAAGTGTGGGAATCTCTCTCACATCTTCGGCAGGGAAGACCAATGCAAAGAATTCATTTAGTTTTTCTGCAACAGACGAGTCAGAGTTGAAACAGTCCTTCTCTGGGTCTTACAGATAAGGTTTTGTACCATCTCTAAACCACATTTGCATTATGCATAACACTTTTGATGGTGACGTAGTTTGGCCCAAACTCTGCATTTTTGCCCAATCGCAAATTTTCTCATCACCATTCTGACGCTAAAGAAGGCTGTATGAGGGGCAAAGGTTGATTTCACAAGGCTTCAACTTCCATCTTGATGCCAACAACTAATAATTTGACTCTCCACTTCGGACTTGTCTCTTTGTTCTTTGTGCTAAGATCCGCAGATCCATTACAAGGCATACCTCATCCTGCTTGCATCCTGGGCGTGGAACCAGACCTGTCAGTCCCTGACAGCAGGGGAATGCCCTGCCTCCTGCAGTTCCAACCAGTTTTTTCTTCCCCTGCACTGGCCACAGGCTAACCCAGCCATCCCTGCGGCTGAGCTTCTCTGAGAAAAATTCCAAGTTTTATTTCAAATGTTTAGACTCACATTTTGGTTCATTATTAATGTGTCTGATTAATGCACAGCCACGTCCCAGGGCTGCATTTGATTTCTGGGGTGACTGTCTCCTCATTTCTGCTTCCCCTTCTGAGGCATTTGTGGTGGCTGGTGCCCCTGCAGGCTTTGGGAAGAGTGCTAGGCTGAGAAAAGCCAGAGGCAAAAGGAAAGCATTGACTGTCTCTGTAGGGAGCTTTACTAGGTGTGGGAATCTCCCTCATGTGCTCTATGATGAAGACCAATGCAAAGAATTCATTTAGCATCTCTGCAATGGCCTTATCTTCCTTGAGCACTCCTTTAGCACTCAATCGTCCAGCTGTCCCACTGATTATTTGGCAGGCTTCTTGCTTGTGAAAAGTTTTGATTTCAGTTTTTGTGTCTTTTGCTAGATGCTCTTCAAATTCCTTTTTGGCCTGCTTTATTACACTTTGACACATGACTTGCCTGAGTTTAGGCTCTTCTCTATTTTCCTCAGTAGGAAAGTCTTTTTGTTTCTAATCTCCAGTTTTACTCTGTTTAGCCAGGATGGCTGCCTGTTTTTTTTTTTTTTTTTTTTTGGTCCTCTTACTGTTCTTTTATTTGGGTAGGGATTTAATTTGAGCCTCTATCATGATGTTTTTAAAGATTTTCTCTGCAGCTTATAGGCATTTCACTCTTGTGACTGTTCCTTTTAATGTCCATTTAACCAGCTTCCTCATGTTTGTGTATCTCCCCTTTTTTAAGTTAAATGCTTCTGTGGTATTTTCCCCTCACACAAAGATGCTACATTTAATTACATTATGGTTGTGACGTTGTGCAGTCTATATGGTTTTATAAAAACATGATAATAAGTGAATATAATGTAACTGGGATAGTTTTAGAAAAATATGGTAATAAGTGAATATAACGTAACTGGGATATGCTTCATGCAAAAGGTCTCTTGTAAGGTATCATTACAAAGCTTATAATCTACTGAGTATGATCAACTGTTTTGTATAAACGTACCACTCTTCTATCTAAAACTAGAAATATAAAATGTAACTCTGAGGGCCTATTGTAATTATGTAAAGTGTGGGCCATTAATGATGGTTTGGAATCTTGATGACTCCCATTAACAAGGACCATTGTCTGCAGATGGCTGTGTTTACCTGTTAGTCTTCCTGTATATGTGTGTGCTGGCAAGTGGGCAATGAAGTCTTGCAGTGACATGTGATCATGTCACCTGAAGTGGAATCCATCTTTAACCTGGTGCTTTTCCAGTGGGGGAGGGGGGTGGAAACCCAGAGGGACAAAGGGGTCCCGCCTTATGCAAAAGATATATAAAGGGGTGGAAGAGAACAGAGAGGGGGAGGAGCCATCGTGAAGAATCCCCTAGCTATCACCTGAGCTGGAACAAGAGCTGTACCAGGGGAAAGAATTGTGCCCAGGCCTGGAAGGTGTCCAGTCTGAGAAAAAAACTTACTGAAGCATCTCTGAGGGGGAGATTATCTGTATCTAGCTTGATTAGACATAGATTTGCGCATTTTATTTTATTTTGCTTGGTGACTTACTTTGTTCTGTCTGTTACTACTTGGAATCACTTAAATCCTATTTTCTGTATTTAATAAAATCACTTTTTATTTAGTAATTTACTCAGAGTATGTATTAATACCTGGGGGAGCAAACAACTGTGCATATCTCTCTATCAGTGTTATAGAGGGCGAACAATTTATGAGTTTGCCCTGCATAAGCTTTATGCAGGGTAAAACGGATTTATTTGGGTTTAGACCCCATTGGGAGTTGAGCATCTGAGTGCTAGAGACAAGCACACTTCTGTGAGCTGTTTTCAGGTAAACTTGCAGCTTTGGGGCAAGTGATTCAGACCCTGGGTCTGTGTTGGAGCAGACAGGAGTGTCTGGCTCAGCAAGACAGGGTGCTGGAGTCCTGAGCTGGCAGGGAAAACAGGAGCAGGGGTAGTCTTGGCACATCGGGTGGCAGCTCCCAAGGGGGTTTCTGTGATCCAACCCGTCACAATAGTTGCTAATACCAAGCAGTTTAACTATATTTGTCTGTTGGAACAGATCCGGTGTGCCAGGTGGGACTAAATCAAGAACTGCCTCTCCCCTTGTTGGTTCCAGGACTAGCTGCTCCAAGAAGCAGTCATTAATGGTGTCTAGAAATTTTATTTGTGCATCCCTTCCTAAGGTGACATATTCCCAGTCAATATGGGGATAGCTGAAATCCCCCATTATTATTGAGTTTTCTCCTTTTGTAGCCTTTCTAATCCCTTGAGCATCTCACAATCATCCTGGTCAGGTGGTCAGTAGTATATTCCTACTGCTCTAGTCTTGTTATTCAAGCATGGAATTTCTATACATAGAAATTCTATGGCAAGATAGACTGGAATGCCAAGGAGACTGTCTGTGACTCTGTGCTAAGATTGTTATAGTGCTTTAGGTTTTCACATTTGTTACTGGGTCAGTGAAATCTGATTACAGAACATACAACCAGTTTGTGGTCTCTGCCCTGCTTCTTGACAGTCTGCCCTGAGGTTGGCACTCATGGTCATGAACCACTCCAGACAGCGTGACACCTATTATATCAATATATTAATTTAATACCAGGCACTCAAATTCACCCATCTTAGTATTTAGACATTTAGACATCTAACATTTGCATATAGGGACTTTAAAATTTGCCAATATCTAGTTGTCTGCCTTCATGTGATGTAATTGAATGGGACCCTTTTTCATCTCAATGTTTCTCTTCAGCTTCATGCTATTTTGTGAGTGAACAAAATAAAATAGGCTACTTTGCCAAGGAAATTAGCAGAATATGCAAGATAAGCACAGAGGAAGATTTAGATGGGAAAATGTTAACAATTGGATGATGTTAATGATATGCATGAACTTGAGGTAAAGGTCAGGTTTCAGATTACTTAAACCTACTGCCTTTGAAAAATAAGAACTTATGCCAATTTTAAAAAGTCTTATTTAAAATATTTTATGAGTTCAGTTTACACTGAAATCTCAAATAAAATAGCATGGATGCTTTGTGTGGCCATCTGCTTCTCACATCAAGAGTCGCTAATGACAAAAATGAGAATTATAGTAGCATATGAGGATTTTACTGTGGCAAAAACTGAATCCTTTCAAAGAATAATTTCACTTCAGTTCTCTGGAGCCAAATTTTGCCCTTGGATCCATGCTCCACATCTCTGACAATTGGAAGAAGGTATGTGTTTGAACTACTTATATCAGCCTCTGAACCTAAAACATGAGCCACTAATATTCTTCAACCCTCTTGCGAGGTGCATGTGATGCGTTCTGCATGTGACAGCAGATGTCTATTGTGGGGGCATGCAGAATAGTGCTTCTGTCTTGGGTTAAAGATCAGGACTCAACTTCTCTTTCCAGCTGTGCCATTAACTTGCAGTGTTACCCTAGGCAAACCATTTACCTGTTCTGTGTCTCACTGTATCTGAGTATAAATTGGATATTTACTCCCTCTACCTTAACAGAGCTGTTCTGAGACTTAGTGTATACAATGTTTTGAAATCCTCAGATGAAAAAAGGTTATTATTAAAAGCAGATAGTTTAAAAGCAGATAGTTAAAAAGTAGCTGAATATTAGGCCTTTTCTTGTTGAATTTTAAAATATCTAAATATTTTACTTTTCTGTAACAACTCCGATTCAGAACTACCACATAAGACTATACAAACATAGGTCCCAATCCTACAGACCTGCTCATGAAAGTAATCCATTAATTCTAACTGGACCATGCAAGTAAAAACTTCTTGCATATAGCTATTTTATGATTGGGTTCCCATACTGCAAAGATGTCCATCCTGTGGCCTGGGGGCCATTGTGGATTGAAATTTTGGTCCAGAAGACAACTGTGTTAAGAAGAAAATGTTTATATCATGAATTGAAAATACATTCCCTCAGCCATGGTCTTTTATAACCAAACAGTTTGAATCAGCCTTACTGCTATGGGACACTGCCTCTTGCTGCTTTTCCTGCAGCCACTGGAGAAATGTTCATATGAGCAAAGAGTGTTCTGAGAAGCTGTTGTCCCTCCTTTGCTGCAGCTGTTCAGCTGTTCTTTCACTGGCCTTCGGATGCATCATAGGGAAGGGAGGAGAGTAACAGTTCTGGTTACTACACTGCCTGCCTCCCTGCCAGTCTATGGGAATCTCCAGGAGAGCAGGATAAAAACTTGACTGGTTCTGACCAAATCTAGGGGAGCATCTACCTAATAATGCCTCCTTTTCCCCACACAGCAGGCCAAGAAAAGGTAAAAGCAGGAAAATTTGACAACCAACCACTTACAGCTCTCCAGTTCTCTGCCCCAACCATGGCACAAGTTAGAGTAGCCTGGACACTGGCTATGGTACCCATGTGATTATAAGCCAGCTGGGGATAGCTGGAGCACATGTTGCACTCCAACCAGTCCCTCTTCCCACCCCTTACACACATCACAGGCAACAGGAGGGAGGTGTAAGAGCCAGCTACACTAACTAGTAACTCCTCCATACTGCAGGAATGCCCAACTGGGGACTTCTAAGTGTTCACTGCTCCATTTGCTCAAGCTGAACAAGGCAAAGGGAGCGGAACAGGAGAGAAAATCTGTACCAAAGTATTGATTGTGTCCCCTTGATCTTTTCTGAAATAACATGTTCAGCCCTCAGGGTAAAACAGTTGCACCCTAGTGACATACAGAAATAATTTCATCCATTACTGAAAATTTCTCTCTAAAAGGGTGGAACTTGGGAGCTGCGCACAGCAACAAAATGCAACAAGATAAGACAGGAAGTGAAGACTACCATATCCAATTGAAGCAGCAGGGAACATAAGGGTTGTCAGAATGTAATTGCTCTGACTGGAATTAGGCCAAGCTACCATTCCTTTACAAATATTTCATGTTGTTATGAAAAGTGCCAAGGAACTTTTAGTGATCACAAGCAGTCAAGATCTTCATTTTCTGCCTTACCTTCATCAGCACCTCCATACCATATCAGGGCATTGGTTCATTTCTAACTCTGAGAGAAGTCTATCATATACTGAAACCAGCTGCAGCCAAAAATGGATTTAAGTATAACTGACAGCAGATGGCCCCAAATCTCTACCAAGTTTCAGACAGAGATTAATAATATGGGTATCTGTACTTCTAGGACACACAGAGCCACTAAGACCATGGTGACCTTAGAATAAATGTTAACCTGTGCACAGTTTAGATAAACTTGCAAACAGCATGAATTGTATTTCACACCATCCAATCCAATATTTTCTTCTCCTGAATGTGTGTTTTCTTGATTAAAGCATGCAATACATTCTCTGAATTAAACAATAATAATTGGATAGCTAATGTCAAACCCAGGAGATCTTTGCATGCTCCAATTAGAAACAAGTGAATGATAGTGGAAATTACCACTGACCTTAGCTATAATAATTTATGCATGTGAGGCTGCTTAGATGTGCAGCCAATTGGGATATGTCTAGTTTAGCAAGTTTTTACACATCTTTAAGCTAAATCAGAGATCCAAATGCTAAATCCAACTCCAGAGGATATCACATGGATTTGTGACATCCCTTGAGGACTCTGGCTCCATCACCTAAGAAAAGGATTATTCTCATCTCAATTATTCTATGTAAACTTTTTTTTAATTTCAAATAGATAATTTTAATATTTAACAATAATCTTCACTTAGGACTAAATCCTGACTCCAATCTTTTTTACACTAGTTTTTACATTTGTGTAATTCCACTAACGCAGGTTACCTTTTACCATACAAGAAACCCATGAGAACTGCCCTAGCTTACACTTGGCGGCAACAGCCATTAGATGCCAAAAATGTAACTGTGGACTGGCATAACATATAGATGTCCCAGCCATACCCAATTTCCTCTGGCCACGTATACCTCAAATTAAAAACCTTACTCATATTCTGTCGAAAATTACTTCAAGATTTACAACATGGCAGATCTTCAGGACAGGGATTGCTGAGGTAGGCAGATACAGACCACACATATTTTCTTGTAGCACAGATCATCACAATCAAGAATATTTCAAAACCTTAAATTTTCAAGATCCAAGATTTCATGTTTTTATATACTTTTTCCCCATCTCTACTCATTCTGTCACTGAAACCAGTGATCTCTTTTCCCAGCTTCCTGAATTACACTCTGATTGCAAATACCAGAAGAGAGAGCCAGACAATTCTCTTCAGGACCTCAGTTCACTTGTTTTTCTTCCCCTTGATGGTTTGTAACAAACATAAAAAAGCTTATTTCTTAATTAATCCAGCACTCCAGAGACCGTAACCCTGGGGATTTCCTTTTGAATGAAAGCATAGTTTAGCTCTATTATTTGTCTCTCTAATTCCTAACTTGGGCCCTCTCTCTCTGTCAGATGTGTCTAACAAACTGTTCATTAGTGCCTCTCCTAAACACTTCAACAGCCCTTAACCAAAGCAGGAGAACTTCTTCTAGTGGATCATCTCAAGTATTCCACCCTCCATGAGATACAAGTTTACTCAGTAGACAACTAGTCTCCTTTACCATTCTCCTTCCTGCTGCTTTCCCTTCTGTTTTCTCAAAACAAATGCATTCAGTGCAGTATGTGTGTGTCTCCTTATAAATACGTGTTGTCAAGGAAGCTGGTTTCAGTCTGAGAGCCTTTCCAGCTATACTGGCTAAATGGCTGTTTTCAGTAATCTGGAATGGATCCCATCATCTCCACATACACTAAGAGCTTTATTGTGGCTTTTAATTTACACCCCAGTGAAGGGATGTGGAGGTGCACACTTCCCAGAGGCATTGTGTTGAAACATGCACGATGCCCACACCCTTTATAGGATACAGCTTGAGCTCCCCATACATAGATGCAGCTCTGCAGAACACTGCATAGGCCCACCCCATTTTGGGTTCCTGACACCACCTCTGCAGCTGGATTCTCCTACGTTCTTGAGCTATGGGTCTGGCCCTGCACATGGGCTGCATGTAGCACCACTGGTAAAGGGAACAAGAAGCTTTTCCTCACCATTACCCCAGGCACACACAAGGACTAGCTCTGATCTGGCTCCCAATAATTTGTTTCATAGTTAGACAGGGGTAGCACAAGTCTCATAAAGAGAGAATATAACAACTATAAAATCAAACAATACTTTGTGATTCTTTGAATACTATATTCTTCATTCTTTCACAATATATGATTAGTAGTGATAATTTCAGAGCTCAAATGCACCACTAATTCAAAAGCTACATTTAATGACAGTAAAAAGCAGAAGGCCAAATGAGTAAGCATCACAGATGGTCCAAAAAAAGTTACTTAATTCTTCATCAGCTATAATAAACAGCTGCATTCTTGGGGGGGGGGGGGGCAGGGGGGTTTCTGCTTTTGTATTCTTTGTCACAGTGCATATGCATATTTCCCAGAAAATCAAAACCATACACTGTATTTAAAGTCTTCTATAAAACAGACTGTAGTACAGCATATTATTTAACCTGAGATAATACAAGATGGCATGTGACATATGCATAAAAAAAACAAGGAGAAGGCTTCCAAGATGCAAGAATGAGTCAAAGACCCCTCAGTCTCTTTTGATTACTAAATTGTGTACTAATTCAGAATGATAAACAAGAAAAAATATTTTCAAGCACTAGAAAAAAATTCTATACATTTCCAAATTACAACCAACCTGAATGCTAGCATCATTCTTTAAACACAGAAGAAATAGCTCTTTTAAAGATGGTCCAAAACCAGTGGTTGGTAAAAGAACTGAAATAATGACTACTGTAGTCAGTCTAGTGTTCTGGTTGTTTAAACAGAGCTTGCCTTCACTACAACACTTAGCTTAAACTAATTCACTCTACTTAGTGAACTCAAGCTAGACTAGTTCCAGTGAGAGTGGCCACACTGCAAAACAACACTGGAGCTGCACAGAATGGTCTGATTAGCAACACAGAGCAAATGAATTAGCAGCTAATAAGATGTAACTGGAGATGCTGCATCCCTATTGCATTGTTAGCTCCGGAACATCAGCAGCACTTGAGCTTCAAACCACCTTGCTTGCTTAGGCCAGTTAGCTCATGCATAAAGCACCACTTAACTTGAGTTAGATGGATGGGAGTGGATGGGAGTTGGATTAGGGGAAAACTTGAGTTATAACTTGAACTAACAATGCTGTGAAGACACGAATTTCTAGCAAAACCTCGGATGCTATTCTATTTTTGCTAATAAATTTTAAAATGTCACATTTTCTTCAAACATCAAAGGATGAAATTCAGCCACTAGTCATAAAATCAACACTGAGCAATATGAAAGGCTTATTTGGAATACCTATAATCTATGTGCAGGTAATACTATATTTGGTATCTGAAAGATGGATGATTTAAACTTAGTTTTAACCATTTCCAAAGTCCTTCCTTTATAAAAGTCTTCAAAAGATGTGTGTGAAATTATCCTTTACTGAAAAGAATTGTAGAAAGACAAAGGATTTGTAATAACCCTTATGAAGAGACATTATTTTTACTTTGCAATAAGCCAACATTTCTAACACAAATGCAACAAGTACTGTCACTAAAACGCACATCTCCTTTTGCACCTGCAAAAACACATTTGTGCAGATGGATTAACTGGCAGTCAGGAATGTAATTATCAAATCTGCGTAGGCAACTGCTGAAGTTTAAATACCTGGAACTGTAAAGTATGTCTCACTATTGCTGGCAGTATTACACGGTAAGATTCTTACTTCACTATTCACAACATTTTTAGCCCATGTAATAAGTACAGTCAGGCTTATATTACATTATTGGTCATGCATGTCTTCTCTGTCAACCTCTTTTCAGTATATGTATGTTTTGTCAATAAATAGAAACCGAATCTATTGATATTGGACTTACATTATATCCCTCTTGCACAGGACTGTGAGGAAGTGCAGGATCTTATTTAACATTGTGTTTTTGCCTATAGAAGATCTCTGAAAACATTCACTACAACAGAATAACCAATGGAATTTTGTCTTCTCCTAACAATATTTTGGGGGGTGGGCTGGAGGAACTGAGATTGATTATTCTTATCTGCATAGATGCAAAGTATGCCCTTATCCCATCTCCTAGGAGCGTATGTTGGCATTGGAAGCAGAACATGTGGAGGCAACAGCTTTTCAGGCATCAGAAATGACAGCAGCAGGAGCATAGGTAAACTATTTGGATACAGTTCTTTGATCCATATTCAATTAATCCAAGCAGTTCCTGTGTTTCACCCAATATTAGAGGCTGCAGAAAACTTGAATACAAAGTTCACAATAGGAACATAGGTTTATGCAGTTTCTTCCCACTGGTAAAATTAGAAAATGACCATGTCCTAGTTAAAAATTCACAATAAAACACCACTGGCTATCAAATACACTAAGACCAGATGGCTACCAAACATTTTTTTCTGATTTATGTAGACAGCCAACACCCTTGTTATGTAACATTACATATACATATATAAAATAATACACAGTGTAGAGGGATTGTTTCTTTTAAATTAAAACCAGAAATAAGCAATGTATATTAGAATATTTAAATGTTATAAAAATTTCATTGTAGTGTTTGGGGAATTAATTTTTTGTTTAAATTTTGAAAAATGATTATACATAAATACAGTATGAACCAATAATCTGAATAGTGGAGGTAGCAAGCATTTTTGCCCAAATTTTCAGAGAGCTTTCCACTTGTGTACATGTCATTATTGGGCACACAAATTATATAAGGTACACAATAGGTTGACAAAAAGAGTAGTTATCAATGGTTCTCTGTCAAACTAGGAGAGCATATCTAGTAATTTCCTGCAGGAGCCAAGCCTGGATCCAAATGCTATTCAATGTTTTCATTAATAATTTTGATAACAGAGCAGACAATATGCTTATAAAATCTGCGGATGACACCAGGCTGGGAGGGGTTGCAAGCACTCTGGAGGACAGGATTAGAGACCCAGAGTCTGGAGAGTCGTGCGATAGTCCTTCAGGCCATGCAGCTTTGTATCCATTTGTTCCGCAAACAGAGCTTCGCCGTCAAACGGGAGGTCCTACAGGGAGGTCCAGAGAACAGGAGCCATGACGCCCTTCTCATGGACACCGCGGAGGCCATGGACTGTGCAGCCATGTCTGCTGCATCTGAAGCTGCCTGCAGGGTTGCCCTGGCAGCCGCTGTGCCCTCCTCCACTAGCCCTTTGAACTCCTTCCTGTCGTGCTGCAGGGAGCCCCACAGATTGAACTCATACCTCCCCAGGAGAGCCTGGAGGTTCGCCACCCAAAACTGGAAGCTCGAGGATGAATAAATTTTTCTTCCAAATAAGTCCAGCCTCCTTGAATCTTTATTTTTTGGGGTAGGGGCTAGTTGGCCCTGCTGTTCCCTGTGGTTGACCGACTCGATCACCAGGAAGTTAGCAGCAGGGTGGGTGTATAAATATTCATGCCCCTAGGCGGGTACAAAATACTTGCATTCCGCTCTCTTAGAGATGGGGGCCAATGAGGCCGGGGTTTGCCACAGGGCATTTGAATTTTTGCCACCCCTTTGTGGAGAGGCAAAGCCACACTGCCTGGTGCCGAGGAGAACAGTACATTAAACAGGGAATCCAAGAGCTCCTCCATCTCCTCTGCTTGAAGGTGGAGGCTTGATGCCACCCTTTTAAAGAATTCTTGGTGGGCCCTAAAGTCCTCCTGCGGGACAGAGGGAGGAGGAGCCGTAATCGCCTCATCCGGGGAGGGTGAGGATGCTGGCGCAGTACTTTGTGTGTCCACTGGCACTGGAGGGTCCACCACCTGGTCGGTCTCTGGGCACGGTGCCGAGGATGTACGTCCCACTGACTCCTTCCTCGGAGGTCTGGAGAGGGAGGCCGATGGTCCTTCTGAGGCTCCGGCCACCAAGCGAGCCCCCACCAGGGACTGCGTCGGGGGCCATGGTGCCCACTGGTACCATTGGACCGGCTAAAGGGCCCGGTGCCACTGCACCTGCTGTGCCACTGGCTGAGCCGGCTGTTCGGCCTGGCTGGCCTGGCCCATCAATGGAGGACTACGAAGGGAGGCCAGGCTGACATACGACCTGCCGCTGTCCTGGGACCGGGAGGAGTGGCGGTGCCAGGAGCGATGCCAACCATAGGACTGCGATCTCAACATGGAGGACTGGTACCATTGGTTACAGCTGCTCTGCGATCGGCTCCGGCGGGCGGACCCGCGATGGCGAGACGCCAGCAATCGATGCCCGGGGCTGCAGAGGCAGTGCTGTGGCATGGTCCTGGAGCGGGTCAACGAACAGGAACAACGTCGACGTTCGTGTCATGACCGGCTGCGATAGCCCCTCCGAGACGAGAACCTTTGGTGTCATCTGCCTCAGTCCCATCAGTGTTCAATCCTCGAGGCGGAGCGGTGCTGAGTGTCTCAGTCAGACGGAACCCAACCAGACAGCCTAGTGGGCGTCGAGGGCGATCCACGTGGACTTTGCCCTGAACGGACGCTGGGCGGCAAACGGGAATGTTCCCTCGACCGAGCCGGGGGTGACTGCGGAGATCCCAGCAGCGGCTTGCCAGAGAGTGGCAGCTGCTGACCGAGGGCCTAGCTCTGAAGGCAACAGCACAGAAGAAAGTGTGGCATACCATACCATCCCATCCTTACTTCTGCTCTGCTGCTGGTGGCAGAAGCACTACCTTCAGAGCTGGGCTCCAGGCCAGCAGCCACCACTCTCCAGCCACTCAGCCCTGAAGGCAGCACTGCTGGCAGCAACAGCACAGAAGTAAGGGTGGCAATCCCATGACCCCCTTACAATAATCTTGTGACCCCCCACAGTTCCCTTTTAGGTCAGGACCCCTACAGTTACAACACCATAAAATTTAAGATTTAAATATATGAAACCATGAAATGTATGATTTTAAAAATCCTATGACCATGAAATTAATCAAAATGGACTGTGAATTTGGTAGGACCCTATATATAATTTATTATTTGTATTACCATAATACCTAGGAGCCCTAGTCATGGACCAGGACCCCATTTTGTTAGTACACTGTACAAACACAGAATGCAAAAACAGGCCCTGCTCCAAAAAGTTTACAATCTAAATTACGAGTGACAACTGATGGCTACAGAGAGACCAACAGGGAGTATAAAGAAACAATGAAATAATATCAGTCAGCATGATGGGCATTGGCAGCCTAATCTGTCACTCACTGAGGTGTAGGCAGTGCAACCTAATGGCCAATGCTGGAGTCTGCCCTAATGATCAGAGCTGAATCAGAGGGTGCCAGAGGTGTGGTCAAGAGGCAAGTCAATGGTCAGAGCCAGGAGTCAGAAGCCAGAACAGAATCAAAGGGCAGACCTGGAGTCATGGTCAGAGTTAGGAATCAGGGGTTTAGAGGCTGACAGGGACTAGTGCTGGAGTCGAGCTGGCAAGGGGTGGAGCAAGGGCTGGACAGGAAGCAGGTCTGGCACAATTGCAGGGGTGAAACACATTCAGCAGTCACAATGCTGCTCTTGCTACCAGGCTTAAAGAGGGATCTGTTGGCCCTTCTGTCCAATCAGGGAGCACAATTACTTAGGGAGGTTTATTGGGCCCAGCTGAGTTAATTGGGTTGCTGGGCGACTGTGCCTGGAGCCAACTGAGTTCCTGACAACCATTATCAAGTTTTTGTAGGCATCATGGCACAGGAGTGATTTAACCAGGGTTTTGAAGGAATGTTCCAAATGTTTATGTGGAGTGTCTCCCAAGTATAAGGGGCAGCATAACAGAAAGCACAAAAGTGCTTTTTTGAAAATTTGACAGATAGGTGCTGGAGGCTGGCATGGTTGGCCAGATGTAGACAAAAGTCAACATCTCGTTGGCAAATGAGAGATAATAGGTAGAGTAGGAAAAACCATGGAAGGCCTTGAAAGTGAAGACAAGTAGTTTATGCTGTATACAATAGAGAAGGAAAAACCAGTGGAGGGAAGCAATGAGAGGAGTGTTATGGTCAAAGAAATGGGCTAGAAAAATGTTCTTTGCAGTGCCATTGTGAATGGATACGAGTGGAGCAAGACTCAGTTTGTCAAAGCCAGACAGAAAGATCTTGCAGTAATTGAGATATGGGCTGATGAACGCTCGGACAAGAGTTTAGTTGCATGGATGGATAGGAAAGGACATATCTTGAAGACGTTACGCAGAAAGAACTGAAAAGAGTTATACATAGCCTGAATATGAGGACACAGAGAGACAGATCTGAGTCGAAGATGACACCCAGGTTACAGGCCTGAGTTACAGGAGAATGGTGGAGTTGTTCACAGTGATCAAGGAAGGTTGGGCGCAGGGCATATTAGGAGCTATGCTTTAGTCATGTTGAGATTGAGTTGATGGCTAGACATCCATGAGAAGATGTCAGAGACACAGGCCAAGATTTTAGACTAGACAGGAGGAAAGAGGTTGTGGGTAGAGAGGTAGATGTGTTACTTGTCAGCATAGAGGTGGTGAGTGAATTTGTGTGTGAGAATGAGATTATCAGAGATAAAGCATAGAGGGAGAAGAGAAAGGGACCAAGGACAGAGCCTTGTGGAACCTCCACAGAAAGGTGAAGGATTGATGGGGAGGATATTCCAAAGGACATGCTGAAAGAGAGATTAGAGAAGTAGGAAGAGAACCAGGAGAGGACAAAGTCACAGAAACCAAGGGAGGACAAGATTTAAAGAAAAAGTGCATGGTCCATGGTGTCAAAGGAGGCTGATAGGTTGAGGAGGATTAAATGAATTTTAGTTGGGAAAAGGTCATTAGAGATCTTGGTGAGAGTGGTTTCAGTGGAATTAAAAGGATAGAAGCCAGATTGAAGAGGGTCTTGCATGGAATTGGAGCTCTGGAACTCTAGACAACATGTTCAATGAGCTTGGAGATTAAAGAGAGAATGGGAAATGGAGCAATAGTTAGAGAGGCAAGTGGGGTCAAGGGTGGATTATTATATATTTGTTTAAGATGGGAGGGACAAAAGCATGCTTGTATTGTGAGGCAATGTGCTACTCCCTTCATTACAATAAAATATACCTACTTAAAGATTTGCCATCATGTCAAAGGTCTCTTGATTTGGTAAATACCCCTTAACTAATAATTGTGCTCAGAAACTTATTACGATCCTGTATAGGAATAATATATTTAAATAATGTAACAACAGTGTTTACTATGATATTCAGATCTTTAGAGAATATACAGGAAATGATGGAGGAAATCAGGTAAGTATTGTATCACATATAAGTCAACATATGAACATTTTTGAAGATCCCCTCAAGAGAATCAAACCATTATTTTGGAAGAAGATCAAAAGAAATTATGTGGAGGATGTAAAACTTCCTGTTAATAGAAAAAATCCCAAGAACACAGAAAACTGTAAGAGAAATTTCAAAATTAATATCTCAAACTGTGATTCCAATATGATTTGGCAATATATGTGCAGTTGTTCTAAATCAGTGGCTTTCAACCTGTGCTCCACATAATCCTGCGGGTCTGATGACTATGTCTAAGATTTCTAAAGGAGGCATTCCACATTTTTAGGGGTCCAGAAATGAACAAAGGTTGAAAACCACTATGCTGAATCACTGATGTCTCTCAAGAGATGCAACCTAAAACAGCTTTCAGGTCATATAAACTCCTACCTAACTTAATAAGACTAATAATTCCCTCTCCCCTTACTGTTGAAAAGGATATCTTATAAGATATTTCTTCCTTTGGTGATCTTGCCCTCCCTATTTAAAGTTTTGGATACTAGTTAAAAAATTCATACTGCTGGACTGGAATGTTGTCCCTCTTACTATAATGACATACATAACATTCCATGGGCAGAGTCCTTTACAGAGTTTAAGCCTAGTTAATAAATATATTTTTCTAATTGTCTATGCCAGCAGTTCTCAAAGTATGGGTCAGGACCCCAAAATGGGCCATGACCCCATTTTAATGGGGTCACCAGGGCTGGCATTAGATTTGCTTGGGCCTGGGGCAGCTTGAAGATGAAGCTTGAACCCCACTGTCTGAGCTGGGCAGGAGTGGGAAGAGGGGCTCAGACTTCGGCCCTGAGTGGCAGCGCTCAGATAACAGGCCCCCTGCTCTGGGCTGAAGCCATTGGGCCCCGTGCCATTGGCAGCAGAGCTCAGGCTTTGGCCCCTCCTCCTGGGGAGGTGGGGCTCAGGTGGGCTCAGGTTTCCATCCACCCCTCCTGGGGTCGTGTAGTAATTTTTGTTGTCAGAAGGGGATCACGGTGCAATGAAGTTTGAGAGCCTCTGGTCTATGCCTTTCAAAATTATTTTCTTTGTTTGTTTTAATATTTTATTTCTTTTCTGAGGTGGGGTAGTGTTATTTCCTTTTGTTGGTGTTTTATAATTTATTATGTGTTAATTTATTACTCTAATTTTTGTTTAGATTAACATAAAATTCAAAATTTGACTTTAGTGCTTTCCACTGTAATTTTTCAAAGACTGTTGGGTACCGAGAGATCAATGTGGAGGTGTTAGGTCTTCATTTTATATAACTGAAGTAAAATTTCTCTTCCAACAATTTGTTTTAAAAAAAAAAGGAAAAATAGTTACTGCTAGTTATATTTGCACAAGGGCAAAACAAATTTTCTCCCACAACGTGCAAAATTCTGGAAAAAAAAAAGACATTAAAACATGTTCCTATTTCAAGGCTTTTAAAAATAAAAATTATATGATTATAAAAAGAAGAGAAAATGCTACATTTGGAGGAAAGGAAGTTTTTAAGCAGAGCCCCCAAAATGTTAACATTCTTTGTCAGTTTTCATTTTTTTCTACCATTTTGTTTTTGCTCTGAGACTAGCAAAATGATGACTGGAAATATTCTAGTGCACAAGAACGTGGCAAAATTACAGTTCGTGATTACATGTACTTTTTTTCTTTCTTTTTTTGGGGGGGGAAGAGATGGCGAGTTTCAAGTGCATCAGGCCTTTGGCATTCAGGCCAAGATATGTGTGTGTGTGTCTCCCTGTAGACTGCATTTTCTTTCTTTAAATAAAAATATAAAAAATGTCATAACTTCTGGGTCCCAAACCTGAATTCCTGTACAACTCATACTTGTAAGGAACTCAGGGAGAGTTTATGGGATACCTGCTGCATATTTCTATCTACATCAGTGGTTCTCAAACTGTAGTCTACATATCATTTGATTCTGATCCACAGAGAACTGGTAGGTTCCATGTTGTCAGCTTTTCTTTGCTTCCAGTTGCTCCTACAGGTGGCCAGGCTCTTCACGCCAAAGAAGAGCTTGCCATCTGTCAGGCCAGCTGGATGCAAGGAGAAGCCAGCCTAGCAGCCTGTCTGAGGGATTCTGTAAGATGATGAATTGAAATAGGAACCACCTGCTGGAGCTGCCAAGAGAAGAACTAGGAGTTGCCAATGGACAGGAGCCAGAAGTCGGACAAAACTGTCCACAGGAGAAGAGGGAAAAAGGACCAAGAGTCTAGGGAGAGGTGGGGCTATAGAGTCCAGGTGTCAAAGAAAGATGTGTAGTGGAGGAGGGAGACGAAGAACAGAATGGATGGCAGGGGGAGATGAAATAATCATCAAAAGGAGAGAGTACAATTTATGTTTTCAAAACCTACCAAGGAATTACTGTATTAAACATAGTAAACATGCAATTAAAATGTACTTTCTCAATATTACTTTTCCATGTAAGCAATTGCTGTAGTTGTCACAGAGACACTGCATGTTCACAAACAAGAGGGGAACTTGTGCAAGCAAGAGTGACTGGCAAAAAGGTGCTCACAAGATAATCACTTGATTAAGTTGTGATTCCCACTATGAAAAACAGAAACCAAGATCTAGATCAGTCATTTTGTATTCACCCCACTGTGTCACCTTTTGGCTTAAAGCTGCCCTACATAGGGAGCTAGGGCTTTCTTTGGCACAGGGACATCCCAATGGGGTGTAAAGGCAGTATAGTCAGCTCTGCATCACACCGTTCTAGCAAGGGAGGGGCAGCTGCAATGTGGTACAAGATAGAACAACCCTGAGGCCCTAAGGAGCCACAGGGATTATGGGGCAGAAAGGTGACAGAAAGCACCTGTACCTACACACATACATACACTGGTCTGGTGCACCTGAGAATTTAGTTCACAATTTGTTTTTATTAAATAGCTCTATGGAGCATTTTAGAATGTGTGTGTCTTTGCCTGATTCCCAAAAGAATAAGAGAGAGCTCAGCAAGTTCACTTAATTCTTTATAGTTAGTCACAGAATTTTACATAGCAACATTAAAAAATGTAACAAAGCATCTCAAATGCGTGTAATAATTCTACACTCCCTGTGTTTTAATACATGAAAACACTATGAAACATTTTCTGTTAATTAGCCCCTTAGAACTTCTATGTATGTCACTTCTACAACATTTGAAAGGAGGGTAGAAAAATACCTGACGTTTATAAATCCAGAATGCACAAAATCTATAAAGTGATCAGAGATAAAGGCATACTAAAAATATACAAACTCAATGGTCTCTGAGCATTACTGTAAAACCATATACTGTAATTATTTTTCTTAAGTAAGTGTGACACCACAGAGTACTAAATATTCATTCTTTGGGATAAATCTGAATCTAGAACTATTCATCTTTTTTCAAACAGCTGACATGCTACATAAACAAAGTTTATATGGGGTTTTTAAAGTAAATACAATAAGTTAAATGATTTATTATGCAATTTATCTCTTTCCATCTCTGTTCTGTTCATAATTCAGATCCACATAGGGCAGTTCATATACCATTAATATTTCCCAGATGTGTTTGGCTTTAAGGCTATGAACATTTTAACTTTTAAAATATATGCCATTTATCATTAGTATTATGGTGGCATTCACATTATTCTAGTTAAGGTTCTGTCAGTAGTTCTATTAGAAACCCTTAGTTTCAGGGGTAGGGAACTTGGCTGTAGGAAGCGACTACAGACTGAGACCCGGCATGCAGCATCCTGGCTTGGGAGCAATTTTTAGAGATATTTGAAAAGGAAAAAAAAAACAAAAGGGTTCAGACTTTGGATTCTGGGAAAGAAAAAGGAAGTTGTTAGTAATTTTAGATACAATTGCTCCTCTTAGAATAACAAATATTTGGGTTTTCACACAGAAATTGTGAAAGTCTTTTTATTATAATGTGAAAAAGCCAGGGATGGATTTGTCTGGTAGGAAAAAAATTTGAAATCACCATTATATTTAAAAACACGGTTGTGTGCCTTTGCACATGGGACTTCTACATTTATCTCCTCAACTGCAAAGAATATAAAGAAATTAAAAATCTGAAGCAGTGAACCTTCCAGTCTAGACTAGCAATTGGGTATTCAGCTAGCTGAGCTATTTTTATGTGACTTCCAACATAGGAAAAGCCACACTCCAAAAGTGAATTCATTTGAATATGTCTATCTCACAGGACAGTCCTGGGATAAGATTCAATTCGGTCTAGTTGTGGTTTAAAGGACACCGTGCTACTCCACTCATTTTCCAGCTCAGTTTACTGAGACTTTAACTGACCTGGGATTGGAGTCACTCAGGCATATTGCCCTAGGCATCTTCAATGTCCTTAGAGAAGACTTCTCAGTTAATTTAATTCTCATGGTTGCCTTGAGACTTCTAAGAGTCAACACTTGCAGCTGGGCACATATTCAACTTTGCTTTGGGACTGGGTTTGGCAGTGGGGGAGTGGGAGGAAACGAGAGGTCTCTGTGTTGTGATGATCTATCACCTCTTTTGCTTTGAAATCAGGGTTCACTGGAGCAGAGGACATATTTCTCATGCCCACCAAAAAAGACAGAAGAAACTTTGTTTGTATTAAAAACTTTGTATTATCTTTCTTCGGGAGAAAGTAATGGATAGCATTAGTCCACTCTATGGCTATCCTAGTCCAGTGGTGGCCCATCTTTTCAACTCAAGGACCAAACATTTGATTTTAAAATGTCAAGGGGCCACAATCAGGATTGATGGGGCAGTTTAAAGCTGCCACTTTCCTCATTCAGACCCGCCTTGCTCGCCTGTGTACTAAGTTATTTAAAAACTGAACTGGAAGGCTCAAAGGTGCTCAGCCACTTCTTCAGAATACTAACTGAGTCTGGAGAGGAAAGTGGACTTTTCAAATCCTGCTTTCGATGCCCCCAAATTCCTCAGAAATACACGCATATCTACCTTCTTCTCCAAACCATCCCCTGTAAATCACTCTGTGGCCCCAAATAGGAAACATCTATTTACTTCCCCAGGAACCAAAAGCTTGGCCTCCCTCTAATCAAACCCAAGGAATTCAGCACATCTTTCCCGCCACATAGTCACAAGTGTTCCTAGAAACACACTCTAACCTCCAAACCTCTCCCCTTTCCCCCATCCTTCTCAGGAATACTCTCTCTTCTGCCCCTATTCACCTCTCACCCAAGTCAATTATAGTAGAGTACCAAGGCCCCACCACCCTCTTCAAATCAACTGAAGCCAGCAACCCTACCCTTAAAATAAGTTGTTGTTGTCTCTACCTCTTTGAGGGACATTAACTATTCTTGTCCTTCTTCCCAGTGCTCTCTTACCTGAGAGTCCCAACCCTACCTGTAGTAGCTACTGTGTTTCTTGCTTCCTTTCCCCTCTTGCAAATATGACATGACTCCAGCCCTCTACTCTCTCACTAACAGTTATTCTTCTCTTAAAAGAGCAGCCCCTTACAGTGTGTTTTGCTCTTCACTCTCTCTTCTCTCAAAAGTAAGCTATCGGGGAATAAAGTTTCAATTCCTAATCAAATACACATTTTCTTCTTAACACAGTCACTCTTGAAAGCCACAACTGAGAACACTCAGTAATGAAGCTTGGACACTCTTGTTCTAGACATTATCACTGGCTATTATCCTTCATCATCATGCATCACCATCCTTCTCTCAAGTGTCCTCTCCACATGCGTCATCCTCACAGATTATGTAGGTGAAAAAATGACCTGAGACTAGTTAATTATGCAGGGTGAGTTTTAGCTTAAAACTTTGCAAAGTCTTTATGGATATAAAATAATGAAGGTGGTAATATGATCACTGTAATCAGTACAATAATTAGTGATGTGGCTGTAGACATCAAGCTCTTAAATAAGCACAGGATCAAAAATCAATACATCTTGTAAAGTAGGGATGAAGTGAACAAAAAGAGAAGGGGCTGGTGCTAAAGGGTAGCGTTAAGAATGTTTGGGTGGCCTTAACTGTGTGGTCTCGATACTTTCATACATTTGGGGTGATTTTTCAGTCGTAACTCCGAACTTCCAAGGATTCTAATCCCTCTGAAGTTATTGCAAGGCATTTTTTTAACTCTTATGTCACTGATATGAACTCTAAACCCTAATACCAGACTAATGAGGAGATTTACATGTGTATTTTAAAATACGCTCAATTTTTACAACATGTTCTGGCATTTTGGGGAAAATCAAGGAGCTGGCATATCCTTGCTGAGCACCCAGACTCCCCAGAGCACTGGGGAAATCAAGGAGCAGAGCACCCTGGAAAGATGAAAAAATCCTGCAGCTTCTCTAAGTTCTCAACTAGCTTCCACAAGTAAGTGTTCACCCTATTCTGCAGTTTCCTCATTCTCCCTGCTCCCCTACCAGTTTTTGCTTCTCTGTGAAATCCTGTATAAGTCAGTAAAATTTGCTACATACCTTAATAGATATGTAGGAACCATGGGCCATTGCAGACTACAAAATGTACACACAGTACCAATAGACCTATAAAAGATCACAGCAACTCTGACTTTGACCACCACCCTAAATGTTAACCACTTCAAGCAGTTTTTGTCTTTAAAAAAAAATTAAACAATAAGAAAAGTTTTACCTTCTACTATATATGATTTGCTGCTGCCTTTACACAAGTGCTACTCCATCTCTTTCCTGATGTTCCACTGCTCTTACTTGTGAGATCACAAGTCAGAGGGATCAAGAGAGATCAAGACTTTCAGAAACTGAAAGTTGATTAAAATATAGTGGGGTGTGAACAAGTGGGGTGCTCATCAGTGACTTATGTAAAAAAATATTTTAAAGGATTAGGTGAGCCTCTAAATTAGGAGATCATAACTCAACCAAGCCTGACACAAGCTACTGTATTTCCTTTTGTAAAAATGGATTTAACTTTCCTCATACTCTAAACACCATCAAATTAAACTGACAGCAAAGTAAAACTCATTGAGAACTTCAATTTAAATTATGCCAAAAGCTAATCCTGGGTAAAGTGAGAGGCAGTTAGTAAAAGAGGAATAGGGCCTTAAATCTCCACCTAGACATATGTTCAGAGCAATGAATAGCAATCAGTTTAACCTTTTTCTTGTACACAACGCAATGGCCATTTTATATTTGTTAAGCGCTAAATGGTTTTAACTTTTCCCCCCCACATTATAAATATGGCAATTTATACCATTCACACTGCCAGTTATAAAATACTAAGATATATCTCATCATTCTGTACAGAAAAGGAAGTTAAATTTATGAATTTACCAATGGGACTAGTCTTTTTTTTTTTTTTTTTTTTTTTTTGCAAATTGCTTTTATATTTTAGACCAGTAAAAAAGGTGAATAAGTAACTCAAAGCATAAAAATCTCCTAGATAAATGTGATTTAAACAAAATACTCTTTCCTCCCTTTTAATATCAATGCTTACATCCGGTAAAAGTCCATATATATCCATAGAGCTTGGTTTTTAAACTCTAAGAAGAGAAATGATTGTATAACTTGATTGACACAGGAGAGCAATTTTAAGATTATATTTTTTCTAGAATCTAGCTACAGTTCACTCAAATACAATCTCCAGATTACAAAATATTTTTTGCTCATTGTTGTATTTATGTTGCACTTGCTTCAGTGTTAACAGTTCAAAGTCAAGTAGAACTGCATCACTCTATGTATTAGCCCTGAAGCTACCATAAGCTACAACTGGTTGCTCTGTAAGCAATGAAACAAATTCTCTGTAGTCACCATAGAAATCAGATGGAATGCAGTTTCCTGCTGGTTTGTTACACTGTACTGGAATAATGATAATGTGACTAGAGCCTTCTGCATTAAATGATGTAACAAAAACATATATGCTCTAGTCTACTTTCCAAGATGTTATTAGTTCTTCTCTTCTACAACTAAAGCTTTCTATTGCTGTTAATTTATATAACATTTTATTTAATCCCATCAGTAATTCAAATCAAACAAAACAAAAAATCCCAGACTATTTCACTTCATAGCCATAGACTTGGAGAACAAATAAAATATGTGTCTTAACCTTTACCTATGGCAGAATCAATAGGGCTGGAAGAGACCTCAGGAGTTCATCTAGTCCAACTCCCGGCTCAAAGCAGGATCAACACCAACTAAAGCATCCCAGCCAGGGCTTTGTCAAGACGGGCCTTAAAAACTTCTAAGGATGGAGATTACACCACCTCCCTAGGTAACCCATTCCAGTGCTTCACCACCCTCCTATACCCCCACCACTACAACTTGAGACCATTGCTCCTTGTTCTGTTATCTGCCACCACTGAGAACAGCTGAGCTCAGCGGCGACTCCAGGCACCAGCGCTCCAAGCACGTACCTGGGGCGGCAAGCCGCGGAGGGTGGCCTGCCAGTCCCTGCGAGGATGGCAGACAGGCAGCCTTCGGCAGCGTGCCTGCGAGAGGTCCGCCAGTCCCGCGGATTCGGCGGCAATTCGGTGGCGAGTACAACGAAGCTGCGGGACCAGCAGACCTCCCGCAGGCAAGCTGCCGAAGGCAGCCTGACTGCCGTGCTTGGGGCGGCAAAAAAGCTAGAACCGCCCCTGGCTGAGCTCCATCCTCTTTGGAACCCCCCCTTCAAGCAGTTGAAGGCTGCTATCAAATCCCCCCCACACTCTTCTCTTCTGCAGACTAAACAAGCCCAGTTCCCTCAGCCTCTCCTCCTAAGTCATGTGCCCCAGCCCCCTGATCATTTTTGTTGCCCTCCGCTGGACTCTCTCCAATTTGTCCACGTCCTAGTGAGGAGCATCCCTCCTCCCCCAGCCACCCCGGAGGCAGAACATCCATCCCTGTTTGGCATTGCAAGCTTGGGAGGGGAAGAGAATTAGAGCGGGGGCGGCATGCTCGGGGAGGAGGCAGAGCAGAGGTGAGCTGGGGTGGGGAGGTGCCGCGTGGCTCCCCGGGCCAGAGGGGTGGGGAGGTGCCGCAGGGCTCCCCACCCCAGCTCACCTCTGCTACGCCCCCTCCCCGAGCACGCCGTCGCTGCTCCACTTCTCCCGCCTCCCAGGCTTGCGGCGCCAATCAGCTGTTTGGCGCCGCAAGCCTGGGAGGAGAATTAGAGCGGGGGGCGGCGTGCTAGGGGAGGAGGCGGAGCAGTGGTGAGCTGGGGTGGGGAGCTGTCGCATGGCTCCCCGGGGGGGGGGGGGGGAGCTGCTGCAGCGAGGGCGCCTCAGGGCAGAGGGGGGGCAGGGAGCTGCCGCACAGCTGGGACGGGGGGGCGCAAGGTGGAAGTTTTGCCTAGGACGTGAAACTTCCTTGCACCGGCCCTGCCTCCCATTCTATACCCCACCCCCTCTCTCAAGATGTTGAAATACATCTTTTCCACAATACGTTTAACCTTCTTCAACCCTAAAAAACAAAAGCTTACTGTTTCTCTGGAATTGACATTTGTGATTCATGTGAGACAACCATATAGTTTCTCTTTTGCATTCCTTTTACTTTAAAATTTTACTTTTCACAAACTCAGTGCAGCCAAGCTTTTAATTCGGTGCTCAATGAACAGTTGCCTTTGTATCTCAGTTACAATAATGATCCTTATGCCAATACATTTCTGTGATGCCAAAAACAACAGGATAATTATCTCATTTACAGAATACAACTCCACTTGACGTCAATGAGCTAGATTGTCTGATGTGAGTGAGCTGTTCTCAGTGCAGGATAGATTGGGTGGCACTTTCATGCAACCTTTGGATCCCCTAATCCTGGGCCTATGCAGAGAAGATATTCTTCTGGTCACCTAAGCTAACTTTAGGACTGCTTTATACCACCAGAGAAATGTATAGCAGCCTAAACAAACTAGAGAATCTGTCCCAAATGTCATAACATGCAGTCAACGAGATTGTATAGTGTGAAAGCAGAATTTCTCCAATCAAATTTATCCTTTAATAAAAAAGCTTTAATATTTTTGGAATGTATACCTAACAACTTACAATGAACAAAATATTTCAGCATCAGCAGTGAGTCTCTGAGTTTACTAAAGAGGTGCCTAAGACTACTTCCTTGCATAAGGTCTGATCCTGCTCTCATTTAAATCAATCACACAGCCATAATTTAAATTAATAATAGTGAGGTTGGGCCCTAATTCTATAGTTATGAGAATTCACTCAAAAAGAGGAAATTATTTGCTTCTTCATGTTTTTGATAAGCCCCATAACCCAACTTTGGTTCTTCGTACCCTCTCTCTAGAGTGTTTCTATACTACTTCTCTTTCAATGCTTTTTTATATTGTATTACAAAAATGGGGGTGAGGAGCAGGATTTATTGTGTCTGTAACGTAAGAGTGCATCATTTTAATCTTTTTAGTTGGGAGAGAAAACTGTGGGAAAACCTCAGGATCTGTTTACACACGATACAAGCTTTAAAAGTCACAAATCAGAGAACACACAGATTCCACAAGTACTGGATTAAAACCTCTAACATCAAACCTTATCATCAGTTTGAAATATTTGACTGCAAATTCAACAGAAAAGCTCTTTTAAAAAAGAATCCTGTCATTTCTTTCCTCCTCATAAGCACTGCCAGTTTCCCAATGCTCTTTTGACAGTATAATCAGTCAATTCAATCAGAGAAATTCTATAGTACAATGATAATTTTCTCTCACTTTTTTCCTTTACACTGTCAGTTCAAGCCACCTGCTGAAAGCATTGATGTGGAACAGCTCAGTATTAGCTCTGAAATTAGTACCAGTCCCAAGTTAAATACCTAGCACGTTCAGTGTGGGACAGACACTGTTAATGGCATATAAACCCATCAGTCGCAATCAGCACATTACTTGAGCAAGTCTCTTTCCAAGTCATTCAGAGAGCACCTTGCAGGCAATCACAGCATTAGACACCCCCTCTCCCCTAAAGAAGTTAATATAAGAAGAATGGTTTGAAGGGGGGAAAAAACACAAAAAAATTCCTTTTATTTAATCAGGGGTTTTCTACCACACTAAGAATCCTCTCTCAAATATGTTGGATAACACCTATTTATGGCAGCTTACTATTTAATTGTTTTATATATAGCTAAGTTTAAAATATTCAGTGTCCAATAGCTCCTCAGACATATTTTAAGATGTACAATATGTAATATAATTGAGAACTGACAGAGCCTTTAAAAAGAACAAGGTATAATTAATATTAGTCTAACAGACAAGATTCAACTTCCTTCTAACATGGAAACTGCTATTGCATGCACTGACTTATTTCACTTCAGTATAAATTTGCTATCATCTCTTGTATCATACAAATCCATCAGTTTTCCTGGCCTACTTAGCTCAGCAGGTAGGCCCATGTGCATGAGTCAGGCAACAATGATGAAAGGCATTTACTATAGACTCCTCACAGGGTCATCAATGGACAACCTGTACAAGATTTATGCTTTAAATAATAAATGAACTAAACACCTTGAGGTAATTGGCTGTGTGAGGCCTCGCACTAGGCCAGATAGCTTGTCTGTACAAAGTAAAATAAGATTAAATAATAAATGAACAGTGCAGAGGTTTTCTAACCAAACTAATTCTACATGTCTTTTTAAGTGCAAGTTGTTCATGAGTTGAGATGTTTTAAAGATTTTATGCTGGTGTCAAGGGGCACTCTCTTTCTTTGTCAACAGTAACCATTTCAAAGGTCTGTGCTTCTTGTGGTGATAATGTTAGGAACTCAGTTACTATCCTTCTCTGTGCATGATAATGTAAACATCCTACTGAATAATACAATTGTGTCAAAAGTCCACCAAGTGCTGAGACTCCAGTTCAATTTTACCAAGAGCTGAACATCAAGCCAACTGTGAAAACAAAATCAGAGCAAACTTTTTGAAAAATTATTTTTGACTCATCTGCAATCCTAAGGACAATTCATTGCTACAGGGACTGTAAAGATGGACTCTCAGATGGCTTCCCCAACGTGGTTATATTGTCCAGCCATGCCAGAAGAAAGACATGAGGCAGTGGACGTGGTTTAATTAGGCCGCAAATGTATCCACTTAAAATATGTGGAGAGTACCTGGCAATGAATTGTACGGTGCAGGACATCATTATTTCCTTGATCATTTCCACCTATTTGGGAAATCTACCACCAGCCATCCCTCTCCTCACACTGATCGTGATTATAGCCTTTGTTGGAAGGTCAAACAAATAAGAGCTTATATCATACAGGGGTCTACTGAGCAGTAGGAGTGCAAGACTGGGGATGAGGAATTTGTGGATGTTGCCCTGTATGTAGCTCACAAGTGGCTTGGAGAGTATTCATATAACTTTGATATTCATGTGACTTTACATGCTAATTGCTGTGTGAGAGCAGAGCCTGGAGAGGCTGCTTGTCACTAGCAAAGCAGTGTAAAAGGCGCCTTGGGCTGGAGAATCTAAAGGAACACAATGGTTCAACAGTCCAGATTGTCCCCTGGGGGATGTCAAACCCCACCAGGGAAAAAATCCTGGATCTGCCCCAAATCCCTCATGGCTCTGATCATCAAATCAAATCTGATCATCAAATCAAGCTCCTTATGCATTCCTTAATCATTTTCACCTAGGTGAAAAATAATCACGCACAAACCTAATGTCAGATGCTTCCCAAAGTGTATATACTTTAGGGACTTATGCTCAATATTTTCCCCTTAACACAGGGGTTCTCAAACACCTCCAACGAGTGGACAACTTCTCAGTAGAGAGACTGTCTCAGGGAGCAGATCCCCCATCTTCATGATGCTTTCATAGTCATGTAATATCCCTGTTAAAACTACAGCAGTTGCTTCTATGGAAAAGTAATGTTGCAAAGTATTTAAATGAATTTTTAAATCTTCTTTTAATGTGATTTAACCACTTAAAAAAGACAGATAGAACCATACCAACCAGCAGTCCACAGGGCACAATTTGAAAACCTCTTTCTAAAACAAACAAATTAATTACATTTTGTTGTTAGATTTAGGCATCATAAAAAGTTGCAGATGCTGGGCATTCCAGGGGCAGAAGGAGACCGGGACTGGACTATGAATTCAGCTTCAGCACTAACAGACCAGATCCTCAGCTTATATGAGCTGTCATAGCTAGAGTAACTTGAACGGAGCTTCACAAATTTACAGCAGCTAAGGATCTGGCCTTACATTTTTATGGAAGCCACTTTCACTGAAAAAGAAATATGGCAAATTGCCAGAAAGTGTTCTATGTAGCAGATTTAGCCTTGCACTGCTTTCATCCCTGAAATGCCTGGAATGCAAAGTACCTTGCAATGCCCTGGTACAGTACTTCCATGAGCAGCAACTCCATGGCATACCTTTCACCTTCTGGTTCAAATACATGGCAGCAGCTTCTTTTAAAAACTTGGAATTACTTAGAACACTTCCCCTGAAGCTCTGGTAGGTTCAAGTGATCTAATTTTCCCTCTGCCTTTTTCACATTGTTTGTTCAAACGTTTTTTTTTCTTATTTGTATTTTCTTGAGCAAAAACATGACAACATAAATGCTAGGTACCTGCTCCTTTTTGCAATAACTTCTCTCCCCCAAACACTAGCCAGATCCTTCCTAGTATTCTTTATAAGCGCAGCAATTATTTCTCTCAACCAATCAAATTCCTTTTCCAGTTGCTTAGCACTATCCAACTGGCTTTTGTCTCTGTATCTTATTTTCCTCTATTCTACCTCCTTCCCATCTCTTAAAAGGGAACTGCTACTTTTGTTTGTTATTTTAAATGGACAATGTTAATTCTTTTTTTATTTTTTACAATCAGACCAAACAGCATATGTTTCATGTGACTCCTGAATAAATTGACATATAGGACCCTGTTCTTCCTCAGCCTAAATTCTCAGTTTACACTTCCATCTCGCTCGGGCACTAGTGAGCCAAAGTAAAGGCTTTCCAAACTGTTAAGTTGTGCTATTTCTTGCTGTCCCTGATTGAAAACAGAAGATAGATACATAGATAGGTAGCTGGGAATATATAAAACGAAAGGAACAGCTGGATGGAGACCTTCATAGACCTCACATAGAAACCTGCAAAATCTATGGCTTGGCCTTCTTACCAACACTCTTGCAAGTGCACAGGATACAATAAACCAGTAGAAAAAGTCCCAGCACACAAGATATGAATCAGAGGAACAGGGGGTTGGGGGGGGAGGGGCGATGTCCCAAATGTTCAAACATAAAATTGCTCAATACAAAACTTAAAAAAAAAATGTTAGAAGGAACTGTAATGACAAGTTAAAACTATCCCTTTAAAATATACAAGCAGCATTTATGCAGCAGATAATCTAAAGTCTCAGTGACCTTGGCTGCATTACAGGGGTAATCTTCAGGTAAGATGAATTATTTTTGAACAAATACTGTAATGCAATAAGCAAAAGCTACTGTCCTTCAGTATTAGGCAAGCTTTTCTTTCTACCTATTTATTTCTTGAATGAACATATTTATTAAGGACAAAGCAAGGCAAAAATCACACTCTGCCCCACTGTGTACCATCATACAAAACTGCAGGATATCAGTGGAGCACAGTATTACTATATTCCACAATTATGGAATTATTTTTATGTACAATCCTCCTTTAAGATTCCAGGGCACAGAGTAATTAGTACTAGACTGTATTGCTCTGCTTAGAGGGTTTAGTATACCTGTTCAACCATCTCCAATAATATGCAATGGTAAAAAGCTGCTGACAGACAACTTTTTGGGAAATCAAAACTTGACACATTAGCAGTACAAGTTTATTGAGACAGAGGCAGCTATCCAAGACAGAGGCAGCTATCCAGCTCTACATTATAAACATACTAGGTGAAATCCAAGCCCCACTGAATTTCACCTACTAACAGCTATGGTCAGTCCACTTACAGACAGACATTGTTACCAAATACCATAATGCCTCTGAAGATCAGGATAAGTACATCTTGCTTTTAGAGCTCAAAGCAAGACATATTTGTAAAGGTCTTCCCTAAATTACAAAAGGACCCAGTGTCTCCTCAGATCCAGGGTTATACAGGCCACTGTGGTCCTTAGAAACATCTAAGGAGGAGCAAAGGAAACTGTAGATGGTGTATACTCAGTCTGAAAAATATTTTAGTCATGTAATCAGCACCTAGACATTACCACTGTGGCAGGTTGGACCACAGAAACCCCCTTGGGCTGCCACCTGATGTGCCAGGACTACCTCTGATCCCATTTTCCCTAACAGCTTGGGACTTCAGTGCCCTGCCTGGTTTAAGCCAGACATGCTAGCCTGCTACAAACACAGAACCAGATCAGAACAACGTCGCCCAAAAGCTGCAGGCTTAACTGAAAACAGCTTAAGAAGTGTTCCTGTCTCCAGCACTCAGATGTCCAGCTTCCAATGGGGTCCAAACCCCAAATAAATCCGTTTTACCCTGTATAAGGCTTACACAGGGTAAACTCATAAACTGTTCGCCCTCTATAACACTGATAGAGAGATATGCACAGATGTTTGCCCCCGCCCCCAGGTATTAATAAATACTCTGGGCTAATTAATAAGTAAATACAAAAAACTAGGATTTAAGTGGTTCCAAGTAATAACAGACAGAACAAAGTGAATTACCAAGAATAAAATAAAACACACAAGTCTAAACCTAATACAGTAAGAAAATGATTACAGATGAAATCTCAACTTCAGAGATGTTCTAGTAAGCTTCTTTTACAGACTAGCCTCCTTCTAGTCTGGGTCCAGCAATCACTCACACCCCTGTGGTTACTGTCCTTTGTTCCAGTTTCTGTCAGGTATCCTTTAGGGGTGGAGAGGCTATCTCTTGAGCCATCTGAAGACAAAATGGTGGGGTCTCCCAGGGCCTTAAATAGACTTTCTCTTGTGGGTGGAGACCCCTTCCTCTCTCCTATGGAGAATCCAGCTGCAAGATGGAGTTTTGGAGTCACATGGGTAAGTCACATATCCATGCATGACTCAGAACTTTACAGGTGGCGACCATTGTTCACATGCTACCTTGAAAGTCCCCGGGTAGACTTCTTATGTGAATTGGAGTCTTCCAAGATCCATTGTCCATTAAGTGTTTCTTGATTGGGCACTTAACTTGCAAATTCTTTTTTTAAGAAGCTGACCAAATGCCTTACTAAGGCTACTTAAAATCAAACAAGTACACAGCCAATATTCATAACTTCAAATACAAAAATGATACATGCATACCAATAGGATGAATATATCCAGTAGATCATAACCTTTGCATAGATATGTTACATGGCATATCTAGCATAAAACATATTCCAGTTATGTCATATTTACATTCATAAGCGTATTTCTATAAAGCATTATAGGGTGCAACATCAGAACCATGATGGGCACTTTATAAATAGACCAATAGTGTGTTGAGTGTAAAACATGTAACCATTACCTATCGATCAGTTAAGATTTTTTTGCTATCTTATCCCAAATCAGTTTATAATGGCTAAAAATCACTAGCAGTGATCATTCTGTGTTTTAATTAAAGTTAAATTGTTTATAAATGTGTGATTGAGATTTTTATTTATACAGCAAAATAGATATGGGAGTTAACTTTTAAAGTTAGAGACCAAAATATGCAAGGTGTATTTAAAAATGTAAAGTGAAAACCAATAATTCCCATGAAAACGAGTGTCAACCCAATATTACGGCTGGTAAATTCAGAACACATGAATTAAATGCAAAATCACAAAGGAAATTATCAGCCTGTGGAAATCACTGCCACAGGAAGCTGTTTACTTTGGGTAGATTTTTAAAAGGACTTTAAAAGCACAAAACATGTCTAGAATATGCTTTATATATTTGCATATTCTAGGATATAGCCCAACTTCAATGAAGAATGACAAATAATGATTCCTACTGAACTCTGGGACATATTCTATCCCAAAAAACATAGGTCAATAAGAGTTGTGAGCACATATTCTGAAGTCAGAATTTGGCCCTTGGTTCACTACAATACAGCATGTGATTCTGTACACATCACCGCATTAGACTGTGCCAATCAAAAACTATTATCTCCATAGAAAACTAGGACAACATGGGAGCAGGCATCACCATTTTAAGCTGGCTTTCCAATAACTACTTTTTCTTACCTTGGTATAATTTTCACTTTAAAATATATCACGTCTATCAAACAAGTGTCAGAGGTCTGCACAAACGTTTGCGCAGGAGTTCCTGTTATTAATGAACAGCCTAGGAATTGTAGGTGGTTTGTTATGTATACACTACATGCACACTGTATTTGTTGAAGTACCGTTCGGGCTATGTTTTCCATCACTGATTCATAGATCACATGAACAAGAGACAGGTTTTTCAAATTATGCTCTTGAAAAAAAGATAAATGATGAATTCTATATTTATATTACTAAAGGGAAATTTGCAATCATGATACAGCAATGCTAGAAGAATATGGTGTGTGTGTGTGAGATATATTGGCTAGCCTTGCTTGTGACTGTTCCTGCAGTGTAAAAATTTCTTTATCCAAGGACAAGTTCTTTCACCTTCCCATCTGTCCTGTGAATTTTTTAATGTCTGAGACAGGTGGCCTGTTGGAAACTTAAAACCCTGTGGGTACAAAATATGATTAAAATCTGATGTTAGGTTCTATGATAAAGAAGAGCTCTATGTTTAGTCAAGAATTTGTAACTAACCTGCAAAAATATGTCAAAGGTAATTTGAACTCTACATAACCAAAATCTTTTTAATTCCAGTTCAGCATATGCTGTACCAAAACTTTGCCTGCAATCATTTCCCCATAGGTTAAATATGTATCTTGATAAGTGTAGGTAAGCGACTTGTATTTATTTTTAGTGAAACCTTTAGTACATTTAAGAGGAATAGTTTAAATTAATGCTCCATTCATAAGTATGTTAATAATAAGATAAAAAATTAATAGGTTCAGCTACGTTCTTTAATAACCTATCATAGTGCATGCAGTTTATGAATTGGTAATAAATTCTTTATGACTTTATAATTCTTGTTATAACAAACAACAAGAGCATTGTAACTTCTTAAAACTTATGGTGAATACAAAGAATTAAAAGTATGCCAGATATGTTATGTTGCCTTTTTTGTTTTTGGTGTTAGAGGAATGTGTAGCATAATTTTTTTATACTTTCAATTATTCCGCAGTAAAAATAGAAAGAAGTTTAATTGAAATCTATTTAGTAGAAATTCAGAACCTATGCAGATTTAAAAGTTTGGTGCAGAATACTAAGTGATGATTGCTGCAGATAATTAATATTTAAAATGTTAAATGATTTATCTTGTTGTAAATAATTAAGGGAATTTTAAAACGCCAACTAAGAAAATGCTGGATGTGACTATATGATATACTCCCATCTGTGTTTCTCAGAAAATGGTATGTGGATACACACTAATACCATTTTGCTTGGTTTGGGTATTTTTTTTTTCGGGAGGGGGATGGGCAAGGGAGTTCTGGTTGCTGATTATGTAAATGGTGACATGAATTCCAATAGCCTCAGAAATATTCAATGAAATTGAATTACATTGATTGGCACTCCAATCCAACATGTTATAAGAGACAACAGAGAAAATGGGCGTTGTGATGCAAACTTGATATATCGATTTCCCATTACGCAAAAAGCAAACAGATTGAAGTTTAGCTATTAAATATTGTTTAAAGGTACCTCTAGCTAAAGGTATATGCCACACTATACATTTGACAAGGAATCTGTAATACTATGGGCATGTGTTTGATTCCAATGACATCAACCTGTTCCACAAGTGTATAACTTCTCTGTCTTCAGTGCAGTTATTTCTGATACATAAAGCCCTACGCGGATACACAAATGTGTATCCGCATCCAATCCACAATCTGCAAAAATTATCTGCAGATATCCGCGGATTTGCAGTGCTCTACACTGGGGGCCAGACTGAGGCTGCAAGGCATCCCCCACTCCAAAGCTTGGTCAGGGAGAGACGCAATGGCAGTTGTAGGGAGCTGCGGCAGACCCTCCACCAGCCCAGGGCGGGGGGCCCGAGCAGCTTCCAGCCAGTGTCCCAGGCTCCTGCCCAGGGCAGGTAGAGGAAACCAGGCTCCCCACAGTGGCTCTCCCCGACTGGGCTCCAGAGGGAGGTTGCCTCGGAGCCTCAGTCTAGCCACGATAAGAGCCGGGCGGGCAGCTGTGTTTTGCTGCAGCAGACCCTCCACCTGCCCTGGGGGTGGAGTCCGAGCAGCCCCCGGCCCATGTCCCTGCCCCCCCAGACCCTCTCCCCAGGGCAGGCGGAGGATCCGCGCCATGGTTCCTCACAACCGCCCACCCGCTCTTACTGTCAGAGCCCTGCGCGGATACAAAATTTTTATCCGCATCTGCGCTGGTATCCACAGAAATGGTCCACAGATATAAAGTGGATACCCATGGATTTGCAGGCCTCTACTGATACAAACTAGTATAAGTGAGAGCAGACTGGGAATCAAATAACATGGGCTCTATTCTGGCCTGACCCAAAGCCTACTGAGGTCAATGGGACTGGAGTCTTTCCACTAGTTTTTGAATCAGGTCCTCATTCTGTCAGAATCTTAACACCCCTATTTGTCAAATGGTGATAATATTTATTTGTATTAAAAATTGAGGTTCCTTTGCTGTAACTGGAGGTTCTTCGAGGTGTGTGGTGCCTATCTGTATTCCACATGTGGATACACATGCCAACCAAGCGCCTGAGTCCAGAGATTTTTAGTAAGCAGTGTCCATTGGTCCACATGTGCGCAGTTGTTCTCCTCAAGCTCAGAACCAAGGGTATAAAAGGGAGTGCAGACAGATGTCTCTCCAATTTCTTTTCTTACTATGAATATGATCATGATCCAAAGCAAAAGGGATGGAGGATGGGTAGTGGAACACAGATAGGGACCGCACATCTCAAAGAATCTCCAGTTACGGGTAAGTAACCTCCATTTCTTCTTCGAGTAATGGTCCATCTATGTATTCCATTTATGGGAGATTAGTAAGCAAAATCAAACAGGAGGTGACTGTGATGATGCAGATGATATGGATGTTGTAGTAGTGCCAGCCCCACAGCATTATCTTCAGTAGAAGTCTGGATCAATATATAATGTCTTATAAAGGTGTGTATGGAGCTCCAGGTAGTTGCCCTACATCCTACATGTACCCTTGCTAGGTACGTCTCCTAGAGATACTTCAGAGGTTGCTTTCACTCTGGTGGAATGGGCTAGAATGGGGGAGGGGGAGGGGAGCTAGTTGGTAACAACAGGTTATGCAGTACAAGCTCCATTTAGAGCAGTGGTTCTCAACCTTTCCAGACTACTGTACCCCTTTCAGTAGACTGATTTGTCTAGCATACCCCCAAATTTCACCTCACTTAAAAACTACTTGCTTACAAAAGCAGAGCTAAAAATACAATAGAGTCACAGCACATATTACTGAAAAATTGTTTACTTTCTCATTTTTACCATATAATTATAAAATAAATCAATTGGTATATAAATATTGTACTTGCATTTCAGTGTATATAAAGCAGTATAAACAAGTCGTTTGAAATTTAAGCTTGTACTGTCTTCACTAGTGCTTTTTTATGTAGCCTGTTGTAAATCTAGGCAAATATCTAGATGAGTTGATATACCCCCTGGAAGACCTCTGCGTACCCCTGGTTGAGTCTCTGTGCAGACAGAGTTTGACCCCTTTATTTCTCCACTAGGGTGATGAAAATCTTTGAGCTTTTCTAATTGTTTTTATTCTCTGAAGGACAAATGCCAGTGAAAAAGTCTCTCATCAGAGGCATGAGGTTTTGGAAAAAATAGCAGAAAGTGGATGGGTTTGAGTTATGTGAAATGCCAGTATTATTTTAGGGATGAATTTCAGGTGAAGGCAGAGACCTTCTCTTCATGAGATATGGTATATGGTAGATGTGCCATGAGTGCTTCCAGCTCACTCACCCTCATGGCTGATGTGATAGCAACGAGGCAGGCAATTCTCACTGAGAGATGGGACATAGAACTGGTAGATACTTATTCAAAGGGCAGTTTGGTAAGAACTGAAAGGATGAGATTGGGATCCCATTGTGGCATTGGTTTCACCACTGGTGGGAAAGTTCTGGGAGCCCTTAAAGGAATATAGTCATCGTAGGATGAATAAAGATGCTCCTCAATTGGAGGATGAAAGGCACTGGTTTCTGCAAGATGGACCCACAGGAAACTGACAGAAAGGCCCCATGGTCTTAAAGGCAAGTAGGTATTCTAGAATGACAAGAATTCCAGCAGAGTTTGGAGATAACTGGTGGTGTGACCAAGAGAAGAAACACTTCCATTTGGCCAAGTAGCATCTCCTGGTAAAATCCTTCCTGCTTTGGTTGAGAATGGATTGAACCACCACTGAACACACACACACACACACTGTGTCTGAAGCCCATCCAATTACCAGGCTTTGAGTTATAGTTGTCCTGGGTTGTCCTGATCGTGACATTTTTTTGTGTCAGCAGATCTGGAAATAGTCAGATGTTGATGGGTGGACAGGTTGAAATCTGTCCACCCATCATGTCCATGAACCAGAACTTTCTTGGCCACTTGGACATGACGAGGATGACCCAAAGTCCTGTTGTGACTGATCTTTTGCGGGACTTGGAGTATTATTGGGATGGAAGGGAAGGCATATATGAGGTGGTCCATCTAGGGTAGCATCAGGGCATTGCCTTTCGAACCACAATCCAAAGCTGCTCTGGAGCAGTACAGGGGTAGATTCTCCCTTGTGAGATTAAGAGATTTTCAAGATGGTGTTCTCCACTGGGTGAAGATCTTGTTCAGAATGGAACTGTGAATTTCCCATTTGTAGTTTGTGGACAAGTGTCTACTGAAACTCCATGTAAGGAAGTTCTGTGTACCCCGTAGGTATACCGCCAAGAAGGTTATGGGGTTTCTGATACATCAGTTTCAGAGGTTGACTGTATCTACATACGAGGGAAGGGATCTTGTTCCCCCATTTGTTTATGTAGAAAATAGTGATCATATCATCCCACACAACCTGGGTATGTCTGGATTTGATGACTGGAAGAAATGTGTTTTAGGCCCAACAGACTGCCCTTAATTCTAGTATGTTGATCCTGGCCTCCTGAGGCATCCAGATGCTTTGTTCAGTGTGATTGTCCTTAGGGGCTCCCCATCCTAAGAGGGAAGCATCTGTGATAATAGTTGCCTAAGGCATAGGTATGAGGAAAGGAACTCCCACTCAAACTTTCTCTGGATCTGTCCACCAGGTGAGAGAGAGGCCATAAAATTTGTCTGAAAGTGTTACTCTGGCATTGATGTTGTCTTTGTCTGCTGAGTAGATGGACTGAAGACAGGTCTATAGGCAGTGAAGATAAAACCCGGTGAATGGTGTTATGTAGGTACATGAGACCATGTGGCCAAGGAGGTAAAGACAGGTCCTGACTTTAGTCCGAGGCCTGAGGGTGATCTGTTTTATCAAATCACTCATGGTGGGGAATCTCTCTATTTGGAGATAGGCTCTTGCTGTAGTCGAGTCCAGGGTTGCTCCTCTGAAATCTATGGACCTTTGGGGAGCAAAGTCGACTTTTCATGATTGACACAGACTCCCAAGGAAGAGGAAGAGGGTCACTGACTGGACTTCCCTTCTGGATCTGCCTGTCAGGAGCCAGTCGTCAAGATATGGAAAGACAGTAGAGCTGTTTCTTTTCATCCAAGCTGCCATCAGTCAATGGTCTTTTATACAGACCATAGGTGCTGTAGCTAATCTGAATGGGAGGACTGTATTGGCAATGGTCTTGCCCAGTGAGGAGACAGATGGTTCCAATACCCTCTTTGGGTTCTGTCCAGATTCGTTGTCTGCAGGGGAGAAGACTTGTTTGGAGCCTCAGATTCACTCAGTGAATAGGCTATTACTCTACTGGCAGTGGCATCAGTACTGGTGGGAGAATACTCCAAGTTGCGGACATGGTAGGAGAGGATCCCCTTCTTCTCTAGGTGGTTTCTTCAGGCATAGGGATGTTTTTACAGAGGACAAGGCCTGAAAAAAGAGAAGTTTATGCATAGGACAGCACAAAAATATCCTCCAGCAAGGCAGAGGTTTCAGTCCTGCCTGTTGTTTGGGAGCTCCAGCAATTCTTGGTCATCTGATGGTCTGGTATTCAGACAATCCCACAGAGCATGTCGACACTGTCAAATGGGGGTCCAGCACAGAGCTCCCAGATTGGTACCCACTGAACCTTTCTTTTGGTCATCAGAATGGAGCCAGAATCGGTACTGTAACATTCCTCTTCCTTTGCTCTTTGCCTTCTTGAATGGAGGATTTATGAGGACCTAACTCCTCAGGACCTGTATGAAAGGACTCACCCGACTTGGATCGAGATGGGGAGGGATCTGTTTGCTGTGGCAGATCTGAATGGGATTTGTTCTTATGACTATGATTATGTCCCCTATTCTCATGTGAAGGTTTCTCAGGCCTTTGCTCTAGATCTTGGGCTTGGTGGGTCACTGCTCACAGTCTGAAGCTGCTGTAAAGGAGGGTCTCCCCCACCTGGATCTGAATGGGGCCTCATACCCTGCTCCATAAGGTGCTTCCACAGGAGACACTCTCAGGGAAGGAAAGAGCAGCAGACACTGCACTTGGTGGTGATGTGAGGCTCCCGAAGGCAATAAAGGCAGTGCTGGTGTTCGTCGCTGATGGCAAAAGAATGGTGGCAGGAGACAACTCTTGAACCCTGGGACTCTTGGCATAGTCCATCTCCACAGGGCGAAGCTTCCTGGAGCAGGGAGAATTAAGCTAACTACAGTATATTCATTATTAATCAACTACACTAGAAAACTAAGTCTAAGCTACTAAAAACTCCAAAACTATTTACAACTGTATTTACAGATATTAAAGTAGAGGAAGATCAAAGCATACACAGAGAATTCTGACTCAGGCCACGGGGCAGTAAGGAAGAATTGGAGAGGCATCAGTCCACACTGCCCTTTCTATCTTCAGTTTGAAGCATGAGGAGAACTGTGAATGTGTGAATCAATAGACACTGCTGACTAAAAATCTCTGGATTAAGGTGCATGGTGCACATGGATACCCACATGTGGAATACAAAGAAGAAGAATGGGGTTTTCGAAGATTAATTAATCAATGGTTGTAAAGAGTTCTGGATGGAAAGTATTATGTTACTTTATTCCACAGTCGTATAGTTAGTTTCACTGGCTGCCTAACAACATTTTATTGTTCATGTTTGTATTACTTTCTGAACTTACCTTCATTATTCTGTACTATATCTGCTTTTTTCCCCTTAGCTCATCATAAATCTTTATTCAGCAGTAAATTTTCTTTACTTAAGATCGATTGCTTTCAGGACAGATAAAAAAGGAAGTTCAAATGGGGGAACTGATTACTAGAATGAAGGGTGTAAGAAAATGCAAGTCTTTCTTTGATGGTAATGTAACCATGCTAATCTTCACCACAAGAGATATGAACCATATTTCCACTCTTATTCCTATGCTCTGCACCTCTAGGAAATCAACGAAGGATTAATATTTGTAGTCTATTTTAGACCTGTTGGCAAAGGTTCGAGCCAAAAGCCCAAATCTGTAAACAACAAAAATAGTCATATTTTTTAAATTAAAAAGGTTAGAAAGGTGACGAGGGAAATGAAAAAAGAGATGCTCAAATCAGGAGATGAAAATAAGATTCAGAGAACACCCAGCAAAGAAATTCATTATCACTCTTTTATATCAATAATAAATAATAATCAGACATCTAATATCACTATACTCAAAGAAACAAAATCAAATGTCAAATGAAGTCTCTACATGAAAGTGCTGTCAATTACAGTATCATTTTCCCACCAGGAAGCATATGACAATTATTTATAGAGAAATCTAGAACTGAAAATGAAAATTGTGCATGGTCCTTTGCTCTACAACATATAATACAGATGGTACAAATCACCACTTTCTGCCAAGAAAGGATCCTGTGTATTAATCTAAGTTTTTGGCATAATGATCATTCTTAAAAAGTTTCCCTGCATAATCCAGACATGCATGAAATGGAAGTGTCATCAATGGCACACGGCAACACCGAATTAAGGAAAGGGCCCATTTATATTTCTCAAAGCAATTCCATGCCTCTATTAGCAGAACGGTCAATGGAGATAACCCACTGTCTGATCAAACTTGAGAAATAGTTTGAATAGCAGGCCATTAAATGTGGACAATGAAGAGCCATGGCACGTGGGCCAAATCCTGTGAAATACTGAGCACCTACAACTCCCATTGACAAACCTATTATATAGTTGAGTTCAGTGAGAGCTGTGGCTGTTCAGTGTCACTCAGTATTAGGCCCTATGTATAGAACAGGAGCAAGAAAAGAACACATACAAAAGCATCAGAATATTTTGGTCCTTTGAATGTGATTAAATTTTTACTTTGTTATAGAAATGTAAAAGTATTTTGCTTATTCACAAGTGAAAAACAGATTAACTCCATTCACAGCAATCATACCACAATAGCTTTTCTATTTTCTGCCCACAATCCATGTGGCTGAGAAGTCAGAAAGTTTCACTCTAAGTGGTAATGCTGCTATGGCTTTCCTGCTAAGCTATGCCTGAGAGATCTCTGTCGTGCCACTTCATCTGCTGCAGCAGCCCTCTTTGCCAAGGATATAAAAAGGTCAGTGTCAAACCCCAGATTTTCCATAGGGTCAGCTAAGCTATTGGATCTGAAAGTGTTCCCATTGTTTGGGTTGCAAAATTAAAGTATGTTATAATGCATGGTTAACAAAATAATAAAAACATAGTGATATTCTACAGAACATCTCTGAAGCAAAGAATTGCTCATTCTGTCTGTTACAATTTTAAGAGCATAGAAAAGTCTTATCTCGCAATTCATTAAAATAAATACAAAATAATAAAATAAAATAAAATAAAATAAAATAGTAATATCAGCATTCCGTGTTTCGCCTGCATAATATTTATGTGAAAGTGGGCCATATAATGAAGCCTCCATTCAAAACCTAAAATTGTCAAGTAAAACCTTTGTATAGCAGTATGTAGGCTGGGTTCAGACAAACATGTAGTTGTTCACTAAAACCCAACTGAGCCATAAGGAAAATGTCACTTATTTCCTACCTTCTAAGAGAAAATGTTTGGAAAATTTATGGAAACATCAGGTACCCTGGATGTGCCCAAAACAATGGCATAGAATCACAGGCCTCAAAGCATCTGGTGTTGGCCAGTGAGAACAGGATTTAGCATGTTTATAAATGTAAAGAATTTTATGATCAGTTTCATGCTATTATATATTATTTCTCCCTTTGATTACCGCACTGAATCCTTCACAAAATAATGAGTTATTGTTAGTGTCAATCATTATCTAACTACAACTTCAGTAGTAGTATATCCGAACCTCTTACTGATATGATTAAACTACAATGACATGCAAAATACAGCAAACAACATGTGAGAAATTACTTCTTTTTTTAGCATACTGCTATTCTGCTGCTTGGCTGCTCTCCATATAGCCAAAAGCACATAAATGTCAAACATACACAGACTGCGAGCAAATTTAATGGGTTTACTGCAGGTCACTTTTGGAAGCTCAGGCTACATTTGGCCTTAGTCAATAGCCTTTTCTAACTCCTTAATCAACTTCAGAATGCAGCTGCTCCTAACATTTTTTAGGGTGTCCCATTTTATAGCACTCTTCCATTTCATTCTCTGCTTTGCTTACCAGGATCTCCTTCTGTTCCCTCTGTTGTTGCAAAACAGGAAATGGAGAAAACTACACTATCAGAAAATGGATGGATTTCAATTCACTCTGTGTGATTATTCTGTTTTACCTGTTCAGTGTATTTCCTGGCTTTACGATTATATGATTATGATTACAATTCTGACTTACTTCAGCAGGAAAAGTAAAAAACAAGATGGAAATCTGAAATAGAAGTGACACTGTGCAGGATACAGGGATTCAATGAATGCCTGCTATGCAAATGACAACAGCCACAGGAGAAGCAGAGAGATTAATTCCTCCAACAGAAGCGCTCTAATTGAGGAAAGGCAGCCAACAAGTAACAGTACAGGAAGGGCCTCTTACCCTAAGAGAAATAGCCCGGCAGTCATCCATCCTTAGAGTGGTACAAGAGGTTCAAAGGACGGTCAAGGACACCTGATACTACATCATCTACTGTTCCTGGCCTGGTAGCACAGTGGGGAACAAAATATTGCCAAACCTGAAAAAATACACTTTCCCAACTTCCTTTCTCTGTTGTGGTGCCTAGAACACTTATTACTGAAATGATCTACTGTTCTTGGTTGCTGTCCACATGTGTGCAAGTCATTTTCTAACATCTGAATAAAGTATTAGCAGCTAATTTTTTAACTGTTTCCCCTTAATTTAAATAGGCATTTATGCTCTGGTAGGCTACATCTATTTGACTGTTGTGCAATGATACTATAGTGAATGAAAACCTATGCACTGGAGCTTGTTGTTAAAAAGGAGTAGGTGGGAGAAGATATTTTCTTCAGAGGCTTCATAGGTTATATATTCAGCACAGTTTATTGCACTACAAATGTACTCCAGAAAATGTACTGCATGTCTTAAGAAATCATAAGGGGGAAAAATCATACATTTTTCTGGTAGAAATTCTGGCTTGAAAGTCCCAGTATGAATAAGCAAGACATTATGAAAGTATCCACCTGGTGAAATATTAGTTAAAGAAATATTACTGGAAAAAATGTAACAGTAGAATGGAATAGAAATCTAAGTTGTGTGGAAGAGATGCAGAAGCTTGATTCCCCCACTCATCAGGTACAATGGGAACTAAGATCATAGTTCATAGAAATGTAGGATTGGAAGAAACCTCACTAGGTCATCTAGTCCAATCCCTGCACTGAGGCAGGACTAAGTATTATCTAGACCATCCCTGACAGGTGTTTATCTAACCTGTTCCTTAAACTCTCCAGTGACAGAGATTCCACAACCTTCCTAGGTATTTTGTTCCAGTGCTTAACTACCCTTACAGTTATTAAGTAAATACTGTGATAGACCCAGACCAGTGGGGTACAGGAGTCTGGTAGAGGGCAAATATACTGGTCACTGGATGAGTAGTTTTCTGTTCCCTGAGTGACCAGAGAAGGGGCTGCACTAGAGTAATCAGGAATCTGCTAGAACCAGTTAAGGCAGGCAGGCTAATTAGGACACCTGGAGTCAATTAAGAAGAAGCTGCTAGAATCAATTAAGGCAGGCTAATCAGGGCACCTGGGTTTTTAAAAGGAGCTCACTTCAGTTTGTGGTGCAAGTGTGAGGAGCTGGGAGCAAGAGGTGCAAGGAGCTGAGAGTGAGAGGGTGTGCTGCTGGAGGACTGAGAAGCACAAACGTTATCAGACACCAGGAGGAAGGTCCTGTGGTGAGAATAAGGAAGGTGTTTGGAGGAGGCCATGAGGAAGTAGCTCAGGGAGTTGTAGCTGTCATGCAGCTGTTACAGGAGGCACTATAGATAGCTACAGTACACAGGGCCCTGGGCTGGAACTTGAAGTAGAGGGCAGGCCCGGGTTCCCCCAAAAACTCCCAATTGACCTGGACCGTGGGTTCTTCCAGAGGGGAAGATCTCTGGGCTGTTCCCCAACCCACATGGTGAATCTCTGAGGCAAGAAAATCCACCAATAAGCGCAGGACCCACCAAGATAGAGGAGGAACTTTGTCACACTAGTGTCAGGAGTGGTATCTTGGGGTGCACAGCGCGACTGTTTTTCTTTAAAAAAAAAAGAAAAAAGAAAAACAACAACAACAATAAAACCAAAAAAAAAGGGAGAGGGTTTTTTTTTTTTCACCACAATGGATGACATAGTGCAGGCACGGATACAAGCTATGGCGGCCCAGCAGGAGGCTACCCATGTCTAGGCAGCCGCCCAACAGGAGGCAGTGTGGCTGCAGCAAGAGACTAATCGCCTGCTGATGGACCAGGCTGCTCAAGACCGAGCTATGTTGCGGGAACTGGTAAACCAGGTAAAGTCTCTTTACAGAGCTGAATCGCGGCCATGATGGGACGTGGCTCATACGGGCCAGCCATTGGCTGCAGAAAATGACACGGGAGGATGATGTAGAGGCATACCTTCTGGCCTTTGAGAGGACAGCCCTACGGGAGGCCTGGCCTCGAGATCAGTGGTCTGGCATCCTTGCCCCATTCCTGTGTGGGGAGGCCCAGAAGGCCTACCATGATCTGCCTGAAGAGGCTGCGGCAGACTACCCCCAGCTGAAAGCAGAGATCCTGGCCAGATCTGGCGTAACAACAGCAGTGCGGGCCCAGCAGTATCACGGTTGGAGGTACCAGGAAGACAAAACCCCGCGGTCCCAATTGTATGACCTCATCCATCTCGCACAAAAGTGGTTGCAAACAGAGTCCCAGAGTCCGGAAGAGATACTAGCGGTTCTGGTCATCGATCGATACACAAGGGGACTACCACCAGACCTTCGTGCCTGGGTAAGCCAGAACGAACCCTCCACCTATGACGAGGTTGTGGCCCTGGTAGAGAGGCGAAGGACAGCCTCTAAAACTATAGCCAAAGAGCTGGTGGGGATCTTTGCCCGAATGGGGCTACCGAAAGAGATATTAACCGACCAAGGAACCCCATTTATGTCAAAGCTAATGAAGGACCTCTGTATGCTGCTCCATATACATACTCTGAGATCTTTGGTCTATCATCCGCAGTCTGATGGATTGGTAGAAAAGTTTAACCGAACCTTCAAGGCTATGATAAGGAAGGTGGTAAGTCGTGACAGGAAGGATTGGGACACCCTACTACTACCCTACCTTATGTTCGCTATCCGGGAGGTACCTCAGACCTCAAATGGGTTTTCCCCCTTCGAGTTATTATCTGGGCGTCACCCCCGTGGCACACTAGATATCACCAAAGAGATCTGGGAAGAGGAACCCAATGAGGGGAAATATAATAGAGCATGTAATGCAGATGCGAGACCAGATAGCCTGGGTTACCCCTATTGTACGGGAACATTTGGAGAAGACACAGGAGGCCCAGCGAACCCATTACAATCACCAGGCAAAAGTGCGACAGTTCCAACCAGAAGATCGGGTTATGGTGTTGGTACCCACGGCAGAAAGCAAGCTTCTGGCCCAATGGCAGGGACCCTATGAGGTGGTTGAACCCATGGGGGAGGTAACCTACAAGGTGCGGCAGCCAGGACACAGAAAACAAGAACAGATTTATCACGTTAACCTTCTGAAACCCTGGCATGCACAAGAGGCATGCACAACGGTCCAAAAAGACCTAACCCAGGAAAACAAGCTTTCCAAACAGGTGAGAGTGTCTCCCGATTTAACACCAGACCAGAAGAATGAGGTGTCTGAGATGATCTTCCGGAACCAAGATGTGTTCTCGACAAAACCGGGTCGAACAACCGAGACATATCACCACATCGTCACGAACCCTGGGGCCAGAGTAACAATGAGGCCCTATCGGGTGCCAGCAGCAAAAAGGGAGGAAATAAAAGCAGAAGTAAAAAAAATGCTGGAGTTGGGGATCATCGAAGAATCCCACAGTCAGTGGTCCAGCCCAATTGTGCTGGTGCCCAAACCTGATGGCACCACAAGATTTTGCAACGACTTCCAGCGACTAAACGAAGTATCCCAGTTCGACCCGTACCCCATACCTCGCATAGATGAGCTAGTGGACCGTCTGGGTAATGCCCGGTACTTGACTACCCTAGACTTGACAAAGGGGTACTGGCAGATTCCCTTTGCAGAAGACGCAAAGGAAAAGACTGCGTTCTCTACACCAGAGAGTCTTTTTCAATATACTGTCCTCCCTTTTGGACTACATGGGGCCCCAGCTACCTTCCAGCACCTCATGGACAAGCTATTACGCCCGCATAACAGTTATGCTGCTGCCTACTTGGACGATGTGGTCATTCATACCCCAGACTGGGAAACCACGTGGAGAAGGTGGAGGCAGTCCTCGATACGTTCAGGCGAGCTGGCCTTACAGCAAACCCTGCCAAGTGTGCTGTAGGGTTTACAGAGACCAAATATCTTGGCTACATTGTGGGAAAAGGTTTGGTAAAACCCCAAGTGAACAAGTTAGAGGCCATCCAAAATTGGCCCCAACCAAGTCGCAAGAAACAAGTCCGTGCATTCCTAGGTGTGGTGGGGTATTACTGACGATTTATCCCCCACTTTGCCACAAGGGCAAGCCCCCTGACAGACCTAGTGAAAGCCCATGGACCTGATCTGGTGAGATGGTCTGACGCAGCAGAGGACGCATTCACAGACCTATGGACTGCCCTCTGCAGTAACCCCGTACTGATAGCCCCTGATTTCACCAAGGAGTTTATCCTGCAGACGGATGCATCGGAAGTAGGGTTGGGGGCCGTTCTATCACAGATGGTCGGGGAAGAGGAACACCCAATTCTATACCTCAGTCGGAAACTCCTTCCAAAGGAACAAAAATATGTAGTGGTGGAGAGAGAATGCCTCGCTGTAAAATGGGCCACGGAAACATTGCGCTACTACCTGCTCGGGCACAGATTTGTCCTCGTGACCGACCATGTCCCTCTTCAATGGATGCAGCGGAACAAGGAGAAGAACACAAGGGTGACCAGATGGTTCTTATCCCTCCAACCTTTCCAGTTCCGTGTGCAACACAGAGCAGGGGGCCGTCATGGCAACACCGATGGCTTGTCACGTGTGCACTGTCTGGCGTCCCAAGCTGCCCAACCCTTTGGCGTTGAGCAGGGGGCAGGGATATGTGACAGACCCAGACCCAGTGGGGTACAGGAGTCTGGTAGAGGGCAAATATACTGGTCACTGGATGAGTAGTTTTCTGTTCCCTGAGTGACCAGAGAAGGGGCTGCACTAGAGTAATCAGGAACCTGCTAGAACCAGTTAAGGCAAGCAGGCTAATTAGGACACCTGGAGTCAATTAAGAAGAAGCTGCTAGAATCAATTAAGGCAGGCTAATCAGGGCACCTGGGTTTTTAAAAGGAGCTCACTTCAGTTTGTGGTGCAAGTGTGAGGAGCTGGGAGCAAGAGGTGCAAGGAGCTGAGAGTGAGAGGGTGTGCTGCTGGAGGACTGAGAAGCACAAACGTTATCAGACACCAGGAGGAAGGTCCTGTGGTGAGAATAAGGAAGGTGTTTGGAGGAGGCCAGGGAGTTGTAGCTGTCATGCAGCTGTTACAGGAGGCACTATAGACAGCTGCAGTCCACAGGGCCCTGGGCTGGAACCTGGAGTTGAGGGCGGGCCGGGGTTCCCCCCAAACCTCCCAACTGACCTGGACTGTGGGTTCTTCCAGAGGGGAAGGTCTCTGGGCTGTTCCCCAACCCACATGGTGAATCTCTGAGGCAAGAAAATCCGCCAATAAGCGCAGGACCCACCAAGATAGAGGAGGAACTTTGTCACTATATCTACAATCCTACTTAATTATCCTCCTTAAAACTCTCCTTTTCCACAACGCCTACAAAAAACATGCCAATACGGTCGCTGAGGCACTGATATTACTGCCTATCATGCTAACCAATATTCTCATTGTTACCCTGTATTATCCCCATCAGTCTGTCTGTATCCATCTTTTGGCTCATTTCTTATACTTAGATCGTAAGTTCTTAGGGGCAGGAATCGACTTTTGAGGGAGAGGTGTGTGTACACCACCTAGCACAATGAGATCCCTGGTCCCTAACTAAAGTTTCTAGGTAATGCAAATACAAATAAAAATGATCATCTGGATCTAAATTTACATCATTTACAGTCCAGCAATTGTACGTTTATACATTTCTTCTCCCTTTCTCCTTCTATTCACTTGAAAGAAGAGAAAATGTTTGGATAACCAAATCTCTTGACTAGTACTTAAAGATCCAGAGCCCTGATATTCTGCACAGCTATTACTGTCAATTACTACTCAGCCAAAGAAGGAATCATAGCACAGGTGAAGATAGCAAGGGTGAAGCTGTCATTAGGACACTGATTAGCCTTAACCATAATTCTTAACTAAAAAACTTACACCATTTTCAGTAAAGCAAACTTTCATTTAGCACAATAATATAAATATTTCTAAGATATTTTCTGTTCTAAACACTTCATAAGGAAATAGCTGGTTAGATTTGAAATCCCAGTTGAAAATCAACTGCAATTTCTTTTGCGACGAGATGCCAGGTATATACATATTTCTGCTATTTCACTTTTAAAAATAAACAATTATACAATCCTACAAATATCAAAACTTCTGATAAGTTTTCAAGGAAACAAGTTTGTAATATATTTAGTAGCTCCTGCCTGCATGTGGATTGTACCTTCTGACTAACTCTCACAAAGTGCTCCTCACTGCAATTTCACCAATAACCAAACCGCATGCTCACAGTGAATGAAAACTTCATTAAGACTAATACTAATTTAATTACATTTTCTTAATTCATTCTACAGCTTAAACAAGTTAGCTTTATTAATATTGAACTTTTTTCCTGCTGAAACTGCTGTCAACCTTTTATTTAAAAAAAATATCTAAAACATGGTTACATCGCGTGGGTAATTCCACCAAGTTTTTCTACTATCATATTCATCTTCCTGGTTTATCATTATCTTGGCCAGGCCTATTGAAAACTACTTTCTTCTTCCCTTCCTCTCCTTTCAAGATCAACAAATAACTCTTTATAGTTACCACACATTCTAAGTATGTCTTTGACTATGCGAGAAAATCACATGGGGAAGTGAAAGAGGAGAATTCTTATATGAATTCTTTACATCAGTCTGTGAGAGTCTTGGGATTGAGAAAGGATTCAACTTTTCTGAAGTTTTGGGATGGAAGGAATAGTGTATTGTGTTGCTGCGTTTTATTTTCTTTAAATCAATTCAATTTATATTTGTGTCTGGTGTTTTGCTTTAATTCATCTGTTCATATCTCTACTGTGCAATGTCCTTAACTTGGTTGTAGGGAGACAGGGACAGACAATAATGTTTTAACCGTTTCTCAGTAAGTGAGAGATTCCAAATTTGAGTGGGTAAAGAGAAGGGGTGAAACAGTGAACAAATTTTATGTCTCCTTCCCTTCTAGCCTTCTATTCAGTTTCCCAACCTGGTCGTAGGAAAGGTGGGATGAGGTGACACTCACACTGGGACTTGGTCTGTGGATAGGTTTGACTATAACTTTATGCAGTTGTTTGCAAAAGATACCCAATTAGAAGTGGAAGTAAGGCAGACTTCTGGATAAGGTGTTCATAAACCCCAGCTTTATCAGGACAGTTCCAGTTTTTCATATGAAGTCCCAGTTTCCCAAAGATTTCTTTCAAGACATCTGAAATGTCCCAGTTTTCATTTTATCAATCAAAACGTATATTTGTTTTATAACTACAAAATGTTTTCTGAAGACATATTGCTATTAAGAGAAGAATTTACTCTTTGCTGAACCAGGAACAATCAGTCTAGTGGAATGAGTGTTCAGTGTGATGATCAGTGTTTGGAGTGAAGAGAAAAACTGAATAAACATAGAAACTATGAAAACTGGTTTTTTGCTCAAAGTTAGTGTTAACATCAGTAGTTCAGTGTTTCATGATGTATTCATTCAGAATGCTACATTACTGGAACAAAATCCTCCATCCTGAGAAACGTTCATGTCATTCTTAAGTCATAAGCTATAAGTAGCAACAGCGACATTTTTTGAAAAAGTGTATTTTGTCTTTCACAACCCTAAAAAACTATGGGCAGAAAAGCATTCCAAGTACTTGATTTTGAAAATATGGTCACCTTACTTCTGGGTCAGTAATCAATTACTTAAAAAAAAGATAATCCTGTTTACTTTTCATAATCAGTCTCCTGGAGAATAAAAAGCTTTTCTTTCTCTAAATTGTTACAAAATCTTGGTCTCTTCTCACTATAAAGAAAGGCATACTTTTCTGCAAAGGAATGATGGATAATAAATACAGATCAGTCTATTCACATGGAAATTAAATGCTGGTAACTTACAACTACAATTATAAAACTTTATTCTGTACAGCAGCCTTGCATATTATAGTCTGAAATGACAGATTTACAGGAAATAAAATGATACCCAATGAAAAAAAAAGGCAACAGAAAAACATGCGAGTCTTCAAAAAAAGAGATTTAAACAAAGAGCATGAGCTTCCTAAACAGAAAGCAGCAGCTTATTCCTTAGCTGTTGGGCATAGTGGCAGAATGCTCTATCACCCAAGGTTTGTAGTTCTGTAATTGGAACTTGCAGTAACAGAGCAATGAAGAGTACTAAGGGCTGGAAGGGATATATCTCAAAATTAAATCAGGAGATATATTCAGGACCTTGATCATAAAGGGCCTCATAGGTCATCTTCACAGTTTATCCTTTGTTTCTGAGTAGCCAATGCAGTAGTGCCAGGATTAGGAAGATATGCTTGTGCTTTTTTGCAAGATATACTTCTCTGGCAACAGTGGTTTGCTCAAGCTTGGTAATGAGATCGCTTGGCAGACCAGCAAGCAAGGCATTATAGTTGTCTAGCTTGGAGGAGATAAAACCCTGAGCCAGCTTCTCAAAATCAGACAAGGATAAACACGGGCAAAGTGTAGTTACGTTTTTCAAATGACAGTAGGAAGTCTTAATAATCTGTCCAATGTGATGTTTAAAGAACACTTTAAATTCAAAAAAGCACAGGGGTTTCTAAACTGGTAATCCTGTACTGAGTAATGTATATCTATACAAACTAAATGAAAAGTTGAGGTGGCATTAAGCTTACAGCTGAATCCACCTCATGAATACCTTCATTTTACCAATTTGAACTTGTGTGTTAGCACTGGCTAAAAAATTTGTCCATACAATAAAACACAGTTTGGATTTCCTTCTTTAACTAACAAAAACGGATTAGTACATTCTTAGCACAGAAATGAAACCCAATATCAAACCAATGATTAATCTGGCCCAAAGGCAGCATATAAATGCTGAACCATAGCTAGCCCAAAACAAAACTCTGACAAACACCAAGCCTAATTATTCCAGTGGATCACCTGAAATCACCCACAGAAACATTCCACTGTCTGACAAACATATCAGATTCAAACCAGTATGAAATGGTGCCTGACAGAAAGCTTGGTAATTTCCACAGGCTGAACAAAATGCAAGAAACAAAATTCTGTAGACCAACATTTCAGCTAAATGAAATGCCTCGATAGCATTCTTAAACAGGGTATTTAGCCAAAACATCTGTCTACAGAACTGGGTTTAAGTTTTATTCAGATTTACCACTGACTGCGTTGTCAGAGTGGGAAATTCCCTTAGAGGTTGTAGAACAGGGGCGGGCAAACTTTTTAGCCTGAGGACCACATTGGGTTTCGTAAATTGTATGGAGGGCCGGTTGGGGAATGGGGTTGTGGCCCGGCCCCCACCTCCTTCTGCCCCCCCATGACTCCTGCCCCATCCAACCCCCCGTTCCCTGACGGCCCCTCTGGGACCCCTTCCCCATCCACACACCCTGCTCCGTCCCCTGACTGCCCCCGGACCCTCGCTGCCCCATCCAACCCCTCCTCCTTCCTGACTGCCCCCCCAGGATCCCTGCCCCCATTCAACCCCATTTCCCCCCAACCACCATCCACACCCCTGCCCACCACCCCGAACTCCCTTGACCTCTATCCAACCCCCCCTGCTCCCTGCCCCCTTACTGTGTTGCCTGGAGCACTGGTGGCTGGCGGCGTAGCAACTGCGCCACCCTGCTGAAGCCGGGCTACCCTGCTGCCGCCGCCACCATGCAACACAGGGCACTGGGTCAGGCCGGGCTCTGCAGCTGCGCTGCCCCAGGAGCTCACAGCCCTGCCACACAGAGCATTGTGCCGGCGGCAGAGCTGAGGCTGCAGGGGAGGGGGGACAGCAGGGGAGCAGCCGGGGCGGGGGACAGTAGGGGAGCAGCAGGGGAGCAACCTCCCAGGCCAGGAGCTCGGGGGCCAGGCAGAACAGTCCTGGGTAGTTTGCCCACCCTTGTTGTAGAAGGACAGCAAAAAAGTCATGCTGAAATAAAATAAAATGAGAATTAAAGGAGAAATGGAAGCTGAATTTTTTAGGAAATAAGTTAAAACTTACGTTACAATAGAACTATAACTTGAACATTTTTGATGCATCTTGCCCAGACAACAACTTTTTTAGGCCCAGATTCAGAAAGATACTTAAGTACTTGTTTAACTTAGAGCACCTGCGCAGTCCCACTGAAGTCAAATCCCACTAAAAGTCACAGGGACTATTTGTTCAGAATTTTAAATATATACTTAAATAGCTTGCTGAATTGGAGCCCTATAACTTTGGCTAAGAAAATAAGAGGGAACTGGGCCAATCATTTCCAAGGATATCAAGATCCAATGAAGACTTCTTGAGCCAAATGTCTTATGGATAAAGACTTACTTACTCATAAACCATGTTTGCTTTTTAAACAAAAATTAAAGAATTTTTAGTGGTTTGTAGAATGGAACTATAGAAGTCAAATATTCAGTTACCTCTTATTCATTGAAAAGTAATCTTTCATTGGGTTCTAGATACCAAGACAGACTCAATTCTTCTGTTTGGAGGCATAAAAGTTCTAAAATATGTATGTAATAATGTTGATATATATCGAATTATCAATAGGTAGTAATGAGTCTGCCCATTTTAGTAAGAGAATTTTAACTGATGTTGTCAGTGTATATATAATGTGTGCTAATACTTTTATCAATTTGTGGCGGCCAATTTAAGTACTGCTACATTTATACCATGTCTAATACTAAATTAGTTTAGGGTCCCCTGTCTGCCCCTAAAAATCACAGAGGCCTACCTTATTGGTAAAAGGGAACAAGATGGTAAGGCTACAGTTGTTAGCATCAAGTCATCTATCCTGCATATTACAGTATAGATAATTTGGGAGATTTTGCTCTAAAAAAAATTAAGATATTAAAGTTTGTAGACGTGATGCAATTTACCAGCTTTTCACGTGGCTTGGGGAGGATACCAAAGCCCTGCCACAGCCTGTCCCACTGGTGTCTGTAGGTGAAAAGTTCTGATCAGTTCAGAGAGGCACAATTAATTAGTCAGGAGATAATTAAGTGCTGATGAGCCAATTTAAGCTCAACACCTTAAAAGAAGCCAGCTCAGAGCAGCTGGGGAAACCTAAGACCAACCCTGGCCTGGCTTGTATTTTTTTTTATATTTTAAGTTTATTGCTTGTAAAGTTGCACGGCAGAAATACAAGTAGAAACTTACTCATGGATTTTTTAAGGCCAGAAGGGACCATTACAATCATCTAATCTGACCTCCTCCATCACCAGCCTTTAAAGTTTCACCAAGTGATTCCTGAATCAAATCCATAACTGCTGGTTGAGCTAGAGCACATTTTTTTAGAAAGAGACCCAACCTTGAATCATCAAAGCATGGTGTGCTGTTACCAAGGTGAAGTCAACTAGGGTTAATTCAAAATCTCTGCAATAAAAAATTATTTGGGGGGATTCTATGTTCAAATTTTTGCCTTCAGAGCCTGTTTTTCTCTTCTGTTATTGTGCTTCTGACCTGCTAGAGAAATCACACATTTCTGTTCCATTTTAGACTTCAGACAAAGTTAACTGGACTTCCCATGTTTGGATTTCCACTTTTGAAGAGTCCCATCTAGTCCACGCTGTGATGCTTAAGTATGGATCATGTTAAACTAAACAAAACAAAGATAAATAAATAATTAAATAAACTAAATAAAATTTGTTTGCTGAAAACTCCTATGTGATTTACACTATTTACAGACTGTTACCAGATATTTCTATGGATTTTATAGAGTGCTTCATCAATAACAATTCAGATGCTGGCTACAGGATTGCAAAACTGAGTGATTCTCTCTTGATATTGGAACACTTAATCTTGAACAAAGCTTATCATAAAGCATTCCTAGATGTCATTTAAAAAAATTCCTAGATATAATTTAAAAAATACATGATGGCAGCATTTTCTTCTTTCTTGATTGTTAATTGTGAGGGTATTACACTATTCCAAACATTCTCTAGTCAAAAATTAAAGTATAATAGATAAATTTAGGTAACATGGTGTGCTCTGGCCAAAGTATCTATTACAAGAGCTCACTAACAAAAGTATGGTGTAGTGTGCTTTTCTATCACAAGCAAGGAACAGAACAACATCCTTAGTTAAAAGTAAGAAAACTACATGTTTTGTACCTTTGAAACACGACTCTGGAGACAGAGGTGATTTGATCTACAGTACAATATATTGCTTAACCTTAGGAGGGGCACAAGACATGCAGTTGAAATGGCTATCTGGTGCCATTTAAGGTAACTAAAGAATGCATAGTAGTTTACCAATTTACTTTAATAGCATATAAAGTGGTTTGTACATATCATAGCAAACAGTACTGTTTTATGAGGCCAGCTTTAAAAACATCTGGGAGTTGGAGTATTAAATAGGACAAGAGGAGGACTTGGACTCTGATAGAGACCTACAACTCCAGTCACATGGAAGGTATGTGTACATGCCCTAAGACTGAATTTGACCCTTGATAAAACGAGATACTCACACCCTTTAGACCAATAGTTCTGCTGTTAAACAACAATTATGTCAAAACCTTCTTTGCTTAGAAGAGGTAGGACTACGTTATTTCTGCTCTTATCAATAACTGTCTCTCTAGGTCAGGGCACTGTTCCTGCATAACACTTCCAAAGTAGACAGAGGTGTTAATGTTCCAGACCTATAATAAATCTAAGTTAAAATAATAAACTAACACCTTAACTAAAACTATACACCACACTTTTTTTCCTTTCCTTCTTTCTCTTCTTCTATTCTGACGTTAAACATTAAGATACAGTGTAATTGCATACTAATAGGACTATTTATACATCTCTTGAAATAATGGCAAACAATCCAATTTAGTGGGTGCCACTGCTCTGGTAAAGCTCCCTCTGCCAGATACTCATCAGTCTGCTGTGTTTTGGTCCCATTATGTTGGACTCATGTTCTCTACGCTTCCCAAGTCTGAGCAGAGCTAAAGTAGTGCCTCTGGCTTTGGGCCTTCTAGGCACACTCTCAGGGTGCAGATTCTCTGTTTTGCACTCCTTTCTAGGAGCTGAGAATCTGAATTCCAACTGTTTAGGCCATATGGCTAGTTGTGGCTCCCTCAGACTCCCTGGCAGCTTAAGTACACCTTTCCAAGAACTCCAACCTTATGGGCACTCTGGCTTACAATTGACCCCTTCAGGGACATAACACAGAGACATAGCAAAGGTTCCAAAACCAATCACTCTTTAGATAGCACAAGAAATACACAGAGTTAGATAAAACAATAAAACACCTGGATGCTTTTCCCTGCCTCAGTTTCTTCTCCATTTTTGAGAGCTCTTTGGAATTAGTTCAGAGTCTTTTAAGGAGTCCAGGACCCTTCCCTCTTCCCATTTCCTCCTGCACATAGTTTCTCCTCGGGAGCATGGATTCTCTTCTCGCTCCTCCATAGGGTTGCCAAGTGTCCGGTTTTTGACCGGTCAAAAAGGGACCCTGGCAGCTCCAGTCAGCACCGCTGACCAGATTGTTAAAAGCCCAGTCGGCGGCGCACCGGGGATAAGGCAGACTCCCTGCCTGCCGTGACTCCGAGCGGCTCCCAGAAGCAGTGGCATGTCGCCCCTCCGGCCCCTACGCGTAGGGGTAGCCAGGGTGCTCAACATGCTGCCCCAGCCCCAAGCGCCATCTCTGCAATGCCCATTGGCTGGGAACTGCAACCAATGGGCGGTACGCAGAGCCACCTGGCTGCCCCTACACATAGGAGCCGGAGGAGAAACATGACCCTACTTCCAGGAGCTGCTTGAGGTAAGCACTGCCCAGAGCCTGCACCCTGACCCCCTCCTGTGTCTCAATCTCATGCCCCAGCCCTGATCCCCCTTCTGCCCTCTAAGCCCCTTGGTCCCAGCCTGGAGCACCCCCCGGGGGGGGGGGGGGGGGATGGAGTGAGCAGGGGCAGGGCCCCAGAGAAGGGGTGGGGCCTCAGAAGAGGGGCACGGCAAGGCAAGGGAGTTCGGTTTTGTGCGAATAGAAAGTTGGCAACCCTACTTCTCCAGCCAGCTTTCTGCTTTTGCTAGTCTCTTCTGTCCCATCCACAGGCAGAGACCCTCTCTTTTATAACCTCCAGTTCTTTTTATCAGGGAATCCTTGGATGAGACTAATCAGATAATGAAAGTACCCCACAAGGTGATCCAACTGGTTTAGTTACCACCCCCTTGAGTTCAGATTTGAAAACCTGGTTGGCCCTGGGTAGTAGTCATCTTTGTCCAACTGTGCTGCATTTGAATGGATTATCAAAGTTTAACAACCCTCCACTGTCAGTCCTCCTGTTGACTCCTGTAGGTGACAATATGGAGGCAAGACAGCAGAGAAGCCAAACAAGCCCAATATTCAAAATGGGAGTTTCCAATGAGACACAAATACACAGAATTTATCAAACAGAATTCATAAACTGTACAGAGATTCCACAAATCGGCCCAGAGGTGTTCAGTGCCCCTTCTCAACTGATTTGTTTTCTCTCTCTCTCTTTTTGTCCACTGTCCTGCAAACATATAGTAAGTGCATTTGTTTTGTTTGGATTTTGACCACTTTTGAAGGTTAGTTCCGTATAATAAAACTACAACATTGTGAGGCTGCTCAACTCTGTATTCAACAAATTATGAGCTGATTAAACTCAAAGGCTATTTAGCCCATGATAAAAGGTTATTGCCTCCAATAGGAAGTAGTCTAAAGTTATTAATAATACACTAACACTGCGTTTTCAAAATCTCTGATTAGCAATCAAGTGAAAATAACCATCCGAAAATCTGTTTGCACAGACTGTATAATCAGATTGTGTAAATTTCTAAATCTTCATTTTTCCAAATAAAAAGGAAAGTATCTAGCAATAGCTGTATTACTACGAAAACAGTACAAAAATAGGGCCCAGTGTTGGATGACTTATTCAGGCAAAACTCCAACCAGGTCCTATAAAGTGGTATTAGAGAAAACATTGCCTGATCATGTTTCATTCCATCCTGCATTATTCTATGACATGTAACTAATAATGGAACCTGATAATTCAGCGTGAAATATATTGCATTAAGTAACTGTTGGGACTACATTTTAACCGCTGATTTTAAAGTCCTCAAAGATTTATTACTGTAAATTAGAAAATACAATATCTTCATATAAAGGTTTTAGTTTGAGTACGTCATCTCAACAGGAACAAGCACTTATTTTTATTTTGCACTAAGATGTTTTAAAAATATAATTTTCAGCATCACCTGAAATTCAAGTTCTGCACTCAGATAAAGATGAAAGAAATGACTTAAGTCTGATTGATATTATAATTCCAGAATATCTGACAAATAATTATTAGGCAAAGTGATACGAATTTCCAAGGACACCAATGATAGAGTGCAGGACATCCAGACCCACTATTTATGTACAGATAAGAAAGTGAAGAGCAATATATATATAATCAAACATATAATTTTATTAAAACAAGGATGGTTTATTGTGTCACTGTTATTTAGTATTGACACAGGTGGTAGGTACACAGGAATTCTGGCAGGAATGTTTATTTTTATGTATTTTTAAATTACTTTGTAGAATTAACATAATTGCCCTTTCTATTGCATAGGCATGTACAGATGCACACACTCTAAATTAACACAAATTGCATATGGAGGGCAGAAACATATTCACATACTTCCCTCCCCTGATCTATCAGGTGGCACTGTGCACTATTATCTCCTTGCAATCCCGACATGGTGCATGCAACATTCTACACATTCCTAAAAGTATTCAGTCTTCAAATAATATACAAACTTTTATGCCTTTTATACCGTGTCTCTTATACCACACCCTCAGGCAATTTTGGTTTCCTAGTCAAACTACTAGAACATGCTGCCAAGAGTGAGAGAGTAAAAAGAACACGACAGTTCTTTAAAAAATAAAACAAAAAATTAGCAAGCATCGTAAAACACCATTGAATATAAGATTTTTTCCCCCAAAAAATCAGTTATGTGGTAGGAATGACTTTGTCTAAGCAACAGATGGGATTCTTTCAAAAAAAGTAAATTGAAGATCATAAAAGACATGCAGGTTTCAGAAGATCATAAAAGACATACAGTCACTGAAAATGCAAACTGTATTAGTAAATCACAACTTTAAGCTGCCAAAATATTTTCACTGGAATTCAGGTGCATAATTAGCATTTCTCATCATCTTATTAAAAAAGTAAAATTCAGTTGGACAGAACTTAGATTCCCCATTTTTAAAAAAAAGTATTTATGGAGAACAGCAAATGGACAACTTTAAGTGGCAAAAGTAGCTCTCAGAATTTTTGTCTATCTTTCCATCATCAAACTGGGATTCAGCAAAAAACTGAGTTCTCTGTCTCTTTAGGTAGTGAGTTGTTAGAACAAATATCCTTCAGAAATGGAAAGCTTACTGGCAGATTTGGATCTCTGGCAGAAACTGGTGAGTGGGTGAAAGAAGGAAAAACAGGCCTCCGGCATCTAAAGCACAAGGAAAAAGGAAGATATTCACAAAAGGACAGGTCCTGGACACAAGGGGAAGAGATAACTGTTCAGAAAAGACGGGTAGGCTGACATGGTAAACTGAACACAACTGGCAGAGAGCTCCAGGAGTAACTAGTAGCTTCTGATTCTGGGCAGCCCTATAAGGACCCACTCCAAATCTTTTATATTAGCTATCACATCAAGAGATCTTTCCACCAGAAAACAGATCAACAACTGTGCTCAAAGTGAGCAACAGCTCACAAAAGCTAAACTACTATCCCTTTTCCCCAGAAAGCATAATGCCAATGCGTCAAAACATAAACGTCATACACATTCACTTGAACAAAAAAAAATTGCAAAATAAAGCAAAAGGGTAACAGAAAATAAAACATTAATGAGAGGAGAAAAGAGAGAAGGAAAGAAGAGAATGGTTAATTTAGGTATGTAAACAAACATGTTCTTGGAATGCTCATTCCTACCCCTGTGCATTCTGCTTTCTACTGCACACCCCTGTGGCATCCTTGCAATATTTCCACTATGTTTTTCCCGTTTGAACGTTAAGGGTAGCTATCGAGAACATCCTTTTATACTGAAGGGAAAAGAACTTTAAAACTTCTGTGTTTTCTGCCTCCAACTACTAGAATAGGAAGAGCATAGCCAAGGCATCTAGAACTATATGGAAAAACGATAAGGGAATCAGCAATATACAAATTCGAATAATAGAAACAGTCAACTTTGCATAGTTCAAAGAAAAAAAGGAAAGACAAGAATGAACGACTGCTATAAATTCTCCAGTGTAATTATTTGTTATTCTGCTATAGGAAGTCTGATACACCATTCCCCTCTCTATTCCCCCACTGTCCTTTGTTATCCTTTCCTCTCAGTGTTCCCAGGTGCTAGTGTCCAACTTTTACAGCCAATATTCCCCCCAAAGCTGAGCTCTTGGGTTTGCTAGTGGGATGACTTGAGAATAACATTAAGAGCTTCCTTTGCCTTTGGGGAATGACTGACCCGAAATTCACTAATTTTATATTCTTTGTAACTGCTACCTAATGTAAAATTTCTGCACTTCAGACAGTCACACCTGAAAAGGAAATGTGACATACCCATATGTTACAGCCATTTTAAAAAAAAAAGTTAAACATTTTTTATAAAATGTGAAGCTACTTTTAATGCAGATTCAGCAATAAAAATGTGAGTGATGTGCAGCACGAGTGTGCAGCTATTTAGATTTTAAATATTCCAACAACTTTGTTTCTCCATGCCTTCTCAAAAAAGGCATTTAGTTTTCAGAACTAGACAGCACACACCAACAGAAAACAGATTGTTTTATGAGAATTTATTTTAATGTTATGATCTTTTAAAAATTATAATCAAGCCTTTAAAGCACCCACCAATGCCAGGAACAATATTCATTGACTGATTAATCACTAAGAACTCATCAGTTTTTGGTGAAGTAAATTTTTCATCCACTATCATTCCATTTTCCATGCACATATGGAACAAAAATGGCTAAGTTTGAATACAATATTATACTAATCATTTCTGATACCACTTCTGGTGAACTAAAATGTTTTAAAACGCAAGGTTAGCTAGTTTTGAAAAGTAGCCACGGAGTATGGCACAGCAACTGCCTTTTATCACTTTATTTACTATATGTCAATAGTCTCTCCTATGTATTATGTGCTTGTCTCAACAAAAAATGTGTCTAGTTTCTATGACACATGAGATCTGAAAATCAATTATCAGGGCTTCCATAGCCTTGTGTAGTCTTCCAAAAAACAGAAGCCCAGCTCTGCTTCAGATCCTAAAAGTGCAGAATGGCCTATATAAAATACATTTTACTTGATTTCAAAGGTAGACTGCACATTAAGATTTACACCAATACCTCCCATCCAGCTATTAAATAGAGAGGCATGTTGGGGAGCAGGAAAGTGTATATTGGGGCATGGTTGAAGTGCACTGCAATCCAGCAATTCTGAGCAGATGTACAGTATCTTGGGAATGATTACCAGCTGTGTAAATTAGAGCAGCCCACAGGCTGCTCTGATTGAAGAAGGGACTCGTGCAGATCTGTCCTGGGAAACAGGGAGTAGTAACAGACTCCTTGATGGCCCCCACTCTCTGCTGCAGAGAATTGGGGCTGACGTGTTGACACGATGCTCTTTGCCACAGAGGACTGGTGATCAGGTATAGAACCTTACAGTTTCACTTCCAAATTACTTGTTCAAACTTGGTCCAGGTTGACCAAAACCACAAATTACTATTATGTATATAGGTACTTATAATGAATTAGAACAACAGCTTTATTTATTTAATTCTCCTGAACGTCCAGATTACCACATGGATTCAGTAAGTACTTAGGACATTTCCAAAATAAACATATACAAATAAGGTTTTGTTGCTCTACAAAACAGAAACAACACTGACTCTGTGCAGCTCAGAAGGCACCACATATGGTTCCCAACATCAGCTAGGCTGTATCACAGGGATTAGACTGGATCTTCATATTCATTTTTTGTGGAGATGTACTGTTAAGGCTTCATGGAAACAGAGGATTGGAGTAGGGACCTAAATACATTCTGTTGGTGTTTCACCACATCCATTTTTATTATGTACTTCCTCCTCCTTCTCTTTGAACCTCCAATTCAATTAAAACTGGCTGTCTCAGAATACACATGCTAGGTTTCTTTGTAAAAGTTCATAGATGTGCAGCATTTAAGGCTAGAAGGGACCATTAAAACAGCTAGTCTGTCCTGAGTATCATAGGGAATTAAATTTCACCCCATTACCCCTGTATTGAGACCAATTACTTCTGTCTGATTAAAGCGTATCTTCCAGAAAGGCATCCAGTCTTGATTTTAAGAGGTTGAGAGAAAGAATTTGCCACTTCCCTTGGCAGTTTGTTCTAAATTAAAAATTTGTGCCTAATTTATCATTTGAATTTGCCTGGGTTCAGCTTCCAACTACTGGCTCTTGTTAGCCTTTCTCCAATACATTAAGGAGCCCTTTTAGTACCCCATATTTTCTCCCCATGAAGATATTTATACATTGTAATCAAGTCACTTCTCAGTTTTCTTTCTGATAAACTATGCCAGCTAAAATCTAAATTTATTCCGTTTGACATCACAAAGTTTCAGCAACCCTCATCGCCTAGAAAAGATGAAAAGAGGATTTAAAAAAAATCCTAATGTCCTGCCACTGGTGACCGCTACATAACATGAACTACCAAAGTGTTAGCTTTTTTATGTATGTATTTTTAAGCTTATGACTTAGTGATCTTTCCCTCTGTAGAGGATCAGCAGTAAGGTGTTGTTGATAAACCTCCAAAAGCTGTCTCCTTGTGTGGATTCTGTGTATGGTCATGATGAATCCATCGGATATTAGCACTTTTGCCTACTTTATATCTGAGAGTATCAAGGACGGAAGAATTGCCTGTCTTCAGATCCATAAAAGACCAAACAGTGGAGGAGAAGCAACTAAGTTTTGCAGCTGATATAAGTAGACTTTTGTTCTCCTGAATCAAGATTGACTTTAGTGGCAGGTGAGTTGAAGAGGCCCAAGGCAGCGCTCCTTTGGCAAAACTGCAGAGCTCCAAACTGCTGCAACTTAAAGCATTTAATTTATTCCAATAATCATGGTATGATTTATGTTCAGAATATTTATACAGTTTATATTAGAAAGCGGAAATACCTAAAAGTTGTATGTTTATACCAGGAACCTTGTTTAATAACTGTTACTGCAGAAGGAAAGCGTGACGTTAAACTGATGTGACTTGTGCCAAAAAAACTGCATTAAATATAATGCTAACATTTCGTTTAGAAATCTTGGTTTTATATTTTGATGATAGTTGTACTTGCGTAAAGCAATGTTGCAGGAAAAAAGTCTCCACAGTTCTCTGGAAAAGTAAATATCTTTTTTAAAATAACTTATTGTGGAAAAATTTTCCATGCAGAAGTGAGATTCTGCAGGATTCTCATTGCTGTAGTTCATTTCCACAATTTTATTTTATTTTACTTTTAACCTGTAGTTAGTTTTCCTTCTGTAATTTTCTTATTGGGTGAAGACACAAATGGCATTAGGTAGTTTGTACACTCTTTCAAAATGCACCAGTTCTCTTCTTCATTGACCAATCCATGCTGTTTCACATAAAGGAAATATATTGGTGATTTACTTGTAGTACAAATCAGGACTAAACAAAAGCAATTCATTCAAAATAAGACAGAATTAGTGCTGAATTGAAGAAAATTGGTAGTCTCGCTATTGTCAAAAGGACAATCTTAACTTCTACAAAAACTAAGGAAAATAATTAAAAAAAAAACAGAAGATAAATGTTCACAGTCTAGTTACTTTACTTAGAATTTGTTTTTTAAAGGTGGCAGATAAGCAAAGATAGTTCCCTAATCAGTAGCCAATTACATAGAATAGTTTGTATTCTGTCAGTGTGTAAAGTGCTATCTTCTGCTAGTTACTCAATTTTAATTTTCCCTGGCACAATTTTTACATAAAATATGTTTAATATATTTTTTCTCCAAATTATCAGTAATTAAAGTGATAAACACGAGAACCACTGCTTAGCTGAACTTGTGAAGTGTGGCAAACAATATCTTATTGTAATCAAAAAGATGTTTGATAATGTAAAAAACAAAATCAATACAGAAGAAATGTTCTTTTTGTTCAAAGGTGCTGTGTTTTGAAAATATTGCCATGTAGCATTTACGGTAACAGCTGTACAGTTAAACTTTAGGCACAAACTGAACTGCAGAGGATCTGCCGCATAAATAAAATTCCCATGGCAACTAAATGTGCTACTAGATAACAGAGAAAAAAGGATTTATGTGTTTGCTGAGCTGTCTTGCCCTAAAGGAATTCTCCAGGCAAATGCAGGCCACCTGCCACATGTTATATTAAGCACAGCCTTCTGGACTTATTTTCAAATCTACAGCAAAAAGGTCCAACAACTTTTATTTGAAAGTTTTATTGTTCCTTATTCCCAGCCCTTCCAAAATAAACAGTTCGTTCTTCAATATGCTTCCTATATCTTGACACAGATAATTACTAATTAATGTGTTTATGCTTCTATCTTTTGCTTACCACATTAAAAGCAACACACAAGTATAAATCCCTAAAAGCGATCAATCATGCTGAATAGTCATATATTATATATGTTCTTTTAATAGTTTATTTTCCAAATTAAATTGTAATAAAAACATTGATTTTTCCCTCAGTCCCCTTCAGAAAGAGTATTCTGTCTTTAAATACTATATGGAAAATGTTTGGGTCATTAACATACTACTTTTATACAACCCACAAATAATCATCATTCACTAGCTTGTTCATCAAAAAGGCTCCTATTTTCTCCCCTTCACATCCAGAGAAATGGTATTTTTCACATTAAAGTAATGTTGGCCTTCATCGCTAAAACAAAAGCACTGTTTGGAAATGCTGAAGGTTGGAATATTGTATTTGGAAGTCTGAAGGCCACACAAATATCTACAGGTGAAGAAAAACATAACCATCTAATAGGCAATAGACAAAATTACTGTTTGCAGATTGCTACTAGTACCACTAGATTATCAAAAAGCATGAGATCTATTAAAAAAAGATATAATTTGGAAGTATATTCCTTGAAATTTCCAGTTTAGGTAAAAAGCTTAAGAAATTATGTTCTAAAACCATACTTTCCCATGGGATAAAATTCTCAAGTAAACCCAGATCTACTTTTTTGCTGCACTTTCCCCTCAGGCAGGAAGGGCTTGTGGCCTTTTGAAGAGGGGCAGAGGACACTGCCTCCTGACAACACAGAGCTAAAGGATCTGTAATGAAAATGTGCCCCATTTCCAAGGATTCTGGGAATCCATGTGGCTGACCCTGTGCCCCATCTCAGTTGTTGCCACCAGCTCTGTCCCTGAAGCTACACCAAAACAATACCTTCCCACAGCCTCCAAGGGAGGGGGAAGATGCAGAAAAAAGATATGAGCAGCATTAATTTTGGTGCAGACTTCCTCTTTTCTTGTGAGAGGGGAACATACAATGTGGAATGCTCATTCCCCATCTCTACCCTGGCCTGGCCTTCTCATCTCAAGTTCAGTCTGTATTATGGGCCTGACACACAGTCCACTGAAGTTTGATCAGGCTTAACATTAGCCTGGTGAGGCTTCTGCCTGCTCCCATGGTGTGGGAGGTGTATAGCATAGAACTCCACTTCCTTTTACTCTCCCTTGCTTCCCTCCCAGCAACAAATTACAAAAGTATCCCTAGCATTTTAACAAACAAACAAAACAAAACAAAAACAAAAAAGAGAGAGAGAGAGAGAGAGATTCATTTATTTTAATAAACTATAATGTTGCAATGGCCACCAGAGCTTAATCTCTACTCAGGACATTTGTAAAATACATCATGTCACTGTTGGAAAGGGGTGGGAGGTGGAGGAATATCATTCAGTTGTAGTTGTAAAAACAAACATGTAGCACTGGAAATACACCTGTAAACTCGTATCACTGAAGCAAAACATACACACAAGCACACAAAATAATCAAAGAGCATATACCTCAACATTATTTAGGCTGTTTGCAGAGAATACATTTCTGTATAAGTTTATTACTATTAATAGTTTGTATTCTCTAATGAATCAAATCTGAATAAAAAAAAAAAAAAAACTAAAAGACCAGCATAAGTTTTACTTTAACTTGAGCTTTGTTAGATGCGACCATATAAAGTACTTCACCAATAGATATGACAAATGCACTTTATATTTCAATGTGTCAAGCCATTTCAATGCTCTGGAACTATGTTGAAGCTGGCAGGCAAGGAGACTATATTAAATTTTTCTCTGGAATTGACTTCAATTCTGTACTGAATTATTGGAATTTTAGTGACCCTAAAAAAGCCTGTCAAAAATAATATTCAACACAGTTTTCAAATCTAATGCTCTATTACACATACTTCATAAAAAATAATATAGTTTCAATATAAGCAAACCAGTCAAGAACAACATTCTATTTGTACTTGTAATTTGAGATATATTTTATATTGATTTGTCACAGCAGATTTCAAATGTACTTGCTCCTTAAGAGAAAATTCAGAGGCTGTGTTTTGTGATTCAATAGCTTTGTTGTGGATTTGATAGAGTTACAGGCTGTTCTGAAATAAATAAAAAGCATTCACCACCACAGGACAGCAAATACATAAACAGCTATCTCAAAGCTTTGATTTTTCAAGACTCTTATATTTCTGCATATCACAAAATTCACTTAAGAATTTTCTAGCTGCAGAAAAACATTTGCATCTGGACACCGATTAACTCCTTCCCATTCTTGAGGCCCATTACAGTGCTCTCGTTGTATTGCAGAATACAAAAACAATGGACTAGTTTTTTAAATAAACTTTTATTCATTGGTTTATGCTTTTCCTTAATGCTTCTATGTCTCTAAACAATTGTTTTACTATAATTAGTACTAATGCAAGAAATTTAAACATTAAGCTTTTAGTTTTCTTGCCCACTAATAATTTCCACCCATTTCGTACTGTTGTCTTCCTAATAATATGAAATACTGGATGCACATCATAAAGAAGTGTATAATACTGCATCTAGTGAGATCTTATGCTTTCACATCCACTGATGTGATGGAAGCATAGAAGTCAAAAAATCTTCGTCTATTTCACTTAAATAAGGGAATTCAATTGTACATCATAGCTCAGGAGGAGGCATGGTTAAATCTATTGCAGCTTGGTAAGCAACACAGAGAGCCCATCAGCAGCTTTACTATATGACAGACCCAGAGGCAACTCGAGAGCTGTCAGCACAACTGCCTGTGAAGCTCACGAGGGAAGCAATAGCCAATTATGCCCCATGACCCGCTACTAGAGAAAACAGTGAGAAAGATAACAAATCAAGGGCTGTTTTTTTAGCCCTTTCAGAGAAACCATAAAGTTTGAATTTTATTTAACAAAATATGCTTCTCTCTTTCATTTAAAACTTTTAAGAACAGGATTGAGATTTCAGGGACACAGTTAACACAAGAGTGGTATTGGCAAGTCTCAATAAATAGCCTTGGTCCAAACCTTGCCAAGCTGGATAAAAATATGGATGCAATATATATGAAAACTAACCCATAGCAAAGCTGCTATTTATTTGCAACTGCAAAGGAGTAATGGTCTTGTACTTAAAGAACAGGGCTAGGAGCCAATTCCCTACCTCTGCTACAAACTTTCTACATGAGGTTTGAGCAAATAATTTAGGGTATGCCTACACAGCAGCTGGGTGGAGTAATTCCCAGTACAGGTAGATGCAGTTTGAGCAGAGGTAGCATGTGTAACACTTAAATAGAGTTTGGGCAGCGGCTTGGGATAGCTGTATGAGTATGTACCCACAAGGTTGAGTGGGATTGTACTTGGCAGGTAGCCTGAGCCACCTCAGCCACACTGTATTTTTACCATGCTAGCTGAAGCAGAGCTAGCATGTGTATGTCTACCCATCCTGGGACTTACACCTCCCAGCCACTGTGTAGACCAGACCCTTTGGGGCTGATCCAGCAGCACTGAAACTAGTGGCATTTTTTCCATTTACTTCAGTGAGAGTAGGATCAGGCTCTCAATTTCTCTGGGTTAAACTGACCCTCAAAATAAGGGTCCTCAAAATAGGTCTGAAGTGCATCCTATGTGGTGGATAGGCTGTGTGCTGGCCTGCTGAATTTCATCCTCTGTGTTTCAGTTTCCCCATCTCTAACATGGGTATAAGAATATCTAATACATAGAGGTACACCTCTACCCCGATATAACATGAATTCGGATATAACGTGGTAAAGCAGCGCTCCAGGGGAGGAGGGGGGCGGGGCTGTGCACTCCGGCGGATTAAAGCAAGTTCGATATAACGCGGTTTCACCTATAACGCAGTACGATTTTTTGGCTTCCGAGGACAGCGTTATATCGGGGTAGAGGTGTATCATTAATGTTTATGGCATGGTTTGAAATCCTTCAATGGAAGATGCAATAGAAGTACAAAGAATTACTAGCGCATTAGACTGACATTATATGTTGCTCAAGTATATTAGATATTACCACTGAGAAAACGAATGAAGTGTGACGTAAATAGCTAAAGATGGAGATTAAATTAAACATTTGCCTCTCACCAAAAAAAACCACTTCCACCACAAAAGGAACTGAAGTAATTGACATGCTTGTTTTAACTATTCTGAATTCAAAACACAAGTGAATTGAATGTGAGAGAGTTTTATTGAGTGCAGATGCAGTGTTTCAAGATGACGACTAGGGCCAGTTTTACCGTACTGTGACCACAATACAATTTGTGGGGTTAGAAGGAGACAGCAAACACATGATGTTCCACAGGAAGATTATAACTGGTTTTGTTGTGCAAGCAGCAGGGGGGTTGTTGAGCCTGCCCTTGAAAAGCCTTCTGAAAATGATGGGGACCTTTAAAGTTCCTATATGAAATATTAAACCAGACACATTTAAAGGCATCAATCCTGCAAACATTTATATATGTGTTCAGCTTTAACCATATGAGTAGCTCCACTGCAGTCAATGAACTGCTCATACATTTAAAGTTAAGCATGTATGCAAAGGTTTGCAGAATTAGGCCCCAATTATTTTTGTGACCATCAAAGTCCACAAAAAGATACAAGGGTTTCTAAAAGTCTATGAGCCAAATTCTTCACTGTTATCAACAGGCTTACATGAGTGTAGCTTAGAAAAGGAGGATTCTGCCTCTCCCCTTTTGTTACATGTTTTCGTTAAAGTCAGTTGCATACTCAGTAATAAAAGGGGAGAGGGTTTTTAAAAGCTGGTCCAAAAAAAGAACAGAAAAGCATATCAAGAGGGGAAAATAAATAAATGAAATAAAAAGGCAGAAATATTTTCTTGAAGGCAAGATGACAACTTTTGCTTTGGAAAATACAAGAGACATATATTTCCTTGACTCCAATTAAGCACCAACTCTTCCAGTGACTTTGGCCCAAAGTATTCCCTGTGGAGCTGCGCACAAGGGCCCAGCACCTATAGATTTTCTCTTTACTTGAGTAATGAGAGGGGATGCTGCTTCCCCTGCATCGTCCTTCCTATGCCTAGACTCCATAAAGATGTTTAATGGTGTTAGGGATCTAAGTGGGAAGAGGAGACAGGCTGGATGGGGACACCATGTGTACCCACCTCCTTTTCACAAACCCAGGCCTGCAATCTAATGATAGGTTCATAGAGCCTTAGGGGATAATTTTTGCAGAGAGACCCCCAAGCTGTGGAACCCTAATTTGGGAAAGTTCTAAAAGCAGCAACCAAGGAAGCATTGCCAGCACAGTTTCACCTGAGTCCTGTCGCCAGTGAAGTTGAAAAGATAGCCGGGGGCGAGAAAGCAGAATGGATGCAAAAAGCCTCTATCAAGACGTCTTGGGCCTCTAGCAGATATCCCAAGATTGCTATGGATCTTAGATGTTGGAAGAGTTCTACAGAGGAACCCCAAACAGACATATGACCTTTGAAAATTCCATGAAGGAACTTCATTAAGTTTCTCACCCCATATCGTGAGGCTTTTCATATAGCAGAACAATCTGGCCCTTTAATAAAATATTCTTGAATGGTTTCAATGACAGACTAGTCAATACTTGTTACTATGCTATATCTTTATCAGATTACATCCAAAAAAAGTGTCCGCATTTCCCTACTACTCCCTAATTTCAGGAACAGGTTGTGATCAATATTTCTCTAAACAACAAAGGATGTTCAATATGTATGTCATTTCTGAGACTGCATCAATTGCAGCAACTTACAACCTGTCTAATAATTCAAGGCTAATGAAAATTTGCTGTTGCCACGTCTGGTAATTAATCTGGATATTATCTATCATTGCCCAAGTTATAACAACAAGGGACAGTTTTTGCCATGCTGTCGCAATCCATGTAATTTAATTTTTGAGAATAAGAAAGGTTTTCTGTTTAACCTTTACTCTGACAATTAAATGGTAAAACACATCATCCTCTACAATAGGCTCCAGTAATCAAGAAGTTTGAAATACTGTATTTTGGGAACATTATGACTATCTTTTATTCTGGGGCCAAGCTCTAGAGAATCTTTTAATTTACAGCACTCATTCAATCACTCAAGTAACTGGAATTTTTAACAACAAAAATATGTCTTGGTCTTATTTCCATACCTTGGGGGCTCAAACAAAGCTGCAGAAGCCCTTACAAATCAATTTGGGGGAGGCGTACACTGCTTTCCCTGGATTTCCATGATGGAGAACATAAACATATTTGTGTTTATTTATTGTTTGTAAATTTAGTGTTCACAAAAGTTGCCTGATTGCTTGCCATGGAAAGTGAAATTCTCTGCTTATTAACAGAAATGTACAACACAGGCAGTAATAGAAACTTAGCTACACAATCCTAGCAATGTGTCAACTTTAACATGGAAAAACCATCAAGACAGTTAGTAGTTCAAGTTTATATACCAAGCAAATTCTCACCAAGAGCCAAAGAATACCATCAAGAGAACCAATAGATGAAGGGTATAATTGTAGTGGTGTTTTTTGTGAGGTGGACAATTATACTGAAACAGATATGTGATGGTCACAAATTTCAGCCACAAACCACTTGAACTAGATTCTGGATTCAGAATCTGTATTTCATTACTAATGTTTCACAGTATCCCCCTTCATAATACAAGGACTCGGTAGAACATGCACACACACAATTTGTGGATTCTAGATTTGAGGCCCCCAACAACTTATATTAAAAACAACAACCAATAATAACAAATCACATTCCAGAAGTGGAAAGTAGATACTTGATGTTGGATACAAGTATATAAAATGTAACACATAGCTGCCTTTGTATTTTTAACAAAAAAGTAATGATTGTAACAATTCACCTCTTTACTTTAAAAAATAGAGACCTTCCAATGCAGTATGGCCTCCTATCCACACAGTGGCTGAATTCCTATTGCATCGGAAGAGAAATATATTCCAATGTGAGTGATGGAAAAATCAAATAATAAATGTGTGTGATACACTGAACATAGACTATAACTTGTGAGGCAAATATAAAAACAGCTGGAAAATATTTCATTGCTACATATTTGGGAGTATGCACATCAAAACAGGGTTGGTGAGTGGGGCATTTTCCAAGCCTAATGAGAACAATCAAGCCAATAAATGGCTGCAGTTAAGACTTTCAACTGTGTGACTCAGCCCATGCCCTGTCCATGACTTGTACTATAGACCCCTGACTAAATCTTGAGTGCTCTGGGGCTGGGGGCAGCCCGGGGGCTCTGCGGATGGGGGACAGCCTGGGGGAGCTGCAGGTGCTCTGGGGGTGGGAGGCAGCCTGGGGGAGCCATGGGTGCTCTGGGGTGGGATGGGAGGGGAGGGGTGTGCAGCCCAGGACCCTTGCTGTTGTGTGTGGGGGGGCAGCAGGATGCAGACTGGGACCACCATTACTGCAGAGGAGGTGGGGGGCACAGTGGCCCGAGACTGCCCCAGCAGTGGCCGGTGCAGCTGGCCCAGGGGCTGCCCAAGCCGCTCAGGTGGCACTCAGCCACACCAGCTGCTGCAGAAGTCACGGAGGTCCTGGAAAGTCACGGAATCCGTGACTGCCATGACCTCAGTGACAGACTCGCAGACTTACTTATTGTATGGGGGCAGGGAGGGGATATCACTATTAAAAATGTCAGTTACAGAACTCCTAGTCTGTGAGTATTGGTATTGCTGCTTTTTCTGACTCTCAGCTCAGGTCCTACAATTGTTCAACTTAATTTTGAATTTCTCTTATTTTAGACCCAAGAGGACATGTTTTCAGTGGCCTATAATATAGCCTATAATTTTGTGGAAGCAATTGACAGGTTTCACAAACACGAGCTATTTCTAAATGGACAACATCATTTCATCAGTGAGTGCTGCACAACCACACAAGAAAACAGCAAGGAGGATCTCCTTCCCCACGGGCTACAGCAGGGCATGACTCAGCAGCTTCTAGTCTAGCCTCTTTGCTGGAGCAGCTGCCAAGACCCTAGCAACCCTCCATGCAGGAGGGCTGGGTGATGGGAGTAGCGACAGGACTTCTGGTCTGACCTGCAAGCCCATATAAACCAAGTCATATATAAGTGAGGAACAAATCTTACTTCCTAATGTATACAGTGGAATCACGGTGTTTTAATATACAGAAGGTTTTCCACACCAGAGAAGAAAGCAGGATTTTCCTCATTTTATGTGCAAACAACATTTTTCATACAATTTCAGAGTGTGGGAGAAATCACCTCATCTCAAACACAATCACAGCAGGTGCAAGGCACCAGAAGACATTCTTCCGGACTTTTTGTTTGTTTGTTTTAAAAGAGACATCTACTGCCCTTTATACTACTTAAAAAGCAACACACACACACACACACACACACACACATACACACACACACACACTGCTGTTTCAATAACTGCCATCAACACTCCATCGGCTGTGAAACAGCAAATGATACAGTAACACTTTTCCTGCAATGGGGGGATGTACTCAGGAAGTACTGTGCAAATCACTTTACTGAGCTTCCTAAATATGTGCCCCTCGCGATAGAGCAAAAACCAGACACCAACCTTTGGTTCTGGGTTTCTTCCACAGCTTACCCATATGGAATCAAGGCTTCTTTAAGAGACACAGAGTTTCCTGTAATGCTTGCTCATCACACCTCCAATTCCCAAAACATTGTAAGGTAAGAGGCTGGATAGTGCTGGTTCCACCAACAATATTTACCACAAGGCTTTTCTTGAACCATTGTGCTAGGGTTACCATTCGTCCAGATTCCCCCGGACATGTCCGGCTTTTTCGGGTTAAAAATAGCGTCCGGGGGGAATTTGTCAATGTCCGGACTTCCCCTCCTCCCCTCCCCATGCAGAGCGTGCGCGCGGCTTACAAAGCAGCCGGGGCTCCGACAGCCAGAGCCAGAGCCCTTCCTGCACTTCCCCCCTCCTCTCTCCTGAAACTTGACACCACTCCCCTCCTCTCTCTCCCTCCCCCTCCCTCCCTGCATTCACAGATCGCCGGCTGTTCGTCTGGAGCTCCGACCCTGCTGCCCTCCCCCGCTGTCGAGCGCGCTGCTCTGCAGCACAGTAAGGGGGCCGGGGGACAGAGAAGCGGCAGGGAGGTTCTGGGGGGGGGGGGGTAGTCAAGAGACAGGGAGCAGGGGGGAGGGTTGGATGGGTCAGGGAGTTCGGGGGGGGGCTGTCTGGGGGTTGGGGGTGTAAGGTTTTGGGCAGTCAGGGTACAGGTGGGGGGGTCTCAGGAGGGGGCAGTTAGGGGACAAGGAGCGGGGGGGTGTTTGGGAGTTCTGGGGGGGGCTGTCTGGGGGTTGGGGGTGTAAGGTTTTGGGCAGTCAGGGCACAGGTGGGGGGGGTCTCAGGAGGGGGCAGTTAGGGGACAAGAAACAGGGAGGCTTAGGTAGGGGGTGGGGTTCTGGAGGGCAGTTAGGAGCAGGGGTCCCAGGAGGGGGCAGTCAGGGGACAGGGAGCAGAGGGGTTTAGATGGGTCAGGAGTTCGGGGGGGGGCTGTCAGGGGGTGGGGGTGTGGATAAGGGTTGGGGCAGTCAGGGGACAGGTAGGGGGTAGGGTCCTAGGGGGCCAGTTAGGATGTGGGGAAGGTCTCAGGAGGAGGCAGTCAGGGGACAAGAGGCAGAGAGGCTTAGGGAGGGGGTGGAGTCCTGGGGGGCAGTCAGGGGACAAGGAGTGGGGGGGAGGGTTGGGAGTTCTGAGGGGGCAGGAAGTGGGAGGGAGTGGAAGGGGCAGGGGTGGGGCTAGGACAGGACGGGGGCGGGGCTAGGACAGGGGCGGGGCTCCTCCCGTCCTCTTTTTTGATTGTTGAAATATGGTAACCCTACATTGTGCTGCAGTTCACACAGTTATCTGGTGAGATGAGGGCACTAGATCTATAACTTTTCAGTACACTGGTTTTGGGTGACTAATGGATTTTTGTACTTGAAATAAGAAGTCTCCTCAAGAACATTGTCTTTATCAGAGGGTCCTTCCTTACTGGAGTTTTCAAACTTCCCAACAAGGTTGTTGTGGGAGCCATTTATTATATCAGTGACATCAAGATCAATACCAATTTTATACCTACCTTTCTGTATTTGGGTCCCCAAGTGGTTTCCCTTACACAGGAAAATCGTGGCTTTAAACAGCTTAACTTAAATAAATCTGAATGGAAATTCATGGGACAAAGAAAAGGTACTTCTCTAACCTCAGGGCTCTTTTCTCCCTGATGAACAAAGGTGCAATCATTTTTTTACTCTAGACATACTTTATTGGATCCATGCAGGCTAGGCTTAAAAGGCATACTCTTAGCCTGTATTAATACAGCTAACACATAAAAACTTTTCTTGCCTTCTTCCACAACCACTGCTCACTCAAAACTAAAATGTAATACTACACAGGAAGTGGCATGACTAGGGTCAGACCAATGGTCCATCTAGTCCAGTATCCTGTCTTGCAACAGTGGCTGGTGCCAGATGCTTCAGAAGAAAGGAGCTGAACAGGGCAACCATCAAATGATCCATCCCCTGTTCTGGCAGTCAAAGGCTAGGGACACCCAGAGCATCAGGTTGTATCCCTGACCATCTGGGCTAATTGCCACTCATGGACTTGTCCTCCATGAACTTATCTAATTCTTTTTTGAACCCAGTTATACTTTTAGCCTTCACAACATCCCCAACAATGAATTCCACAGGTTGACTGCACTGCATAAAGAAGTACTTCCTTATGTTTGTTTTAAATATGCATCCTATTAATTTCATTGGGTGATCCCTTGATTCTTGTGTTATGTAAAGGAGTAAATAACACTATCCTATTCACTTTCTCCACAGCATTCATGATTTTATAGACCTCTATCATATCCCCCCTTAGTCGTCTCTTTTCCAAGCTGAAAAGTCCCAATCTTCTTAATCTCTCCTCATATGGAAGCTGTTACATACCCTTAATCATTTGTGTTACACTTCTCTGTGCCTTTTCCAATTTTTATATCTTTTTTGAGATGAGGTGACCAGAACTGCATGCAATATTACAGGTGTGGGCATGTCATGGATTTATATAGTGGCATTATGATATCGACTGTTTTTTTTATCTATCCCTTTCCTAATGGTTCCTAACATTCTGTCAGCTTACTAGACTGCTGCTGCACATTGAGTGTATGTTTTCAGAAAACTATCCACAACGACTTCAAGATCTCTTTCTTGAGTGGTAACAGCTAATTAGATCCTATCATTTTTTATTTGTAGTTGGGATTATGTTTTCCAATGTGTATTACTTTACATTTATCAATGCTTCTCTGTTATCAGTTCATTCTTTAACTACCATTCCCACACTGTGCCCTATCTACTGGCCATTACCCATCCAGAGCTGCCTGCTCCTCACAGTCACTATTTCATGAACCATATAGACATCCACAATTTATAATAAGAAAGAAAAAATATATACATATTCACTGCCTACTCTTATGATGTCACTGCTGTGTTGTGTGCATAATTCCTGCTGCTTAGAGGTAAATACACTGCTTTCAATGGTCTTTTCAATTCCTGTTTCCTGCTACACTTCCTGCTGTTGTGCCCTACCATGCTGGGCTGCCTGCCTCGCATTACTATGGGGCTATTTCATAAAAGTTGTGAATAGCCACAGTTTTAAAGAAAATCCCAAATCTCTCTTAGTTCTCATCGCTACTTTCTGTTTTTATGATGACACTGATTCACCTTCTCTTGCCAAACTTAGCTCATATATAGCCTCTCTCTCTTTGAAGTTTATCTGAATTCAAATAATTTCCTAACAACATGCCCACCAAATATAATAATAGCTTATTTGCTCCTCTCTACCCAATATAGCTAATGCTTAAGTCCACATAATGAAAAAATAATAATGTATTTGTGAGCCTTCAGGCTTTTAATCATAACTTCTTTGACATGCAGAAATAAATAGAATGTGTGAAGTGGCACCCTTTGAAAAGCTGAATCCCAAACTAGAAACATGGAAGTGCAGGGGAAGACCAAGTTGCCTGCTAACTTCGCCCCTAGAATTCTGCAGTACTGAAGGGCTTATTTCCACAGCTATCTTAACTATATACTGCATCAATTTTATCTAATAAACATAATGTTGTTTGTGGTGTGCATGGTTATTTTAAGTAACCTGCTCCTCCTCCCCCCCAAAAAACAAACAAACAAACAAAAACAAGCCCTGTTGTACTTGTGTTTGGCCAACTGGCATTAAACATCATCTTAACAGAAGCAATCTCACCATTGACACTCTGCTCTGCCCTGATGTGAAAAGCTTTTTGCTGTTTCCCAAAATGTTAGATGTTCTTATTAAAATATAAGATGTTCTCATAATGTCTAACCATTTGTGTGTGCAGTTGCAGTAAATGTGCATGCAACTGTGGATGCATACTACTACCTATTTCCATACACAACTGCTCAAGTTTGCATTACAAATAACAGGATAAAAGGGCAAAAGGAAAGGAAAGATAATAAAAGTAGCATTATCATATGGCTGCACGGCTTAGCTATTGCACAACTAGAAGGCTCCAAACCATCGGAAAGATTTTTCTTAAGTGAATCAATCAACTCTGTTATTCCAGATTAACAACCTAGCCTTCATCAGTTGACTGATTTCTTACAGATGCCACAAGAGATGTGGGCCTTGTGGAGAGATGTGAAGGAGGACTTTATAGATTATTTTAGGGAGCATGCATAAGGTGCAGCATATAAGAAAGCAAAAGATGTTTGTGGAATAAAAGATCTGGTATGATTGGTGATGTGGAGGGCAATGTGATGAGAGACAAGAGCCCATAAACAGGGAAGGGCAGCATTGTGAAGGGCCCTGGAGAAGATTAAATCTGATTCAGTGGAAAAGTAAGATGACAGTGGTGGAATTCAAAGTGGAAAGGGCCATAACCAGTATAACTTCAAGAAAGAATCTCTGCAGCTATATCTTGAATTGGCTGGTGAAGTGTGTGTCAGGAAGCCCACAGAGGATGAGGAAGTTGTAGTAATTAAGGAAGAAGATAATGAGGGCCTAAATAAGAGTTTTAGTGGCATGGACAGAAAGGCTGGATTTTGGAAGTAGCAGCAATGGGATTCAGCAGCAATGGGATTTGTGTAGCATGGGAGTGGTGTAATCAAAGATGAGGTCATAGGTCTCTGACATGGAGAACGGTGGTGTAGTCAGTAGGGTTGCCAACACTGACGGTTAGATCTGTGGACCTATTATTCAAAGAAAGCAACATTTCAGATAAGTGTGGATACATTTTTCTATTATTCTTTGTGCTAAGGTTCACAGATCTATTACAATTGGATTTTCAAATCAGTGAACCTCCAGAGTGGGAAGTAGGATCATCCTTTAAATGTGGACATCCAAAACAAGATATTTTATATAATGTATCTCCTTCATCTAACCCTGGGTGCTAAGGCATGGAGACATCTGCCAATAAAAGGAAATGGCATTGGCTAAGATAGGATGACCAATATGAAGAATTTGGGGAACTTACATATTGATTTAGGGCAAGTGACTGTTTAGCAGAACTCAATACTGGACGCATGACTACTCTGCTCTTAGACTGTCAGTGCTCCTAAACACTGGATTTGATGCTTAACCGAAGGAAGAATGTGTATCTGAATTTAAAAGTACAATACTGTACCAATTGGAGACAGTAACCATCAAGAAGCCTACTCTAATCAATAGGAAGTATACTGACACCTCCTGCAAGGGTTCAATCTGATAGTAGTACAAGCAGCAGGACAAAGTTCCAAGATCATACTCTTATTGTGGGATTAGAATAAGGTTGATGCACTGACGGAAGCATTTAAGTTACGATTTGTACAAAGCTTCCTTTTTCTTTAACAAAACGAGATTACAGAGACTTGACTTTTTTTGCTTCTCCTTATGCAGCCACAATACAGCCTTACTGTCTGTGGACACTCAAGGTTATGTTTAACATATTAGCTCAACTGAGAACTGGGGGGGGAGGGGCATGGATCAGCATTCACATCGCACTCCAATACCGCAGAAGCTAATGATCCACCCAGTGGACCAAATTTGGTTATTAATCCTGGTCACATGCCATCTGAGGCATGCTGCACATACACTAAAAGGAACTGAGGACTTTACATCAGCCAGTAGAATAAGATCTAGTTGTTGACTTACCTTTTGTGGTTCCTGAGAGCAATGCTTATTTAATCCAAGTTCATTCTAAATCTGAATGGCGGGGGGTCCCCAGATGGAGGACTGGTTTTGCAATAGCAGTCCTCCTCCATACCGTAGAGTCATCTGAAGATCCAGTGCTAGGTTAATCAAGCCTGAGAGAGTCATAGACTTTTCACCAAGAAAAGCATAAACAGCATCACTGCCATTCTCTTGTTACTGTCTTTCGTATTGACCTAGGTAGCAGTGAAAAAGGTGAGACGAAATATACACAGAGACACTGTCCAGCTATGTGAGATGTCATTCACCGCTTTACATCCCTCACAACACACACAGAGAAGCTGCTGCATCTTTGTTTACCGTTTCGAACAGGAAGAGGTCAATCACCAGCCTACCAAATTCACTTATGATGAACAAGATATTTCTGGGTGTAGAAGCCACTCTGCTAAACTGACTTCTGCCATGTAATATTGGTGTTGATTTCCCCTCTAGATGGGCAGTGCACATAAAGATAGGAAACTTTATTCTACCTGAGACAGGAGAATTTGTTGGATAGGACAGTTTATGTTCTTCCCAGTTATTATGAAACCCTACAAGACATATTTGACTGTCAAGACCAGAACAGGTCCGTTATCCAAGGAAGGCACAGTGCTCTGAGACCTCAATGAATCATTGTGTTCCACCTGTGATCTCACCTTCTGGTACCCATTCTCTGAACCTAATTGGGAAGATTTATTCAAAAAAATAAATAAATCTAGCTCTCTGCATTCACCAGTTCTGGGAGTGAAGAAGGTACAACTGAAGCCAGCGTTCTTTGCTGATGGATGTGATATGGGTCAGATGCAGAGGTGATACTCAGAATTACTAGATAGGTATGATATAAACTCTGGATCACTGAGGCATGCCTATGCATGAGATCAGAATTCCCAATAAGTTCCAATGAAAATTAGATTTTTGTTTCTGTGATACCACTCCATTATGACCCTCTTCATCTTCTGTTACTATTAATCTCAGATAAGAACTTGTACCTGAGAGTATTGATCCTCAGTTTAGGCCTATGATTGGTTTCTCTGGCACTCTTGAACCCAAGATATTCCAGGAACTGTATCATTCTGTATTGTTTGCTTCGGCTTTCCCTCTGTACAGAGTCCTGATTAGAAAATCTGTCAGGAAAGAGATGAGTGAACTTCCTTCTTCTCTAAAGCTTATATTATTGCAACTATGATCCTGGAGAGACACCCTGGGAGCACATGTAAGATCAAATGCCAATGATCGAAGTTGGGAAAAGAAACAAAACTGCTATTCATTTGCAAAACATAAAAATTGTCTGAGGATGGTATAATGGGGATGCTTTGAAAATAAGCCTCCTTTAGGAACGTATTTACTTGATTCAGAAAGGGCCCCATTCTGCCTGTCCCCAGTTCTCTGAGGCTAGAAATACAATGGGGCATGAGTTGTAATGCTCTGAACTAAAGTGGATGATGAATAATTTTATTCATGCCACAGCCTTTCCATGGGTTGCTGCAACTGGAATGGGACAGAGCTGTTTGTGCAATTCTTGCACAGGTTCCACAGGGCACCCCATCTGGACCATATTAAATGACCCCATTTAATTAAAGCTAGACAGACAACTCTTAGGCTCCAAATTGAGAGAGCCTCGCACCATTGGGGTACCTAACTCCCTAACACATGGGACTGATTGGGATCAGATAGCTCTGAGGCAATTGCAATTTTCTCCTCTTGTACTTCATGGACTGCTTCAACTTGCCATATGACCTGTATTCCTTTCTATAGTGTCTTGCAGGAGTCAGAATTGTAAGTAGACTTTTGGGATAACTCTGAAAGGCCTCAGCTTTCTGTAAAGTTTCCCATTGTACCATTAGGACAGCTGGGAACTGATTTGTCTGAGTGTCTGATCCCACGGACCAAAACCCCATATTGTTGAATGAAATAGATTTGAATCCATTTCTCCTCTCTCTCTCACTGCCCCCACTTCCAGGGAGAAGTCCTTAGACCTTATAATTTCTAGGTTGAGAAGGACCATACTTGCAATACTGTCAACCCATGTTAGCACTGCTGTGAAAGCATGCAGGGGCACTTGGGGTGTCAGATGACAATTCATGTTTGTTTATTTTGTCTTGATCTGATGCCACCTGGGAGTTTTCATGCCCAAGGGAGGGGACTGAATCAATGCCTGCTTGGTCTTGGTTGCCTGTAAACTGTATAGTGAGGAGGCCAGTCTTTCAGATAAAAATCTTCCATAGTTAAAAATACTGAGTCCCTGACAAGCAAGGAAAATAGCCACATTGATCTTCGAGAGCAATATCTTCTGGCCTTATCAAATGGAGACCAGAGGGATGGCATGGTAGAAATAAACAAGTAATGGAATAAGAGGCCCCTTAGTGCCTGCCCGTTCTCCCACATCTGGAGTGCTGTTTTTCTCATCACTCCACAGCCATATGCTAGGGGGAAGGAGATGGAGGAGGTGGCACGGCAACCTGCAAAAGAAGCTGGGAACAACAACCTGGACATGAGGACATAGTGACCTACAGCAGCAGATGGAGATAACAACCCAATACTTTCCCTAGGTGTGGTAGTAAAATGCTTTGCCCCTATAACACCTTCCTAAAGTGCACAAGGAAGGACACACAGCTATAGCTTGTCTAGGGCAGCTACAGCTCACTTAGGAACATAAGAGCGGCCATACTGGGTCAGACCAAAGGTCCATTTAGCCCATATCCTGTCTTCTGACAGTGGCCAAAGCCAGGTGCCCCAGAGGGAATGACCAGAACAGGCAATCATCAAGTGATCCATCTCCCATTGCCCATTCCCAGCTTCTGGAACTATCTTCCATTTAGCATGCTGCCCTTCTGGTTTCACTCCCCTCATGGAGATGGGGGAAGGCGGGTGCTTCTTCCAAAGCCAGTTCTTTTTCAATCCTTCCTTTCTCCTTTCCTGACAAGGGGAAGTGCCCTGTGGCCACTGCAGGGGAAGAGAAAACTGGATGGTACAGGAGGAAGGGCATTCCCCTGCTATCAGGGACTGACAGGTCTGGTTCCACACGCAAGATGCAAGCAGCATGAAGTATGCCTTGTAACAGAGCCGCAGATCTTAGCACAAAGAACCAAGAGACAAGTTAGAAGTGGAGAGTCAAATTGTGAGTTGCTGGCATCAAGATGGAAGTTGAAGCCTTGTGAAATCAACCTTTGCCCCTCACACAGCCTTCTTTGGCGTCAGAATCATGATGCGAAAGTTTGGGATTGGGCAAAAATGCAGTTTGGGCAAAACCACATCATCATCAAAAGTGTGGCGCATGTGCAATTGTGGTTTAAATATGGTACAAAAACTCATCTGGAAGCCCCAGACAAGGACTGTTTCAGCTCTGACAAGGCTGTTGCAGAGAAACTAAATGAATTCTTTGCACTGGTCTTCACTGCAGAAGACATGAGGGAAATTCCCACACCTGAGCCATTCTTTTTAGGTGAGAAATCTGAAGAACTGTCCCAGACTGAGGTGTCAATAGAGGAGGTTTTGAAACAAATTGATAAATTAAACAGTAGAATGTCACCAGGACCAGATGGTATTCACCCAAGAGTTCTGAAGGAACTCAAATATCAAGCTGCAGAACTATTAACAAACTCACTTATCATTCAATAAGTTTCCCTGTTTTGCTCATTCCCTCTGAAGCATCTGGGCAAAATGGACCACCAGTCCAACCCAGTATGGCAATTCTTATGTTCTTAAGATAAATCACCATTTATATTGTAGATCTCAGATTTTGCCCAAATGACTTAGGCAAAAGGAGAGGTTGATTTTTATTATATATACTTTCTCTTAGTTAAACATATATATCATTACCTTCATTTGTAAATATAAGGGGAAAGAGATAATATCACAAAAAACTATTGCCATCCTTTGCAATATAAGCTTATTCATGGGGCTGAACTTCCTAAAATAACTTTTTTTCTATTACTAAAAGAGCAGTACCCACTATTATATATCAAGTACCTTATGAAATTACTCTGTAGACACCAATTACTTACACTGTACAGAATGCATTTTTTGGCTAGGTAAAATTAAGTTTTAGCAATGAAACCACCATGCCCAACAACTTACACAAGTAAAAAGAATAGAGAATACATATATTAGTGGAACAAACAAAAGTGGTTTTCCCTCTATGCTTCTGATCTCAGCCAGCTCTTAAATCTTAGTGGAAGTGAGTATTGTGGTCTCAGAATTGAAATCACCACACCCAACAATTTGCGCAAGAAAAAGGAAGACAGGACACATAAATAAGTGGAACAAATGTGTTTTCTCTCTACACTGACTTCAGCTAGCTCTTACATCCTAGTGGAAATGAAGTTGGTGATTGCAGTTGAATTTCTCAGTCAGCATCAGAAAACTAGTTTCAGTTATTACCTATAATTCAGAGTGATTAAAAGAACCTAATCTGGAGAGCCCTAGGACTGACGTAACTTGTATACTATGTTAACATTCTTCTCACCTCAAAAAAGGAAGATTACTCAAAGCCATAGTCAAGATCAGTGGCCAGCAATCAATGCATCACATGTTTAGTAAAGATAAATGAATGTCTTAAATTATTACAGTTCGTCAGCCTTCACCAACCATATATATCCCCCTCAAATGTTTAAATACTGCCCCCTGATTAAATGCCCCATAAATAAAAAGAACTCATTGTGCAATATTAAATGTGAACTGCTGCTGATGAAAGCTTAGCTTTTTAAGATCACAGCCCCTTGTCTGAATTATTGTCCATTTAGGTATAAACTTTTAATTTAATTTTCAATACATTTTATTATGTGATGCTTATGACCGCAGGACTAACAGTACTTTGAGAATGCACATGAGGCAAGCACTGTTCTATTTCAGCACATACCTTTATCAATGTACTGGAATGCTGATCTGCATCACTTTTGCATGCTAACCCCCTATGGAAAGGAGTCTGCCAATTGTACTAGAGTGTTACAATCTGAACAAAAATCAATTGTGGATTATTTTGCCATCATTAAGATCATTTCCATTTGGACCTAACAATGTGCATTATCCCAGTAACTGGAGCTTGGGCAGTTTAAAAGGAGAACTAGGTTTCACAGGACACAATAACTGAATCCTTAACTGACGTACAGCAGTCCAGAATAATGTAATTTGCATGTAGAATAATTACAGGGTTTGAAATTGAATTCTCCTGGTTAATAATATGAGAGATCCAAGTTCAAAAACATCACTGGAACTTCTGCTCCTCACATTGTCGCATGTAAAATAATCAGTGGGCAAAAGACGTAGCCATAGTCATTGTTCCCTGGAACAACCTACAAAATTGCTGCACAGGACCAATGCTATGTGTTACCCACACAATGGCACACTTAAATCTGCTTGTTAGCCTGCCTGCTGTATTTAGTATGGGAGAAGAGAGAAGAGAAGCAGGATAAAACCACAAAAAGGCAACTGAAAAATGGAAGTTAGAGGCAAAATTCAGGGTTACCACTTGGACTTGTAAACTCTTCACTCTGTTAGCACTTCTGATAATTGTGGGCAACTTTGGCCCAGCCCACTGAGACAAGAGAATATGCATAATAAATTTATGTGTGGTATTTCACTGACAAAAACAGAAGGGAGAAAAATGACATCCCCATAAAGAAAATGCTTTCAGGTTCCTATTCATGAAATTTGCAAATATTCATGGAACTGTAATAATACATCCATAGGATTAAATCACCTGCAGATCGTAGTTAAACAATTTAAAGGGCATTATAGTACAGAAAGTAGGCCTACCACTAAAGTTAAACTGCAGCTACTTTCATGGAGGAGACATTTCAAATGTATTCTTCTATTCTTTTCAGTACTCGGTATTATACTGGTATTTTTTTTTAATTCATCTGGACAAGATCTCTTTTCAACAAGAATAACGGGAAGTATGGGATTTATTGCTATAATGAAGTTCTTTCAAATCTCTGTTTTCCTTTTATAAAGGACAGGAGGATAGGCGTTCATCTCATCAGGCAGCTTATTAGGATTAGCACTGAATAAGACACCACAGAATGTCAAGCCTATCAGTTACTAAACATGCATCATACAAACTTTGTCTTTGCGAGAACCTCTGCTCTGCATTTGTCATCCACCTGAATAATTAACTAGTACATGCTGCCTGCCAGCAGTTTGGGGAATTAATTTTCACACATTAAATGCAGATCACATCCGCAAAAACTCAGACCACACACATTCTGTACTACAATCTTTCAAACATTAAGAAGCAAAGAAATAAATTTTACTGTGCTCAAAGTTGGTTGTGACTGAAAACTTAATGATTATGAAGTCATGCCTCTGATAAATCTCAAGTATTTCTGATGACATCTGACTAATGTAATTAACTACTGTATGTCCTCAACTGACTTTAACTCTTCTGTTAACTGCTAGCAATGGAAAAAAACCATTTAATTCTTCCTTTAAATTATTGTTAATCTTGATTGAGCCAACGTTTGTAAATGGCTGAGCTTTTTGAACATGAGGGTGACTATATGCTTTTAAAAATTACAATCCTTCCCCCCTAATTTTTAAGTGCGTACAGTGAAATCAAGGAGTTAAAAGGGAAAAAATCAGATTATATTATACTTTCTACAAAACATGACAATGTACGCCACAAATCAGTGGATTTCTGAGAAAATTAATACATTTCCAATGGAAAAAAATATACTGGATATATTGAAAATGGCAATTAAAAACACCCCCCCACACACACACACACACACAACACTTGAGGAGAGTCTTAACCTGAAGTTCTGCTTGTGGTTGGTTTACCTTGTAGAGTTTTCTGGAATTATCTCCTCTAGTGAAGGGAGTTAGGTGAGTAAAGGTTGAGGAATCCTAAACCTGCAAATTCCAGGGATCTAGATGGGAGAGCATCCTTCTTGGATTGCTATCCATCCACATGGTAATGCTGGCCCTTCTAAGAAGCACAATTCCATAGCTCATAGGAGTCCTTATGCAGCTGCTCATTAACTAACTACCTCCCCACCAAGTTTCCACATGGAAAACTGTAAGCTGAACAGAGAACAATGCTACAGACTATGCTCCTTCTAGCCCACACTGCTCCTAAAGCCCAAGGAAGACCCATGGAGGTCTCTGGGAAGGATAGCTTGGCAGAAGCAGCACATATGTACTTCTATAAGGAGTTACACCGAAGTAAGCATAACAGCAAATCTATGACAACATTCTTAAATTCAATGGGAGCCACAAGTCCAGTGCTTGGACCTGATTCTGCAAGCCCTCTGTGCACTGAACTCCCACTGAAGGCAATAGGAGTGACATGTAAATAACTTGTAGGAGCCCTTCATGACAAGGAGAGGAGAGATTTCAATTTAAGCATTCAACCGACTTTCTGCCTGTACTTTCTTGGGTTAGAATATTGCCATAGAACAGCAACCATTCAAAAGCCCACTCCATCTGATTAAGCCATTCCTACTAGTTAACATTCTGTGGTTTAAAAGGAAAAATCAATCATGTCTTTTGAACAAACATTCCATTGTCCCTCTCAAAATGGCATCTTGCCTTTGGTTATATTCACAGCAGCGCTTCCATAATATTGGGGATGGACGCACTTTCCACAGGAGAAAAGGAAAATGTGCGCCTTGTATTCAAATCTTTATTTGGTACCTTTTAAAGAAAAATAGCCCAATTATTCAACGTAGTATTGAAGTGCTAATCCTATGGAAGTATCCTATGGACATACAGTAATACCAGATGATTCCATCATGAATGTTATTACAGAAATATCAAAGGCATTAATTATTGAAAAGCCTTATTTTAAAATGTTACCTTCTATTTATTGTTAGCCTGGCTGTTGCTTGTAATAAAGATGTTTACCAATTCCTTCTGTAGTAATGAATGTGAAAAATGGTGATCAGGTTTTCCTTGGAAGCTTTACATACAGAACAAGCTACACAGAGGTAAGGAAAAACTCAGATTTGCAATTCTAGACAGGGAATCGAAGCATACCTGAACACTTTGAGAATACAACACCAGTGGCCCTTCTTTAGCTATAACGCAGTTTATGATATATTATGATAGGCTGTTGTCTTTGTCACTTCTTAAAATATGGTTACATTTTGAATGTATGATTTCAAAGTATTCCTGCTATCATAAAGGTACTACCGAGAAATAAAGTGATTACCATTTCTGCGACCTACATTAAAATAGTCACCCCTAATGTGAATGAAGTACCAGTTAATCATCAGAGTAAACAAAAAATCTATTAAAAATTATGTTGAGGTGCTGTACTTATTACATTACTAAACACTAATGCAATCATTTACACAAAAATCTTTTTTTTTGTTCTTTGCTCATTAATAATCACATCAGAAAACAAATATTTTGCATCAAATTAACATACTGTATTCAGTTAGCTTTCCTTCTGTTTCTGAAAAAAGTGGTAACGGGTTTTTTGATCTCTAATATTAGAATACATATTTTGTACTGGGAAATGATTCCATGCACGGACTGAGAATTTTTAATCCATATTCTCCATGTTTAATATTTTGTTACTGTTACTGAAATTTAAATGGAAAAGACTTGGTATTGTCCAGAGCAGAGACCTAGCTCTAAACACAGTGTGATGATCACTTGCAAACTAAAATTGAGGCCCTGCCCTTGGCCCATGGGCTTAATCTCTGGGTATTGCTGAAAATGTTCCATGCATGGATTAGCAAATTAAAAGACTTCACAAACCTCCACCATGATTTGTCTATTTCTACAGCCCCTAGATCCCCATCCATAGTTTCAGCTGTAGATATAAGTGCTCTGGGTGAGAGCGGGAGGGAGAGGTTGCATAAGTCAGAATTGCAACTACCACTTCTGAAAAACAACAACATGCACAAGAATTTAAACTAGGATCACTAGACAGTCAAAACTTCAGCTGATTCATTTTGCTGGATTTAACATATTATCTTTTTAAAAAATTTTGCACTTTAAAAAAAATAAACTTAAATAGTATCTATTGATCTATCTACCTATCGAGAGACAGATGGTTAACTAACCCATTGACTATTAATTTAAAAAAATAAGAAAGGAAAAAAATGCTGATTGAAAATTAAACCTTAATATTCCTTTCACTACTGAGTAGAAGACAAACACCATTTCTACTTCACATTTAGTCCAAATTTTCTTTACATTATAGTATTTTAATTCACCACTCATTGTTATTGAGCATTTTTACATGGGACAATAAACACGCACTATAAATGTATTTACTGAAGCGGTGATTTTTTTATATAGCTTGATCTCAAACTGGATGCAAGTACAAGGCATTATAACAAGCAGATGTCAATTTAAAACAGTTAGTGACAGACTCGCTTTTCTTTAGATCTTTTTACTTACCATAACTGTTCTCAAGCAAATAATATTCTAGCAATTAGTAAACAAAGTCATTGTCCAGCTATACTGAAGACACTTGATATGATTTTAATCAGGCCACAACTTTATTATTAGATGTCTGGGACTACCCAGCAAATAAAAGTGAACAATGCAGGTAACTCCATGATCATTCAATCTGTACCCGAGGGGCTTCTGCCAGCCCTCCTCTTTTTCCATGCAGGTTCCCAGTCAACCAATTCTGGGATCTTACCATCCTCCCCACCCCCAAATGAGGGTTAAGGTAGGCTATAAGGAACGGGGGTTGGCTCCCTGCTGTGCCAATCATAGGAGCCCTCACACACACACACACACACACACACACACACACTTGCGCTCCTTTAACAAACACCTCTTTTAAAGTACTTTACCAACGCATTTATCTGGTCACTGTATCCCTTCCCTATGGAGTACCTGCACTGGACAGCCGCCCCACGCTTACATAATGAGTTACAATATAATAGCCTTCCATCTTCCTTACACACCATAACAAAACCCTCCCTGAACCTATGGTGGGGAAGGAGAAAAACTCCTCACTCACTCCACCTTGGCCAAGCTGTTGGTGAGGGGAAAATTTCTTCCCAGCCCCCCTAGAAAGGTGTGACTAGGATGATGCCAACAGCATGTCCTCACTAAACCTGGTATTTTGCCACCCCCAAGGGGAGGGAGGATGGGTGCTTCTCCGCCTGGTCTGGGGAAAAGAGGCTTACAGTGAGAGGCCCAACAGAACTGAATATCTATATATGTTGTCATTTGGTGTCACAGGAATAAGTATAATAATCTTGTTTTGAGAGTAGGGGGCAGGATGTTTATAAAATATACCAAAACTACAAAGGCACCTTGCTCTTAGGAGACTTGGTGAATATTGTTTTTAAATGAGTGTATTAATGAGGTGCACAGTTAATGCTTCCAATGGAAAGTTGCCTACCCTCATAATATTTAGTCAATATGTTGTTTTAACTCACATCAAATGAACAACTATACTTTAAATAGGAACAATAATTCTGCAGATTTTATTTAAATATTATTTTGCAACCAACCTTACATATGCATTATTTTTATTTTCTAAAGTAATCCCACTCTAGAAAAGAACTCAGTACACATTCAAAACTTTGGTTTTGACCACAGAGCTAAGAGACCAGAACCGTCATGATATAACAATGAGCCAGTAAAGAACTAAGGGGCTTGGTAAGACAAATGAAATGCATATAGACTGAATGTAACTACCCAATTGAAATTTAGTCTGTGATCACTGGGATTAACATTAGGGATGAGCCAACTGATTGAGAAAGAGAAGAAGTGACCCAAAATTCACACTGAACCCCCTTCAGTTCCTTCTCTCCTGCAGACTCCTTGAGAAGAACTCTGAAGTAGAGGGGAGGTGGGGGGGTTGTGGAGCACCCATGGGGGACACATCTCAAAGAACCATCATTACTGCACAAGGTGAGTAACTTCCTCATCTTCTTCGAGTAGTGTTCCTAAGGCTACTCCACTGTAGCTGACTCCTGAGCAGTATCCCCACTGTAGGGCTGGGGTTTCGAAGTCGAGTCAGTTATAGAGGGAACTGAAGACGGCATTGGAAGCGGCGTCTCCAGTAATCAGATAATTTTCTGAAAAGGTATGTGCAGACACCCAGGTTGCCTCTGTACAGATTTCTGAGATGGGGCATTATCGAAAAAGGCGACGGAGGAAGAAACCGACAAAAAATACTGAGTGCAAATACTGGATGAAGGTGTTACGATGCAAATTTGATAGCATTGTTTAAAACAGTCCAAGACCCAGTCTCTGGGCTGATATGACTGAGCCCTTAGATCTCTCCACAATAGAAAAGAAAAGCATAGGACGTCTAGCATGTGCAGGTTAGCCTTCCTGTTATTATGGTGAGGCTTGGGGTAAAAGGTCGGAAGGTGAATTAGTTGGTTTATGTGAAAGGGGGAGGTTACCTTGGGGATGAAGTTCGGGTGCAGTCCTTGTGTGACCTTGTCCTGAAAGAATATCAGGGGGAAGGGAGTGCCATCTCCTCGCCGAGCTGATCGCAACCAGAAAGGCTATCTTCATCAACACGTGTGTGAGCAAAGGGAGGTTTAGGTCCCATGTTGGGGTAGGATGTCTGGGTTGGGGATAAAAGGTTTACTATACCCCTGAGGAATTGTTTTGTGGTCAGGTGTGAGAATACTGAGTATCCCTCTACTTGTCGATGGAAGGCTGCTATAGCCACTAGGTGAACTCTGAGCGAACTGATGGATAGCTCTGATTTTTTATAGAGTTAGCACATAGTCTAGGACCACTGGGAGAGTAGCAGATGTCGTGGAAATTTGTTGGGAATTATACCAAACCTGAAACCTGGATCACTTTTTCTGGTAAGTAAGACTTGTAGTGGATTTTCTACTGTGTAGTAACACTTCCTGTACTTAGTCCGAGCAGGAACTGGAACCATGAAGGAGCCAAGCCTCGAGGCACACTATCCGCAAGTTGGGATGTAGAGCATGTCCTTCATTCTGTGATAGGAGCTATGGCATGGGTTGGAGAGAGATCGGCGGGCATGTCACCAGTTGTGACAGGTATGGGTACCAAGTCTGACTTGGCCAGGTGGGAGCAATCAGTATGATGTGTACTCCTTCTCTTTCTATTTTTACTAGGACTTTCGACAGTAGAGGACATCGGGGAAAGGCGTAGAGAAGGTCCCTGTTCCAGGGGAAGAACGAGATAATCCCCAAAGGAGTGCTTTGGCCTGTAACAAGTCGAGGTCAGCCCCTATATATTCTAGGTGCTGTATAGGGATGAAAGTTGATTGTTGGATGTTGATCTGTAGACCCAGTTCCATGAACAAGTTGACTGCAGTTTTGGTAACCTGGGAGCATCGTTGAAGGAACAGGCTCTGAGGAGAATTGTCTAGGTAGGGGTAGATCATGAACCCCTGAGAGCGTAGATGAGCAGCCATTAGAGAGAGGACCTTGGAGAATGCTCTCAGAGCCAATGAGAGGTCAAAGGGGAGTACTTTGTATTGGTAGTGGTCCTGCCCAGGGTAAATCTGAGAAATTATCTGTGTGAAGGTAGGATGAATATGTCGAAACATCCTATAGGTCAAGGACCAAAAGCCAATCTTCCTGTTCCAAAGAGATGGAATGATCACTGCTAGTGTGACCATCCTGAATTTTTGAGCTTCGACAAATTTGTTAGAGCTCTGAGGTCCAGTATGGGTCTCCAACCTCCCTTCTTTTTGGGATCAGAAAATAACGAGAGTAGAAACCTTTGCCTTGCAGATGTTGAGGTACTGGTTCTATGGCTCCTAACCAGAGAAGGTGATCTATTTCTTGTCATAATAAACTCTAGTGAGAAGGGTCCCTGAAGAGGGGGAGAGAAGGGTGTTGGGGGGTGGGGGTGGGAGGTGAAGTGGATGGAGTACCCATTGCGGATGATTTCCAGGACTTATCAGTCGGATATTATTCATTCCCTGTTGTTGTGGAATGGAGCACAGCAGTATATCCAAATGGGTGCAATGGGTTGGTCAGTTGCAGCTGGAGTTGAGGGGAGTGGTCTGTTGATGCCTCGACCAACATGTCAAAACTGATGTTTTGAGGCAGATGGTGGTGAGGCAGAAGGCTGTGGGCTTGATGGCTTATGTCAGGAAAATCTGGATTTTTTTCCTCTGAGGCTCATAGGAACACTGGATTGAGAACTGTGAAGTTTAGGATTTATATCCTGTCCTTCCGAGACCTGGGTATGAGTTCTTGACAGAGACCACACTTCTGAGGAATGTGGCCTTCCCCGAGGCAATAGATACAGTGAGAATGTTTATCCACCACAAGGATGGCCTCCTTACACGAGAGGCATATCCCATACTGGGGGAAGCAGCCCCAGACAAAGGGGAAACTAAAAATCTCCCGAGAGAGAGAGAGAAAATAAAGAAAATCTACTATGAAGAGAGAAGATTAGCTAGCTACTGAAAATGCTAAGGAAAGAGAGTAGACCTAACGATCCACAAACGGACTGCTAATGACTGTCTCTAGCCGGGGCAGTTGAGAAGGAACTGAAGAGGGGTTCACCTGCGCGCACTGGTTAGACTTGTGGCAGGGCATGAGGGGGTGACAGTGCATGTGAGGACCGAACGGACATTGCTACCAAAGTTCTCTCATCAGCAGCACAGGGGCACAAGTGCACCTACAGTGGAGCACCCATGGGGACACTACTCAAAGAAGAATGTGTTGTTATTTCTGGTCTGACTGGAAACAAGCAGCATTAGAAATCTTGAATGTCACTTCTCTCAAGACTTTTAGCCCAATTTTGCAGATACATTCAGAAAGCGTTTTGGGTGCTTATCCATACCAAACCTTCCAGCTTTTGGAGGTTCACCCATCCGCAGTTAACATGCCTGGTTTTGTGACAAATGCCAGGAAATCATTTAATGAACACAAGTGAAATGAAAACAGGATCACAGTTTTAATCTCCACCAAATGGCAGCTTCTCCCCAGAACATGACCTTCCAAGGACAATCGTTCAGTAGCAATTGCCCTTTACATCTTCCTATACAATCATCATAGCACCCTCTTATACTGTTAACGGTGGGCAATAGTCACAAATGACTGACACTACACAAGAGTAACTGCCATGTAGGGAACGCAGAAAAATGAAGCAACATACTACATCAGTGTAATGTGTACAAAAACAGTGAAAGGGTAACCTCATCAGCTGTCTCCTGGTGACTCAAAGCCTCTTGATTCTCCAAAAATGGCTACTTCCACATTCCTGAGGTTAGCATTACTGCATAACGAACTGATAGCTTACAGTAATGGGCTGTACTCAGAGCCCCATGGGGCCATGCTCAGGACTGGTTTTATGGGTGGGTGAACAGGATGGTTGCCATACAGCTGGGGGTTTTGGTTTTTGCTCTGCTGTTTCACCAGCTGTTTAATTGTTTTTTTTTTGCTCAGCTACTGAGGAGGAGGGCACCAAGCAAACATTTTTGACCTCCACCCCAGCAGCTCAGGGGAAAAAAAAACATGGTTGGCCACTTCGGGTGGAGAGGGAACAATGGCACATCTAGAGCCACTCCAGGTCACCCTTTTGGACAGAACACTTCTCCTATCCAATTTTCCCGTTAAAGAAATCTCCGCTGACTCAGGCAGATATGTAGGGCCAATTGCAGACAACAACTGTAAGGAACCAAAGGCTATTCCAAAAGAAATTGTGGAACTACATTTCCATACTTCAACTCATGACTAGATCTGGTAGTAAATTGGACTAGATCTGAGAATTGGAGCTCCTGAAGCACATGGACAGGAGTGCCTCCTTCAACTGTTTGAAGTTAAAGGAAAAGCAGCTGGGATCTTGATGAATCTGCATTCATAAGGGCAAGTGAGCCTCGTTATCTAATCAGGAGTTTATAAAAGGGCTGTTTTTCTCTCAGGAAGGGAGACAAAAAAACCCCGAACAGTAAAGCTGTAAACAGAGAAAAATTCTCCACATCTCAGAAGAGTGTATACATTATCAATCCCCAGGCCAAACAACTGGTTTGTGAGTTGGTATTTATGTAGTGATCATGATTAAGTGTTATATTTTGTCATCTGCAAGCAATTAATATCACCCCGGCAACTACAATAATAATAGTAGTAGTAGTAAGTGAATTTCATCTCTAGATCAGTGCTTTATGCTATCCCATACAGTCAATTTTTTATGCAAGCCACATTAGGGGAAGTTAAGCAACAGAGAAGATTCAGGTAGCATTTTCACTTAACCTGCTTGAAGTACCTAACAAGTGAGGACAGTAAGAATCAAAAGTGCACAGTACTAAAAATGTATTCACAAAATAGATCCTGCTTAACAAGCCACAATGGTTCATTCCTCCACACCCTGTCCCGAGGAACCACTTTAGTGATTGGGGGTAATTCAGTGACCACACCCATTCCGTCACTGTTTTTTCTACCAAGACATCCAGCAAGGCAGCCAATTTGCGAGACCTGTTATGATGGTTTTGTGATACTGACATTTTTCAGCTTGGAAGTTGACTGAGACCACCAACTCATTTCACATAGGCCAGCAAGAGCCATCAGATAATAATGACTTTTGGTTTCTACCCACCTGTGCTACATTCAAACTGGTGACCTAGAGGTGAAGGTCTCCATATCCCATTACCAGACCCTCAAGTCTGTAGTCTCCCTGTGCAGTAAGTGTTTCTCTACAGTATAAAGTCAAGAGACAGTAAAATCTGTCTATCTGAAATCTGTTCTCAAGTTCATGCTCAGTCAAACCATTCTGATGCACACAGATATGTACTTCAGATATTATTTTTGTTGAATATTTTTCAGCCAACACAATAACCCTGAGCAAGGAAAAACCCACATAAAAATGAAGATAAAAAAATGTAAGTCAAGTATTTCTCAACAGAGTCCAAAATTAAGATCTCAAACTCTCTGCACATTACAAGGAAAAAAGAATTAGCCGCTATCAACAAGAATTTGAAAAAAATGCTCACATAATAGTCCAACCATTATTTACACTTGCACCAAGGTACTGAAGTATATGCATTTTTAATAGTAGCATTATATGCAAATCTTGTGTTTAGCAAATCTTGTGTTGTATTTGCACAAACAGAAAAACTGTTTTGTACTCAGTATTGCTGATCTGTTTTTAAAACACAGTTTTAAGTATCAGGAACAGTAAATTAACTTCTGTGTTAAATGTGCCAAGTACCACAAAAGTGTTAATTAGTGTATTATTAAAACGGTTTTATGGGGAGCTGGGACAGGAGAAACTAATTTTAAACAGTAACAGTTTGGGTTTGAACTATATGTCTGCCAAAAACAAAATGACTAAACGCTTATATATTTGGAATGTGTTTAACTTAAGTTACAAGAAACCATCTCCTGTAAAATATAAAAGGTATTTTTAAGAAATAAACATACTTTATACTGTATTAAGTTAAAAATACTTTCTTTCAATGTAACATTCAGCCTTGAATTAATCAGATAAAGATGAAAGTAGAGAATTTTGCCAACAGTGTTTCTTACTAACGTCGCTCACTTATGCCTTTCAGCTTGGTATATTTTCTATGAAGGCTATCTTGTTAAAACAACTGTTGAAGGCAAGTCATATCATATCAACCACACACCATACCCTATGGGAGCTCAAATGTTCCAAAGTCTATGTTAATACAATCCTGCTGCACAATTCAACTAAGGGAGGAAAAAAGCAGTTTTTCAGTGACATGTAAGACTTCATATAAGTACCACATTATCTATATGTCTTCTAGAAATGAGGCAAAGCCATAGAAAGGATTATACTGAATCAATTTAGGAAGGTAAATATTGTTAACAAGTACCATAAAATAGCCTAGTAGATGATTCTAATCTCCATTTATCAACCAACAAGAAGGCTGCACTTCAGTGCATCTTCCAACAATATATCTGTAGGACAGCAATATTCTCTGGCTCGAGAGACCCATGCAACTCTTCAACAAGGGGTTTGCTGCATTCTAATATAAGATTTACTACGTAATATGCCATGTACTTCCACAATTCCCTTACAAAATGGTTTTAAAAAAAAAAACATGTGGCTTTTTGCCTATCTAAGTCTTGTGAGTGTGGTTTCCACTAGTCATAAAGCCTAACTACCACTATTCCAGGATGTCCAAAATCTCTTTTGGATTACTACATATAAAGATATACAGTATTGTTGGTTGTAGGATTTTGAACTGCAAAAAACAACACACTTTTTTATAATCCTTTAACCTTACTGGAGACACACGAGACAATGGAGGATCTGCCAATGCGTTCAGAACATTCTGTCTCCCTTGTTATTTTGTGGAGGCTCCTGCATTGCACTCAACAGACATTGGCCCTTCCTGATTTACAAAGAACTAAAAGGTGAAGACAGAAACAGTAGTACTGACACCTTAAAGTATTTCTAGTCAGCTAGCAAAGTATGGGTCCTTGCAATAAAGTCTCATTTTGTTTATTATTTGGGCTAGATCCCAAACCACTATTTTTAAATTAAAAAAACAAAAACAAAAGAAAGCTAAACAACAAGACCTCGGTAGTGTCAATTCTCCTGTTTAAGCAGGCCACTCAGCAGGCTGACATTCAGCTTCTGGTCTGTATTTTTCAAAATATTTTCTGTTTACTGACAAAGGTTGCTATAAAAAATTTGTCTCAGTATCCAGCTGATGATTGACAGTGGGGCCAGTGAGACTGCAGTTGGCTTAAGGAAGGGGAAGGAGCATTAGTTGTGCCACAGTGGTGAAGTAGTATCAATTTATGATCAGGAATGGAGAGAGAGATAAAAGCATGTTAAGGACATATTTCTGAGACAAAAGAATAAAAGAACACTAACGATGCAATAATGGGCATGACATTAAAAGGAAATTCTAGAACTGCAAAACAGATAAAAAGCAGGAAAAGGTTAAAAAGATTCCATCCTCATTTTATAAAACATTTTAGCAGCAATAGAAGCAAATTCATTTTCAGGATCTTAAAATCTCTACATCTTCCATGTTACTAGAATATATGGGATCTAAATTGTGAAGCCACACGAGGCTTCACTTTTCCTGTCCATGTATCAACGTGGTCCCAATTTCTAAACCAACAAAATGTTCTGTTTCAAAGAGTTTTATCCAATTCTAACCCTTGACTGGACAATGGGGTTTTATAAAATCCTGATATATCCATCCAAAAAAAATAAGGGTACTTGCTAGTGCATACAAGTGCATAACTCCAAGTGGTCTGACCTGGGGTCACTTTTGAGCATCGGGGTTTTTTTAAAAGCAAAAGGCTAGCTATATCAAGGAATGAGAAAGTCAGTTCCCCATGTAGGAGAACCCAACAAAAGGAAACAGCATAGGAGTCACACAGCAATGTTTCACTTATGGATAGGGAAAGGAGAACTGTATTAAATTAAGTGTTTTACTAAAGTATCCATATGTTCCAACTAAATCTTTAATACATAATCTGGCAGTAGCTGCTTGTAAACTGGGACTGACTACATCACTTTTATATAAATTTGCTAGATGACTGTAAAACTGTAGGGCCTAATTTTTCAGAAGCGCTGAGCTCTCAAAATTCCAGCTGAAGTAAAAATTAGGCCCATAAAACTTGAGCGACACCAAAAAATGCACAGCAGAGGCTCCCCCCTTTTGAATAATGAAATATATTAATAGACAAGTTTCCATATTTGGAAAATATAGTGTGTGTGAACACATTTCTGTGTGTGCGCCCGAATATTGGCATTTATATACACCCATCCATACAAGTAGTCATGAAATCCATGACCCATGTGGTAAGTTGCAGAGTTATGTGACACACATATTTATCATTCTTCTTTGATTACACTACCTGCCCTTTGCTCACTAATACATCTCCCCACACCTTATTCTAATATTTCAAATCCTTGAGCGCTTTGAAAGAGCTGTGATTGTTTTAAAAATTAACATCCAAGAGAAAAGTTTCCTCCAAATATTTAGTTCCCTGCTACCCCATCACATCTGTCTGAGGCAAGGTAGGAAGATTCACATGCGGGCCAATAACAGCTTTTCCAAACTTAAAAATATTGCCAATTTTAAATCAGTTATCTCATAGCCATCTAGGACTAGAAATGGGAATTTTACAATATTGGAAAGGGAAAGGTTTCCATCTTCCATCTTCCCCAGGACCCACTTCCAACCCTGGAAAAATCTTAGAGCATGTCTACACTAGAAAGGTAAGTCAACCTATGTAATTACTGGGGTGGTTCATGTCCACACTACCCTCCTTTTGTCAATAGTGCATGATCTCACCAGGAGTGTTTCCACCAGTTAAGAGGGGCAGTGCTGGGGGCTGAAAGCCTGGGCTCTCGGCTCCACACACAGCTTCCCGCTCCCAGGAGCCAAGCTGCCTTCCCCCCAGCTTATGGCTCCCTGTCCTCAGTAGCCAGGCTGCCCACCCCCCAGCTCTCAGTTCCCTGCTGCCAGGAGCCTGGCTGCCCACCCCACAGCAGCCTGGCTAACTCCCGGGCTCTCGGCTTCCCGCCCTGTTGCAACCGCCCACCTCCCCACTCCGAGCTGGGCTGCGCCCTGGAGGCTGCTGGCTCTCCACCAGCAGCCCAGGAGCAGTCCAGAGCTTGCAGCTGGGAGCCCAGCTACAGAGGGGAGCAGAGAGCCCGGGGGGGCAGTCGGGCTCCCAGCAGCAGGGAGCGAGGAGCCAGGAGTTCCTGGGCAGTCCCTGCAGGGAGCCTCTGGGCAGCAACCCAGCTGGCAGCAGGGAGCCGGGTAGGCACAGCTTGGATTGGAGGGAGGAGGTTGGCTGGGAGCGAGGGAGCAGCCAGGTTCTGATGGAGGCAAGCACAGCCCGGCTGGGAGCGGGGAGCTCAGGATCTAGCTGGAGCCGCCCACCTGCCCCAGTGACAGCCCTACTTTAAGCATGGAGCTGGGAAATTGACAGAATAACAGCCAATGTAAGTAATGTAGTGTCTACATGGACACTGCGTCACCCTAACTACACTGACATAAGCCCTACACCTCTCATGGAGGTGGAGTTATGATGTTGGTGTAGTAGGGCACTTACATGGGTGGGAGCAAGGCTATAGTGAGTACCCTATCATAATTAGGTCAAAGTAAGTTGCCTTACATCGACCTAACTCTGTAGTGTAGATCAAGCCTTAGACTTGAAAATCAACACTCAGGTGTCAGGCCTCAGGCCTTTACCTCTCTTGGGATAGAATGCCTTAGTTTCCCCAATCTTGGACTGAGACCTAGGTTACAGTAGCCTGTGTATCAACCAAGCTTACTGAGCAGTTGTGTCTGGGCTTGGTAACTGAAATTCTTCTCTTTGTGAGTCTGTGACCACTGTTGGATTTAATGACCCGACAGCCTCCTTAAAACTAAAGTAGTGTTATTTATCACAGTAGGACCAAATCCACAAGACTTTAAAACAACAATCTACATGCATGTCTACCTTATCTAAGGCTTGCTGTTACCAAAGCAGGCCTAGCTTCTTCAGATACTCCAGCATGTATCTGTATCGCAGTCAGGTTTCCTGGAACAGAGCCCCCAAAACTGTCTTCCTCTCTCTCTCACTCTCTCTCTCAAGAGTCCCTTTTTAAACTACTAGAGACCTTTTGATCTCCCAGCCCCAACAACCTCTAAGCATTTGTAGACGAGTGGCTTAATCTTGAGCCATTGTTTTTTTCCCCGCTTGTTTTTCCCAGCAACTGCCCATATTAGTAAATCAACATATTTTCATAGTAAACATCCCAAACAACTATGTCAACAGACAGTATTCATAAGTTATCACAGAGCAGCTCCACTTCCATCACATACATTATTTTGGGTCAATTTTGTAGATGTTCTACATGGATTGGGACTTATTCTACACTTACTTGCACCTTGTATTATGATTTATGGCTGAGTGTAGCAAGTGTAAACTAGGAGTAAACTCCTACCATTCTGATTTTATGCTCACTTTACACAGCTGTAAATGACTACACAAGGTGTGAGGCAATGGACAATTACGGCACCTGACACTACCAGCATACACCATCCTCATTTATGCCCAATATATCTCAAGCAAGGCAGCTTCCATATTCAAGTTAATTTACCCTCTTACAATTTGGTGCAACTTTGGGAAACGAGCCAGGTATTCAAACTAGCATTTATTCCAATATGGATAGAAAAACAGAGCTTTGGAAGAAAATGGCTTTTTTATTAAGCTACTTTTCATTCTCATGAAATACCAGGAGAAATTTTAATGATCCAGAAAAATGTCCCATGTTTTCTAAAACTTCAAAAATGTTGTTTTCCAACAATTTTCTCTAACATCCATAGACAGAAGCAAAAAGCCAAACAGTGTAGAAATCCCATGCCTTGCTCATTTGTAAAGCCACCATCACTGGCAGAATGTGTGTAAAAAGCTCAAGTATTACTTGTAAAAATAACAATACTCTTTTATATAACTAAAACCTAAGACAAAAAAAAGAATCTTCATGCCCACATCTAAAACCTGCTTTCAAATGCATCACGGAGAAAGTCCCATGCTCAAATTTGTAAGCTATAAAGTGGAAGATCCATCTCAATGCAAATTTTTCTTCACTAACATGGTATATTATCATTCTAAATTAAACTGGCATTGTTTTATTGCATACATTGTTTATTTCTATATAATAAATATTTTATCATGTATTTATACATTGTAACCAATATGTTTGACTCTTTTGCATTTTAGACCATATTTAGACTGTATGTTGCAGTTCTCGGATTACCTTCTTGATTTGTTATTGTTACCTGTTTTTCACTGACAGACATTGTTTGCATTGCCATCTGGAATGCACACTGTGGCCTTTAGAACACAGGCCTCAAGCCAGTGGAAACAAAGTACATCATTGGAAATGATGGACAGTGTACACCTTAAAAGCACACCGAGTACTGGTCTTGACCCAAGTTGCCCTGGCACAGACCTACAAAGAAGCATTCACATGAGTTCCTTAAGGAACTATATGCCATTCCTTCTTTGGCTGGAGGTTAAGTAACAGTGAATATGACTGATAATAAAGGAGGCTAGAATAATAACAGTAGTAATAATAATAAATAGAAAGGGGGAGATATTCAGTATCAAAAACAAACATGAAGGGGGAAAACAGTAATTTCCTGTTTATGGCTATTTGCTTAAAAAAATAATAAGTTTCTTTTCTTTATGTGATTTTGCTGTCTTTATGCAATACGTGCATTCATATCAACTCTCAAAATTATGTTTTTCCTTTTAATGGAGATGTAAATTTTTGCCTAAAAACAACAACAAATAGTATTTCCCTGCTTCGGATAATCCGAGAGTTGAATTTACTAATCTGTCAATCAAAAAGAAATGTGCAGAACAGCAATCCCATCGTCCTTCCCTGAAAAGCCACTGGCATGGCAGAGAGGGTATAAATATCAGAGGCATGGTGACCAATAGCTAGCAGTTTCATTTACATTCAGATTTACAAATCAGTCTCAGGAAGCATGCGCAAAAATTACATAAGAATGGCCATAATGAGTCAGACCAATGGTCTATCTATCCCTATATCCTGTCTTCTGACATTGGCCAGTGAGAGATGCTTCAGAGGGAATGAGCAGAACAGGACAATTTATTGAGTGATCCATCCCCCGGCATCCACTCCCGGCATCTGGCAGCCAGAGATTTAGGGACATCCAGAGCATGAGGGTGCAACCCTGACGATCTTGGCTAATAGACATTGATGGACCTACCCTCCACGAATTTATATAATTCTTTTTTGAACCCAGTTATACTTTTGGCCTTCATAGCATCCCCTGGCAACAAGTTCCACAGGTTGACTGTGTGTTGTGTGAAATAGTACTTCCTTTTATTTGTTTTAAACCTACTGTCTATTCATTTCATTGGGTGACCCCGGTGCTTGTATTCACTTTTTCCACACCATTTATGATTTTATAGATCTCTATCAAATGCCCCCTTAGTCATCTCTTTTCCAAGCTGAAAAGTCCCAGTCTATTTAATCTTTCCTCATATGGAAGCTATTCCATATCCTTAATAATTTGTGTTGCCCTTCTCTGTCCCTTTTTCATTTCTAATATATCTTAGTTGAGATGAGGCAACCAGAACTGCATGCAGTAATCAAGTTGTGGGCATATCATGGATTTATATAGTGGCATTATGATATTTTCTGTCTTATCTATCCCTTTCCTAATGGTTCTTAACATTCTGTTAGCTTTTTTGACTGCCACTGCAGATTGAGCAATGTTTTCAGAGAACTATCCACAGTGACTCTAATAAGCAATATACAAATGTCAACCCAGATGGAGTCCTACCCCAGAATGAATTTTAATATATTCCCCACAATCATCTCTTTCAGGCAAAAATATGAGTACACAGTTGAGACTTACACCATGACCTGAAAGTAAACAAGCTTAGAACCTGCTGGAACAACAAAGAAAGAAAATTCCAGAGCTGCAGGACCTCCACATGTTCTGGCTCCTGTCCCCAGACACTGAAAATCCATGAACTTTTAGCAAAAGTGCACCATCTAATCTGAACTTTCACAACAGCACATAATCCAAGTGGTCTCATGGTTTTGATTTGGTTTACAGTACTGTACCTCCATCAGATGAATCCACAAACTGTGAATTTTACAGCAGCTCAGTAGCACTTTTTTATGGATGATTACCTGATGCTATAGCAATTCAATGCCACAGTTATCACCAATGCTGTTGCATGGCCTGGATATAAGGCTGATACTATATCCAGGTTTGCCTGCCACATAACTATCAGTAGCAATCAAGAAGTAATGCAACAACTGTAAAAGCTGCTACTACCCCTAGAAGCAAGCAAGCAAGCCTCTTGCTATGATAATCATAACATGGTTTCTTAGTTATGAGATCTATGCATTGCCTGGGGCAAGCAGCAAGCCATTGTGCCTGACTAAGCCATGCTAGCTAGATTTTTCATTCCAAGCATCTTTGGAGTTTGGGGGAGGGGGCGAAATCTGAGAACGTCAAGCGAAAGTCTTTGTTTCCACCATTTGGTTTTATAACTCAAACATCTTGAATTTAGTATGGGTTGCATTGTCACGCTTAATCAGGAAAATCACACCATCATGCAGGTTTCTAAGAAGGGCAAAGTGAAATATGTAAAGCAACTCAGAAGATTAGGTTTCTCACCCATAATTCAACTATACAACAAGAATGTCTCATACGACAGACATTTAATTATATTATGAAAAAGAGGATTGATTTTTAAATGCAATGCAGCTCTTTGGGCCTATTTATCCCAATAAGTATTTAGTACATTCTTCCTAAGGATCCTGGAACAACTAATGTTTCTTCAATTTTTCAGAGTGGAAGCCTCATTGTGGTAGACTTTGAAATCAACTGACACAAAGGACCAAAATCAATCTTGCTTTTTCCCCCAGACCTAAGTCAATAACCTAGATATTGAACATTAAGTATTTTGTCTATTTCATCTCTCTCTTAAACAACAACCACCATTTCACTTCAGAGAACAAGTCTGCTAATCCTGAATGCCTCTGTTAGGATGATACCAGGACAAAAAAGGACAATGAGGCAGGTAAATCCCTTGGGACAATGAAAATACAACCCTACAAAGCAACAGTACTTCCCATTCCACTGTATAGTAATGGAACCTGAGAACCAATGATTATGTGTAAAAGGGTGAAACCTGATTTTAGTTCAATGGCTCTATACATTCAATAAATTCCAGACAGAAAGCATGTTATGTGTTCTTCTGTGGTTTTCATCATCATTTTTAAAAACATATCACAATGTTGTAATGAATCTAATAGCTCATTACTGAACACTGTGTTAACCCCAAATTCAACATCCAGTCAGCAGAGGACTGCATAACCTGCAGAGTACAGGAAAGGGAAGTATGTACAGCTTGATGTCTGAGGAGTTCAGGTTCCGGAGGAAGCTTGGGGACGAGGGAGAACAGGAGCAGCCTGGGAGCTATCTGTGGGAGAAGGTCAGATAGGCAGCCTGGGAGGTGAGCTGGAAAGTCTGAGAGCTGGCAGGGGACAGCAGGAGCTACAGCAGAAGGACACAGGGCTACTGACTGCAGGCCAAAGGAAAGAGTGAAGGGTTATGAGGTGTGAGAGAAAAAAAAATTTATTGGCCCACCTTCTATTGGGGAGAGAGACAAGCTTTTTAGCTTACATGTAGGTCGTCTTCAGCTCTTTTTCAGCTCTGTGTAACTTCGAAAGCTTCTCTCGCTCACCAGCAGAAGGTGGGCCAATAAAAGATATTACCTCATCTACTCTATCTCTCTAATATTCTGGGACCAACACAGCAACAACACCACTGCATGTAACAAGTTATAATGACAGTTACATTTATACCCATGAACTAACTTGCCCTGAGGGGCTCTGTTAGAAACTTGCTTTGTTTGTTTATTGTAACACATTAAAGAAATTGTGACTTGAGTATTTGAATGTTTTATTCTTGGCAGCCTTGCTGAAGGAACTCTCAGTTACACAAAGGTGCAAGTGTTTCTGGGAACAGGCCGAGGACTTCAGCCTGAAGCACTAGAGCTCGGAATGCCTAAAGCACTTGCCTCTGAGCTTGTGGTATACCCAGCCTATTACCAAACACCTAGGGCACTAGTCTACCACCAAACCCATAACACTCTGTAGTGAGTGGGGTTCATTACACCATTTGCCTTGCTCTGAAGCTTGACGATCTCTGTATGTCTTTCCCTACTCTAGGAATTCCACATATAAGTCACTCATAATAAACACATAAAAAGGCATAATGGGTGAAATTCACCACAGTGAATGTGTGTCCACACCACTAAGGCTCTGTTGAGCCACTGACCAGAGGGTGCAGATTAGTTAATGTGAATATATAGGAGGGACTCCCACACCAGAGCGGTCCCTTGGGTTTGGCAAATCGGGGCAACCACCCCAGGCCCTGCACTTTGACAAAATCATGAGGAGGCAGGTGGGGAGGTAAGGCGGGAGGCCAAATGGGGTGAGGCATCGAACAGGGGGGCGAGCGGCTGGTGGGCAGGGCGAGGAGGAGCCCCCCTACCAAAACCTCCCCCTCCCCCCAGTGCCTGCTGCGGATTAAATGTTTCACGGCATCAGGAGGTGCTGGAGGGGAGGGGAAAGGAGCAAGGGGGCAGCATGCTCAGAGGGGGCCAGAACTGGGTGGGGGACAGGAAGAGGTGGGGGAGGAAGAGGCAGGGTGGAGGTAGAAAGAAGCAGGGCAGGGGTGGGGCCTTGGGAGAAAGGGTGGAGTGGGGGCGGGGCCTGGGCGGAGCCAGGGAAGCACCCCCCCCGGCACATTGGAAATTCAGCACCTATGTCCCAGGCCCTGCACCCCGATAGGGATGGCCCAGCTCCACACCATCTCTAAAAACAAGCCAGCATGGAGAGGAATGTTGGATGCCAGCTGGTGAAGGCTGTGTTTATGCAGATCGAGTGGCCGAAAAACTCCACAAAGATGTTGATGGGCAGCAGCTGCTATTCATCTGTGGTGGGGACTGTGCTGCAGTGCATTAGCCAGCCTATGGGCAGGAGGATGAATTTTAATCCACTCACCCACTGTCCAGAGCCTCACAAAGTCCATTTCATTGACATTTGTGCAGAAACAGGTGAATTTCACCCTTAATTCATTCAGCTAAAAAGAGGTTATAAACAAGGAACTAATTCCCTAATATATCAAATGACAAGCACCTCTCTAATAAACACTGCATGATACAGCACTTCAGACTGCTCTGCACCACAATCTGCAACCTGAGAGATGGCGCAGACCTATTGTCATTTCCTGAAACACTGAGTTCACAAAGTTCAGTGAAACTATGATGGCAAAAGGTATCTAATCTAACCAATCTCTCATAGTAAAACAAACTGGGAAAGATGAAGTTTGAAAACATCATGTCTTCCCTCACTGTTGACCAGAGTTTTCCCTTTGGTTTACCTGTTTTCAGAAGTTATGGGGAAGTTCTATATATTAATGCAGCATTCTTTTTTGACAATGTGTGAATTCATCACTATTTCGTTATACTCATCACAGATGCATGGTTCATCTTCCAATTCCAAAATTTCATTAAAAGATTCATATTTGCTTTCTTCTTTAATTTTCAAAAGTTGTGTAATTGTACAATTTTAAGTTGGTGAATACACTCTTCTCCCAGTTAAGATTTAAAATAGGACTTGTGCTTCCTGTATCCCAATTTGAAAAGATGCAGAATTTACTTAATTCTTAATTTTCTTGATCAGAGCAATCTCTCTCTTATAGGGAAAACTTAAATGACGCCGAATGAAGACCTGCTTTAAATTGAGGAAGTCTGTTGCTATTGTAAAAAGTAGTTAACTAAAAGAAACAGTCAGAATTTTCCTTATATCATATGTTTAGTGATATTTGTCAGGCTGTGTGTGTGAACAAAATCTGTATCACTTTTAATCATGGCGAAGCTGAAAAGAGTTACATAGCTAAACAAGAAGGTGTTAACTTAAACCCTAAATATGAAGGACTCAATTGTGCTCTCAATGAGGGTAAGCTATAAGAAGGGACGTGAGAAAGTCAATGACTGAATAGAATAATCTTTAAGGGAATAATACCTTCTGGATATCTCAACCCATTTAAAAGGGTGTAGCAAGCACTGCTCCCAACTGTAACCAACCCACGGGGTTAGGGGTGGAGAGGTTAGGGCTATGCCCCTCCCCATAACTTGCTATAACCTTGTGAAGCCAAGTCTTTAAAGCAGGCATCACTAGTCTGTTCCAAGCCATTGTGTACAACAGCTCTGAAAGATGGATTATGCCTAGCCCCAGCATGCTATGCAGACGAGCTCTTTATCCCCTCTAGTGTACCTGATCAGACAGATAAATCAATGATCTGGAAGAAAACAAAACCCCTGCTGGTACAATTTGCAGATGACACAAAAACTGATGAAGTGGTAAACAATGATATGGACAGGTCACTTCTACAGAGCAATCTAGATTTCATGGTAAACTGGGCTCACTTGAATAACATATTAATACATCTAAATTCAAGATCATACATCTAGGAACCAAGGACAAGGTTACACTTATAGGATGGGGGATTTTATTTTGGAGTAGTGACTCGGGAAAGGACTTTATGGTTATGGTGGGCCAGGACCATCTTTTTGTTTTGTACAGGACCAGCACAATGGCATCCCAGTCCATGATTGGGGTCTCAGTACTATAGCAATACTTATAATAAATAATAATATCATTGTATAAGGCATTGGTGAGATCATTACAGGAAATGTGTCCAGTTCTTGCATCCACACTTCAAAATGGATGCTGAGAAACTAAAAAGGGTTCAGAAAAGGTCTACAAGAATGATCTGAGGCCTGGGAAACACGCTTTACAGTGAGAAGCAAAAGTAGCTCCATCTACTTAGCTTACCAAAGAGAAGGTTAAGAAGTAACTTGACCATGGTCTACAAATACCTACATGGGGAAAAACTGTTGTGATAATAAAGGGCTCTTTTATCTAGCAGACAAAGGCATAACAACATCCAATGGATGGACGCTGAAGTTAAACAAATTCAGACTAGAAATAAGGGGCACATTTTTAACAGTGAGGGCAACTAACTATGTGAGCAACTTACCTAGTGATGTGTTGGATTGACCATCACTTGAACGCTTTAAATCAAGATTTTCTTTCTAAAATATATGCTGTTATTCAACCAGAAGTTATGGACTTGATGCCAGAATCACTTGTTGAAATACTACTGTCTGTGTCATGCAGGTCAGACTAGATGATCATGATGGCCCTTCTGGCCTTAAAAATCTATGAATATGAACCTATGAAAGTATTTAGCATGTGAGGATGTTTTCAGGATCACCACCCAGGCCCAGAAGTTACCTTACGAACCTACCAAAACAGACAACCACTGCTTGCTGTAGCAGACAAAACTACTGCTAACTCCAGATTTCAGATCCAGGGCACTGACTTATTTCTGCAGAGGTACAAAGTGCCACACCCCAGTGAACAGTTGAGATACATCTGGCCAATGATCTGGTTGATCTGGTTGAATACACACAGACAAGGCTGTTAACAAACAAAGATAAAGACTTAAGTCTCCATACACTCTTTTATACCCAAGCTGACACCCTACATTCTAACAACACTGCTCTTTTCTGATTCAATTTATTACATAATAATTATTAACAATATCTACGACCAAATATAAGATTCCACATTACACACTCAGTTATACAAGTATATTGATTGATTAGCAATAACAAAACTATCATTGTTAACATTTGACAGCGATTTTGGGAACTTTCCTGGTTTATCCTGATTATATTTTGCTGCATCATTGGGATGTTTCATTGTAAGGTCATCCTTGAACTGTACCCAAACCTGGGACAATTCAAGTGTTGAACCACAGGATACCGAGTAAAACAAAAATGTTGTTTTGCACTCCTTCCCCAAAAAAGCTTTTTCAAAGGGGTGATGAACCAAACTAAACTATGCCTACATTTACATTGATTATATAGCTGCTTATATATATTACTAAATAGTATATTTAGTATACGAAATGATCCATTAAATACATGATAAAATACACTTAGGCCCTTACCATTTTACATGAGGTAAATTTACTTAATCATTGGGTACGTCTATAGTACCTGCTGGATCGGTGGCTAGTGTTCAATGTATCGGGGATCGATTTATCACGTCTCGTCTGGACGCGATAAATCGATCCCCGAATCGACGCCCGTACTCCACCTCGGCAGGAGGAGTACGCGGAGTCGACGGGGGAGCCACGGCAGTCGACTCGCCGCCGTGAGGACCGCCAGGTAATTCGAACTAAGATACTTCGACTTCAGCTACACGAATAGCGAAGCTGAAGTTGCGGATCTTAGTTCGAACACCCCCGCTACTGTAGCCCAGGTCATTGTTTCACCAACTTATATTCGCTCATTCAGTAGAGCACTTCTCTATCCCTTGTATAATACAGTTTAATTTTGGGCACCAAAAAATAACAGCATATATACCTCTTTTAAATCGGTTGGTAGATATGCAGGTCTCTAACCTTCAACAGCATGCCTACAAAAGGTAGAGGGTAGTTCTATTACTCTTAATTTGACCTTTACTTATGTGCTCAAGTTCCCACAGTTCTCATACATACTTTACTGCAGGTATTTTGCTAACTACTTCTATCAAAAAATATTAGGTGCTAGTTTCAATCACGTAATGAAAATTACACTTTAGTGAAGCCAATTAATTTGTTTTCTTGCTCAGTTATGTTGTCCATAACTGATATTTTTGTTCCCTTTGGTACTAATATTTCTTGATTTTGTAAGAGTGGTAGTTATTGAAGGGGAGGGGCAAAGTGAAACTTTGCCAAGCACATAAGAGCAACTCAGTCACAAACAAATGAATTGACCTTTCCATTTTAGAAAACAGGAACATGAACCTATAGGAAACATTTATGAAGCGGAAATGGAATGTGAGAACAATGTAGGCAGAATACCAGGAAACATTTCCTAATACAGAATCATCAGACTGTGATTAATACTTTTCTGAAAGGGTGTGGTCCATCTAAACCCATTTCAGATCATTTCCACAGCAAAGGATAACTGTAAATAGGTCAACTGACCAATGCCAAATTCATTTTAAGATTAACTCAAGGTAGCTATTACAATGAGGTACTGTAGAGATTAAATAAACTTCAAAATTTCTTACTGAACCATAAGTCATATTGGATTCTGTATTGTAATACAGAACAATCTGCCCAGAGTCAGACAGATCTGTCCACACTTATTATTCAGAAAAATATACATTTTCTTATTCTCCATTATGCTAAGGTTCACTGATGTATTACAGTGGGATTTTAATAACAGCATGCATTCAGGGAGGGAGATAATTATAGTATAATTTATAAGCAGATACTGCCTCCATTCTCTGTTATCGAGGGATTGCACGCTGGAGCATCACTCTCCCAAATGCTGCATCAGCCAAGCATTGGATGTACAACTTGGATAACTTGAATATGGGCAAACGTATGACCATCTGGTTGCCAATCATTCTGAAATGGTAGACTTGTAGGCTTACTTCCCCTATGGCACTGGGTAGTATAGCATGAAGAGGGCTATTTATTTGCATTGCTTCCAGCCTAATATTCTTCTAGGAGAGGAAAAATTAATGGAGAGGAAATATGCAGACTTTCTTCAAATTCATACGATGGGAGAACATAAGGGACCAGACTCAGGTACCAGAGAGGGTCTCAAAATCTTAAGTGGAAGAGAGAGGCTGTCCTGAGAAGACATCTAATGTTCAAGAGACATGGTCCTCCCCTTGCGTGCTATTCGAGGGATGGCTGATGAAGTAGCTACTTGCTCTTCAGTATGGAGACCCTGATGCCCCCTGCCAAGGCCTTCCTACAGGAATTCCAAAACATGGAATATTGAAGCTGATATTAGAGAAGCATTGTGGACTCTACACTGTTACTTTAAATGCCAGCCTTGCTCTCATGTACCTCACATAGGAGAATGTTTTTCCTGGGGCTACAAATGATAAGATATTCTGAAAGTATCTTTTTTCAGGTGGCTCTCAATTGCCAGGCAACTGTGTTTAACCTGTCTGGCTCCTGATGTAAAACTGGACCTTGAAACAAAAGATTCCTCCCAGCATTGGTGGAGCAAGAAAGGTCTCACTGTTGGGATTAATAGCTCAAATGGTACTCAGTAAAGTACCATTTGGGACTCCTAATGTTTTCTGCTTTTTGAGCTTCTAAATTGCCCTCAGTTGGAAATGGAAAGCAAGGAATACAGAGCTCGTGTCCAGTTCTGAGCCAGGGCATCTGTTACTTCGACCCTTGGCTCACTGACAGGGCAAACTGATGACTACCTTGAGAATGAAGAGAGACAAACAGGACCAACACTGGGGAGCCAAAGTCCTTGCCAGGGGTCTAACCTGCAGAAGCCCCCACTCAACTTGCCAAATTTTTCTCCTGCTGAGCCACTCTGCAGTGACATTTAACATTGCTTTCAATGTAGAGGTGGTGGACAGACAGCAGGATCTTTCTGCCCAGGACAACTGCATTTGCAGCTCCCTGTGGAAGGATGGAAGCCTATTTCCACATATCAGATTAAATAAATTAATAGCAAATCTGTTCTAAAATGTCCCAAAGGGAAACTGAGCCTTATTGGATCACTTTGAGCTGCAGACATCCATACTGAGTATCCTCTCTGAGGACCAAGCCCCCAGGACTGTTCTTATCCCTGAGTGGGTGATGCAACCTTCTAGGCTGCCATGAGCCATAATGGCTACTTTCAGAAGCTCACACAGTGGAAAAATTCTGTCTTTCATTCCTTAGCAATCTGATGTCAGGTGAGACACAAGACTGTATTGAAGATGTGAAAGGAAGATCTACAGGCCTCATGTGAGCCCAGGCCAATGGAAAAAATTATATGTGGCACCATCATTTAGAAATGAAATGAGAGGAAAGGATGGCCAAAAAATCTGTGCTGTAAATGCTGTCAATCCCCCAAGGTAGAGTACATGCTCCTCCTGTGAGACCCTATAAATGAGGATATGGAGAAGGTATCCTCCTGATCTACAGGTAATAAGAAAATCCCCTATATTGATTGAATGGATATGGCCTTCTCCATCTTGGACTTGATCTCTACTGAGAACATGCTGAGGTATTCTAAGTCAAGCACCGCTCTGTTTCCACCAGATTTCTTTGTGACCAGGAAGAGGATGAAGCAGAGGGCCTAGATCTATTATCTCACTCTACAAAAGGTTGCAGTTATCCCAATGCCTGTCCCAATGTTTCCCTGGTTTGGATGATGATGGAAATTAAATGAATCTATACTTCAGGAACTGGAGTAAGTCTACTGAATAACCCCTTTGAATGACCTCCAAAAACTACTTGTCTAAACAGGAGAGCAACTAGCGATCTGCATACTGAAGAAGATGGCTGCCCATTTGGAGTGCCAGTCAAGATTAGGCTGGAGCACTGCAGACTGCTTTAAGTTTCCACTAGAGAGTTGTCTCTATCCCCACCTCTCCCTGGAGGGTTCTCTTTCCAGTTGAATATCCTGACTGAAAACCCAGAGAGGGTGTTTGGCCCTGACATAAGGTTTCTATTTTCTCCTATATTCTCTGGCAAGTACCACAAACTTCCTAAATTTACCTGGTAATTCTGCTATTCCCTTGTCCATCAGCTCCCCCAGTAGTTCCCTGGAAACATCCACTCAATGTGCAGCAGCAATCAAAAATGTGAACAGAATGTTGGGAATAATTAAGAAAGGGATAGATAATAAGACAGAAAATATATTGCCTCTATATAAATCCATGGTATACCCACATCTTGAATACTGCATGCAGATGTGGCTGCCCCATCTCAAAAAAGATATATTGGAATTGGAAAAGGTACAGAAAAGGACAACAAAAATGATTAGGGGTATGGAATAGCTTCCATATGAGGAGAGATTAATAATACTGGGACTTTTCAGCTTGAAAAAGAGACGATTAAGGGGGATATGATAGAGGTCTATAAAATCATGACGGGTGTGCAGAAAGTAAATAAGGAAGTGTTATTTACTCTTTCTCATAACACAAGAACTAGAAGTCACCAAGTGAAATTAATAGGCAGCAAGTTTAAAACAAAAAAAAGGAAGTATTTTTTCACATAACGTACAGTTAATTTGTGGAAATCTTTGCCAGAGAATGTTGTGAAGGACAAGACTATAACAGGGTTCAAAAAAGAAATAGATAAGTTCATGGAGGTCCATTAATGGTTATTAGCCTGGATGGGCAGGGATTGTGTCCCCAGCCTCTGTTTGCCAGAAGCTAGGAATGGGCAAGGGGATAGATCACTTGATAATTGCCTGTTCTGTTCATTCCCTCAGAAGCACCTGGCATTGGCCACTGTTGGAAGACAGGATACTGGGCTAGACAGCTAATTGGTCTGACCCAGTATGGCCGTTCTTATGTTCTTTCCCTGTCCTTTGGAGGCATACTAATAGTGCTTCCCCTTAGAGGGGAGGGAACTATTACTAGCTCTCCATTACTCCTTTTGTTTCCCATTTTGGACTGGAGTGAGGATGACAGTGTATTAGTGAGGAATTGTATTACAACCTGCAAGTTGTATTAGTAAGGAAGGCCCCACTAAGGAGTGATCCCATGAATCCATTCTTTGCAAGATCAAAGATCCAAGGAGATGAAGACATATGAGCTCTTCTAATGGATAACCTAGGGAGCTCCAAAAGTCCTATATCCCTGTCTTCTTCCTATCTTTGACTGTCATGCAGCACTCCATGAGTGTGAGCCAGGGCACAAGCCCCCAGAGTTTTAGGCAAATAGAAAAGAGGGCTTCTCACATGACAAAGAGATGATTCCGGAAGTGAACTGAGGTTTCCTTTGGGTTTAATTGTCATTTCCTACTCCTCAACAGGAAGAATCTGGAACTAACTAACCAGCTGTGGAGATAGAACAAAAACTGGCTGAGTCTTTAGGAACTGGGCCAAGCCCACACCTTTCCTGCCAGTGACTGACAGGTCTGGTTATACCTCGAAAGCTGTAGACAGGCCATCTGTAACAAGACTGTGGATCTTAGTATGACAGAAATTTAAATTATCTCCTTGGCTCCTACAATACATTCTTTGAGTGACCTTTCCTAGGATCCAACAACATCAAGTCCAACCATGATCCTAGAATACTTGTGGATGCAGGAACAGATGCCATTACATTGGCCTACAGTCAGTAAGGCTCTATAAAAAAGTTGTTTTTAGTTATCTGGTCATATCAGAATTGGGCAGCAATTTGTGCCCACACCCATAAAAGGATTGCCTCTCTCACCCCAAACCTCTTACCAGTCTGCTTTGCAGCATGGGAAGGCATTATCTTCCTGCCATCACCATTTTTTGATGGGAAAACTAAAAATTAATCTGACACTCTTTCTTCCTAGCTGACCTCCAAAAGAGATCCTTCAGAAAGAGCTTGTTAAGCTAAGAGCATGGTTTCCTGTTTTCCAACCTAAACTTTCCTTCACTTAGTTTCCCCGTATTACAGTAGACACACTTCAGAACCTGAACTAAAGAATGTTACCACAGCATTTCCTAAACTAATTATGTGGAACACTGTAAATACCACAGTTTATAGATTCCAAGGCCAGAAGGGGCCATTGTGAATACCTAGTCTGACCTCCTGTATAATAAAGGCCATAAAATTCAGCCCCAAAATGCCTTTTGAACTAGAGCATATCTTTTAAAAAACATGCAAACTTGATCTAAAACATTTCCATTGAAAGAGAATCCACAACCCTTGGTAAATTGTTCAAATGATTAATCATTTGATGATTACCCATTTTGTTCATTCCCTCTGAAGCACCTGGCACAGGTCACTGTCAGAAGACAGGATACTGGGCTAGATGGGCCTTTGTTCTGACCCAGTATGGCCGTTCTTATGTTCTAATTACCCTGTTAAAAATGTACACCTTATTTCCAGTCTGAATTTGTCTAGCTTCAACTTCCAGCCACTGGATCATGTTATACCTTTCTCTGCTAGATTGAAGACCCCATTATCAAATATTTGTTCCCTACATATTTAGTTGCAGAGGCAAAATTGTAAAGTTTTGAATAACTACTACATGTTTAGTTCTTTCAGACCTCCATTGAATATAAAAAACTCCACCATCACTTTCTAATTTTATGTTAGTGTGCCTGCAAAACATGAACTTTTGGCAGACAGCAGGGAAATACAGGCATTTTGCAGTCGCTTTTAAGATTAGGTATTCCCCTTAATCCCTGGTGAACTTCCAATAACATTAATTGGAGTAATATGCACAGGAGTCATAGGAGGCATACAACAGTCACTATTCTAAATATTTAAAGTTTTGCTTACGTAAATAGTGTTACTGTGGTATTTAACATCTTTCTTAATACTATTAATTGCAGTACACCTCTACCCCAAGATAACGCTGTCCTCGGGAGCCAAAAAATCTTACCGCGTTATAGGTGAAACCGCGTTATATCAAACTTGCTTTGATTCACCGGAGTGCACAGCCCCGACCCCCCGGAGCACTGCTTTACCCCGTTATATCCGAATTCGTGTTATATCAGGGTAGAGTTGTACTTGTAAAGACTTTAATAATGATCACTGTATGGTGCAACTACTCTCAGAAATTTGTGCTGCAACATCCTTTTTGCAAAATCATTTTGCACATATGACCACACAGCTTTAAATACAATGTCATAAATTGTTACTTTTGTCAAAGTTAGGCACAAGACACCAGTAAAAGAAAAGCATGGGTAAAAAGGACAGTCAGTAGTTCACACACACTAATACTGGATTTAGGTCAGAAAAGGTTATTCTGCATATTCACTATACACAGATCTCTTACACAAGTAATCCCTTGAACCATAGACACTCAGTGTTATGCACTGGGACTTTAGTAAATGTAATCACATGCATTGTCCAATAGGGCTACAACCCTTTTCAATAAATTCTCACAATAAAGCTTGGACTACTTAAGGCTCTAGGTATTGTGTATATTTATGGAAAATTATTTCTCTTAGGTTCATGGTACGTAGGGTTGCCAGGAGTCCGGTTTTCGACCAGAACGCCGCAGCTCCCATTGGCCGGGAACAGCACAGAGCTGCCTGGCCGCACCTCCGCCTGAGGGCCAGACATGCCAGCTGCTTCTGATTGCAGTGTGGAGCCAGAGCAGGCAGGGAGCCTACCTTAGCCCAGCTGTGCCACTGACCATGAGCTGCCTCAGGTAAGTGCTGCCCGGATGGAGCCCATACCCCCTCCTGCACCCAAACCCTCTGCTGCAGGACGGAACCCCCTCCTGCACCCTAACTCCCTCCCAGAGCCTGCACCTCAACCCCCTGCCCCAGCTCCCTCCCAGAGCCTGCACCTCACATCCCAACCCCCTACCCCAACCCTGAGCCCCCTCCTGCATCCCAACCCCATACCTCCTCCCGCACCCGAACCCCCTGCCCCAGCCCTGAGCCTCCTCCTGACCCCCTAACCCCTCATCCCTGGTCCCACCAGAGCCCATACCCCTTCCTGCACCCCAATCCTTGCCCGAGCCCTGAGGCCCCCTCCTGCAACTTAAACCTCTCATCTCTGGCTCCACTCCAGAGCCCGCACCCCCAGCCAGAGCCCTCACCCCCTCCTTCACCCCAACCCCCTGCCCCAGTATGGAGCCCCCTGCCACACCCTGAATTCATTTCTGGCCCTACCCCAGAGCCCACATTCCCCAGCCAGAGCCCTCACCCCCTCCTGCACCCCAACCCCCTGCCCCAGCCCAGTGAAAGTGAGTGAGAGCGAGCAACAGAGGGAGGGGGGATGGAGTGAGTGGGGGCAGGGCCTCGGAGAAGGGGCAGAGGCAGGGCAGGGGAGTTTGGTTTTGTGAGATTAGAAAGTTGGCAACCCTAATAGTACAGGGTAAACCTCAGAGCACAGGACCTCATTATATTTTTTTTTCCACATTTAGGGGATGGAAAAATTCTATTTACATTAGTAAGTCTCCAAACGCCACTCTGGTTCCTGTCCTGTCCTATTCTGCATTGGCCCTTAGTAGTCTTGTAGTTTTAAGCAACACTGCTTGGTGACAATCCTGCAGTACCTACAATAGTAAGTACTGCTGTCATCAGAAGTAAATCAGAGTGACTACTGTGTAGCTATTCTGGTTAAACAGCATGTAGAGAGTGATGGCCTTGACTCCTCACATATCCAGTGTCCTTCCCAAAATCCGTTTTTTCCTGAATGCTAAAATGGTGACGGCTGCATAAAGGATGAGCCAGCCCTATGCTACCCAATATAGGTTCTGAAGTAGTCATTGTTCCACCAGTGAGTGGACTCTTGTTCACTGAAAGTTCTGCACAAGTGGCCTAACTCTTTGTGATATGAAAGGTGCACAGAATCAGGGCTATAGAAAGTAATCACTATAGAGTGTAACTGAAATTTAGCAAAAAAAGTAAACCAGCCAGTATGACAATGGAAAGATTTATAAATGTTTATGGCAGAACATTTTAATAGCGCTCTATAAATAACCAAATTCTACCTCTCATAAAACGTATGCCTGCATAGTACCAAAAGTTTAAATTCGGCTTGTAGCATTCATATCTAAACTTTTGTCATTTTTACTGGAAGGTTTTCCATGGTTATAGTTAAATTTTAATGTCAATGGAAACACATTATCATAGGATCTGAAGAAAGAATTTCCAATAACATCAACAATGAAAAAGATATAAATTACAGCACACAGCAATTAAATATGCGGTATATGCGCTATCCTCAACAGTATCACAACTCCAAAGAACCATAGAAAAAATTCTATCAACATTAGAGGAAAGTCAAAACCTGCTACATACTGCTATAGAGAGAAATATATTACATGCTTCCCCAGAAACCTATGCTTATTATGTGACATTAATAGCACAATAGTGTTTATAACAATTCAGATAAGCAACATCAGCTATATTAAATTAAATAATTATAATTCGGCTTAGCAGAATTCAAATGATATTTTTGATAATTTTGATGGATAACATCAATTTTATTTTTAAACATTTTGGGGATTTTATTGATCTAAATTTTCACAATTGTACAAAATTATGGGTTTTAAACATTATTTCTATTTTTATCTATTTAAATTTTCACAGTGGGAAATTATTCCGGGGTCAAACAATAATTATTTAATGATAGCAGTCATTGAGATTTAAAAATTAAAGATTTATAACACTTAACACACAAATTATCAACAATGCATGTCAAAATACAAATATCCTTAAATCAAACTCTAATAATTCCTCAAGCAGCAGTTTTCTTACCTTCCTAAGCTGTAAATTTCTGTTATCCAAGGAAATATTTTTTGATAGTTTGCGTGTAAATGGCTGCATCAATGCTATTGACATTAACTGATAAAAATCTAATCCTTTCAAGACTAATTATAATATTGACTGTTTCATCGAACTTAAAATTTTGAGACTATTTTGCCAATATTTGCCTGTAATTAATACAGACCCAAGACACTTTTCTTGCTGTCATGTCTGCTATCTACTGCAACTTCGCTGACTGCAAATGATATCTATTATTAAAAACTACGCCTATCAGAGTATTCGTAAGCCATTGAATGAAGCCATCATTGTGCTTGCAACCTCCATCAAAGCTGGCCAAACTACTATACACTACCTTGTGCCAAGAGTTGTATCTCCACAGCCACCGTTTCCAGAATCATGAAGTCAGTTTTACAAACTGACATGAACCGCTGATGGCAAATCTAATATTATGCTTAAAGAAATCATTAAGCATTTATAGTTACTGAACTGGTGTATAACAAATAAAACAGACTACACTATACAGCAGGAGTAGTCAATAGGCAGACCACGGGCCAAATCCAGACCGTCAGACGCTTTTAAATGAAGCCCAACATCTTTTTATTTAGTTATTATCATTATTGATTTTTATTATAATAATAATAATGGACCTTGACAAAAAATAATTGATTACCCCTCGTATATAGTGTCATATCTGGATGGATGGCTTATAAAATTATCACAGATTAAAAAACTATCTACAGAATGATCAATAAATCAATGTTAACCATGAATAAAAAGGAAATAATTTAACTCTAAAAACAGAAAAATGGAAGATGACCAGATGACTCAACATTCAGCCAGACTACCATCGTGGCTCAACAAGTGAATTAACACTTTGGAAATCTTTGGCTCAATCTTGATTTCTCTTTATGTTCTAATATCGCAAACTTTAATTCTTCTTTATATTCTTCTCTTACAAACCTTAATTCTATTCTTCATCCACTCTATAGCTACAACTTTTACTACTGTGCTGGTTTCCCCAGTTACTAAATTAATTCATCAAATTGACAACAAGCTATAGAATAATTGGAGGGAAATATGAACTGAAGAAACACAACAAATATTGCTTTTTTGCCAAAGAAATCTCTAGCTACAATGTAAACACTATTTTTTCTGGAAATTAATTTCTATTGCGCCAATTGTAGTATTTTCTTTATCTCCTTGTAGATAACTGATTTAATATGCCACAAAACAGGAATATAGTTAGAACATAAAAATTAAACATTAAGGAAATTCAATAAAAATAATCAGAAAAGTAGTAATGCAAAATATTAATACAAAATCATCTATAATATAGTTATAAAATGTCATCTCTCTCAATTCTTACTGGAAATGGATTATTGAATCTAATCATGAAAGATTATAAATCTTACTATATTCAAATAGAAACTCTGTGGACTGTAAAAGTAATAAAAGTCAAATCATGTTACATTTGCTTGCCCATATTAATAGACACCTACAGTACTTTCATCAGAAGGACTAGTAACATTTGGTAGTTAGTCATAAATGCAGGTACCATTAAGCAATGGACAAAGGCAACGGACAAAGCAAGAGGACAACTCCAATTTAACAGTCCTGTAAGGTACATACTAATTAGCTGCAAAGCTATGAAATCCTAGCTAGCATGTTAAATCTGCTACATGACAGTATAATTTGACTTCTTAAAGGATTATGCAAATTACAACTCATCATTCCATTACACGACTGAAAAAAGTGACAGCTAATTTATACATAACACACCTTTCAAATCCCTAAGATGTGAAACACCTGTGCAATATACTTTGCCTAGATTTTGTACTGTATAAGTGCTTGTTTATTGTAATATACAGAAGAGATTTAATAAAGTCTCAGGATTTTTTAATCTGCTTTTTAACTTTTAGAGCACAATTCCAAAGAATTAAACAACAATGTTCTGTCCCTGTTTTAGTGGTTTTTCATTTAAATAGAAGTATAAGGTTTCAATACATGTTTAATTTCTGATAGCGGGAGAGCACGAGCACTAATGCACGAGCCAGAGGTAAGACTCACACAGATTTCAACATACTTCTGGTAGGTAGATTCACAGTAGATTCCGTCATATCTGTAGATTTTCCTACATTCTGATTGGTTGGGCAGAGGATGCTGGACAGTTATTCTGTAGAGGTATCAAAAACAGATATACATGACTAGAGATTCTCTACAGTCAACTGTAATGCAGGACAATAAGTATGTTGAATTTTAACATCTGTCTGATCTCTTTACATAATTGCATTGTGCACACACATCCAGTAGTTTCTACTTCTTTTGAAATTTGCAATGAGAGTAAATGAAACGTCAATTCTCCACGAGAGCAATGTTTCCCTTCTCAAAGCAATGAATGTGGAAAAGGTAAAGAATTTCATAGATACAAAACTGAATGCATTCTTTACACATTTTGGGTAAATAAAATACTGCTTATCTCATTGACATACTTTGCTGCAAGCTTTACTCAGGCAAACTTCCACTGATACAAATGGGAGTTCTGCCTGAATAGGGACTAAAAAACCCAGCCAATTAAAACCCTGAGCCTACTCCCACTGAAGTCAACAGCAAATCTACCATTGACTTCAGTAACAAAGGATCAAGGATACAGCAGTATTTTAGGGTCTGATCTTAAAGATGCTGACCACCTTTTAAATAGTGCTCTATGTCCTCAACTTCCACTGACATCAAGGGATGGTGAAAGCACTTGGCAGCAATCACACACTGCTCAGCACCTTGTGAAATCAGGCCCTTAAATTCTCAGAAAGATTTGCCATTCATTCCATTGCAACCCCCTTTATTTATAACCAACAAATTATAATTTATCTATAAAAGTTCAGCATTCTTTTAAAAAATAAACAAATTGCATTCAAAATAATATCCAACTGATTACTTTTTTGTTATCTTTTCTGACATATAATTAACTTTTAGGTGTTTTTGTGTCTTCCACAAAATTAAAAACTATTTCTCCTTTTTTAAAAAAAAATGAAATTTAGTAGTTAGCTCCCTGAAAATGAGACTATTTGGTTTATCATTGTAAAGAATACAACTAAAAAAAATGTTTAATCAACAAAGTAGTATCCTGTGAAAAATATCATTCTAAAACCTTTCATAGACAGTATCTATCTGTAATTTCTGACCATTGTTATCTTAATATCTCTGAGCCATTCTTGTAACTGAAAATTCTCTACACAGACTATTTGCTTTAATAACACCTTGATTATAGGTCTCCCAAAAAAGAGACCTATAATGGTGGTTGTTGCACTGCAGAAACCCAGGCAAGGTGATAGAAGAAACTCAGTTAAGAATACACTGTATCCATAGTACTAAACTTCAGAGTTTCTACATCTTTGCCCAATATTATGTAAGATTAGAGTTATTTCTCTCCTTTTTCAGTTATTTAAAAATAAATACTGAAAAAAAGGAAAAATCCTGCTGTGAAAACACTGGGCCAAATAATGAATCAACATAAATCCCCCAATCCTACTGACTTCAATGAGATTGCATGGCACCTAAATTAGCACAGAAATTGGCCCTCTATGCTTAAACTAAACAAGAAAATATTTCTGAAGTCCTATGGAATGCATTTTCCAGTCCAGAACAGGTTTTTAGTCACACAGGAGTCATGTATCTCACACCCAGAACAATGCTTTGAAAAAATTCCCCATATCTCCTTGTATGATGTTTGTCTCTTATTATTAAGATTTTAAGATGTCAGTTGCACTACATAAATGAAATGCAATAGTGAATAAAACTATGTATATTTATAATAAGCCCGTCACCTATGCCATCTACTTTAACTGGCATTTCACATATTTATATTTAAATAATTATAAACTAATAAGTAAGATAATGTGGGTCAGAAATGGGTCAGAAATAAGGACTACCTCCTACAGGGACTTATTCAGCACTCCTTACCCAGTCAAATCTCCCAGTGTAGCTAGCCAAAGTAAGCAGTAAGTAAAGATTGCTGAATAGGGTCCAGGCAGTTTTTCTGAGACAGTCAGCCCTATATTTTATCTCTAAAAATGCCTTTTAGACTATCTTCCCAAAATTAATTTTGATAGCTCGTTGTTTAATACAATACATCAGCAGGGATAGTAGATCTCACAGGTTCCACACACAAAAAATTGATTTTGCCCAAGATCAAACTGTATTTTGGCTATTTACTCTGGGGACTACATATTCCTGTTCTATTTTAGGCTTTGAAAAATTGATTTTTTTGTATTTTTTCCTGAATTAAAAATTAAAGCACTGAGGAGTATTTGAGTCCAATCAATCTACAATGGTTAGCTCAACCAAACATTAGCTAAGTTTTGAATGATTTTAAAAACAAACACTTATTTCCATATAAGCTTTTCGACAGAGTAAATTTGCCACTTTATTCATGACAGCAAAAAAAAAATCAACATGAAATTTTATCAAGAATATAGCTGCTATAGAAGGTTGTTTTCCAAAGAGACTAGAAACAGAGCTAACAGTATGCCTAAGAATCAAACCAAAAATCACATTTCATTTAATATTTGTATTCTTTCCTTGCTGTGTGTGGTATCAAAAAAGCTACATGCATTCCTTCACCTGATTTTGTTTTTAAAAGGTTGCATACTTACACTAAAAAGTTCAAAAGTATCCTTTCAATTGGGAAATTACTATAAAGTGCTGTGTTTGCACATCGGACAGCCCATCCTCCCATCACTACATGTCACTTAAACTCTAGATGGACCCATCATACAACTGGAGGTAGAACTTAAGTGCATTTACATATATGTGAAACATGTAAGCTATGACTAATTTTAACTCACAGGGCAGAATTTAAATAATTAGTTACAAGAAGTCAAACTAAGGGAAAAAAGGAGGAAAGAGATGGTTAGAGGCAGAGTAGTAAATTGTTCCATTTTTGCAGGTAATCTAAATGCAAACTAGAAGCAACTTATCATGAGAATGGATTTTCCACCATCTGGTCAAATAACAGGGGATTTGTCTAGTGGCAAGCAAAGAATGGAATGATGTGAGAAAGATTAGCGGGCAAGTCCTACAGTTGGCTAAAATGTATTTTGTGCAAACAAGAACAGATGACGCCTTAACAATTACACCTGTCAAAAACTCCAGAAAGCAATCCATCTCTGAACAGCCCAGTTGAAAAACAGGCTAGTTCATAACAAAATGAATTTTTTTAAACAATTGCCAGCCATAACAGTTTGATGCATGACAAGCGTAGGAAGTCGTATTCCACGTCCAACTGAAACCTTAAGTAACTGGACCCTGGTTTTCTGTGATAAGTAAGATATTAAACTAAAAAAATTATTTGCTGTAGTAATGCAAATAGCTGACAACCTCAGAAAAGCAAGGAAGCGCAGAGTTAAGGCTGAAACCCTACGCAGACCCTCCACCTTTAACATATCCTATTTGCATGGGTACTGTTAAAACCTTGAAACAGTGATTGTTTTGTGGGGGTCAAACTTAGCACCCTGGTTGGCAGGTCTCATTAGTAATCTGAATTGTAGCCCTAGAGCTGTAGCTCTTTCACAGTATGGTCCTGGACCCTTAGAATTCCACCAGTCCTGCAGGGACAACTCCATTGAGTAACTGAGTTCCTGTAGAAAAGATACCAACCTCCTGTAGGACAGATGGAATTTTAAGTTAACAGATTATGTTACACTAATTCCAAAGTGATTTAAAAAAAACACTTACTGTATGTATTACTAGTTTTTTTAAAAATCAGACTAATTTTGAGGTTTAATTTAATACTTTAGTATTCTAGTTTTAAATGTTACAATTCCTTATGGAGGATGGTGTCCTTGCTCTTCCAGATTTTTTGTGGTTATTTGATTTTCCTGGGGCAAGGTTTAGTCCCTTGGTTTCCCCTGGCGCATTCAGCTGTAGCTAGCTGCTTCAATAGGGAATTTACCGAGATTTAGTTGAAGATTTTGCAGTTTGACAGTAGGAAGTTCAAGGGAAGAGTTAGTGTACATGATTAAACGTGTTGTAACCATATGGACAAATATTTTAAAAATATGGCACAAATACAATTACATCTCTATTTTTTGCCAGTCTGGCTTTGTCCTGAGCCCCCAGAAGATCAGCTAAGGATCTGCCCAAAGGGTTAAAGAAATATGAGCCTAAGGTTCAGATTTTAAAAGATATATTTTCACCTAATTTCCATTGTTTTCTAAAGTTGGCCCTACGTTTTTAATATTGATCCTAATGATTCAACTTGGGCAGAGGCTTCGACACTTGTTAAAATGTGAACAACAGCAAATTTAGATTTTTTTTACCACTATTTTGCAATGGGAATCTAAAACTCCACACAAAGATTAGCTTGTTTTAAGTTCCACATTCTCCCTCTTTATCAGAGATATATGTTCAAAGATGGCACCCTAATATGTCACAAGCTTGCATGAAAACATTTTGAAAAGATGTGATACCATGTATATTCAAAAAAAGGTCAGTAATGAGATTTCTTTACTCCCCATTTCTTAATTCTGCACATTTGTAACAATATTAAAACCTACCTTTGAGTATTTCAGACATTTATACCATGCTCATCACCACGTACCGAACACCTAACTGAATAGGAACAATAATTTGTCCATTGTACTTTTTGTTTTAAATGAGAAAATATGGTAATACTCTTCTTTGAAATTTTGATTGTCCTCCATCTTCTAAACTCTTCTGGTGATGGGCAAAGATCAACCGATCAGGTTGATTCTTTTAGATCTATCATGCCTTTTTTCCACTGACTGCAAGGCATTGTTGACGTGCCTGTGCACCCTGTCAGGGACAGGCCGAGCAGAGCTTGAATAACTCCTTTCATCTTTCTCTGGAAGGACCAGAGAGTAGTTTTGGATGGTTACTCATCTACTTGGGGAACTCACTCTGGTGAGACTGCCACAGGGTTTTATTTGATCACGCTTCCTGTTCAATATGTACAGGGACCAGAAGGAGGGATACTGACCAAGTGACACTCAGTGCTACATCTCCATTCCACTGGACGAAGATAGTGTGATCAATCAGTGTTCCCACTGTCTACACAAAAGTGTGGCCTGGGTGAGTGCTAGCTGACTGAAGAGCAACATGGATATGACAGAGGAAATATTGAGTGGCTGGGGGAAAACAACAAGAAGAAATGGCAGGGGTTCTATCTGCCCCGCTCTAATGAGGGATTTGCCAGCATGTTATTACTCAAGTTATTACTCAAGGTGAGGAGTTTGCTTGACCATTTCTGGATGTTCAAATACCCATGGTGGACAAGAGTACTCCCTCTACCTAAACTTGGCAAGAGGATGTGAATGTTTCTTTCAGACATGGCCCTTACCTCCAGATAAAATGACTGCAATGCACTCTACTTGGGACAACACTTGAAGACCATAGAGAAGCTTCAACTAGCACAAAATGTTGATCTTTTGCCTAACATTGCTTTTCTACTCAAATATTTACATTATACCTATGCTTCTGAGAGTGTACGGGTTTCCAATTAATTTCTGGCGCAATTCACAGTGCTGGTTTTGATTCTGTGTATCACAGAGATTACTTTTTAATGTCTTATGCAGATTATGAAGCTTCAGTAAGGATCATTGAACTTACTGTATTAGCACATCATTGGGCTGCGAGCATGGTGTTTTCTCAGTAGTAATTCCTACACTCCGAAATTCACTCCACATTCAGACCAACACAGTCTAAACATGCCCTTCAGAAACAGTCTTTCCCTTCTTCACTCAAAATTGCGAAATTATTTTATTAAGAATGAAAGTGTTAGTCTTCATGCTGCCATTAGCCTCTTCTGCTCTTGTAGCAGGATCCAGGTGTAAATACCAAAATGTTAATATTGTTTCCAAAGGACAATTTTCATACAAAGTTTGATGAGGAGGCACACTAGGTCCACAACTACTCAAGGGTTTCATGTGAATTTTGATACATTTTAAGTCACTTTGTTTTTTTCTCTGCGTATTTAACTACAGAATCCTGAGTATTTGGGAATATTATCATTCCCCAATACAAAAAAAGAGATACAGGACAACTGCAAGGGAAATACAGTAAAATATAGAAATAAATACATTTAAATTCTCCAAACTAAAAGTTGTCAACAACTTTCCTCTATTCTTCCATTACTTTATCTCCCCAGTTTTGATTTCATCTCCTGTACTTTCTATCCATCTACATACTATATCATTTTCCCTTTCCCCCCATTTTGGTGCATACAAAACCTGAAGGATCAAGTTCTCCTCACCATTTTATTTAAGATACAGTTATGAATAAACTTGGACTAATTTTATAAACATTTTAATTCTAAAAAGAAAGCAATTAAAAACACCTTTTTGCCAGACTCCTAATACTTGAAACTGCATAAACAATGGGCCCTGATGCTTCTTGCAACTTTTGAGTATTAAGTGCAGCTAAAACTTGGCGATCTGGCCAGAGGAGACACCCGGGGCAAAGAATCCCATGACACTCAGTATGCTCCAACCTTCTACCTGACCTCTTGGAAACTCCTATATGAAAGCTCTTGAAGGATGGAGCCTAGGCACTCATTTCTCTACCATATTATCCCCTCTCCTTCCCTACCCTCCTTTTTACCCCTACCCCCACACCCAGAACTGGCAGGATGCATTTATGCAAGTCACTTAACCAGATTCTCCCTCTTTACCATCAAACATCTATGACTCCCAAGGGGACTGTGGGATTTCTTCAGTAGCTGAAGAGTGGAAATGGGAAGGAAAAAACAAGCAGCAGAGTGGAGGCCTGGGGAAATCACTTACAAGTCCCTTATCTCCTCTGAATGCCTAAGACCTGAGAGTTAAAGAGGGCAAAAACCCCTGGCAAATGGGAGAACAGCATCCTTTCCCTGCCATGGAGTAACTCAACGGGAACATCACAAAAGTTGATGCTCCTGACATTTTCTCTCCCCTATGTGGGAACAACCAGCCTAGGAGAGAATGGGGTCCAATTTATTTTTAAATATTAAAATCACCAAATAATTCTCTCTCAGAACTGAGACTTATATATGCCAAGCTTGGGTCAAAAGTAATTTTCTGACCCAGTTTTTAAAACATTAAAAACAAGGAAATGTTAGTAGTTCAGACTTTAATTATTGTGATTGTAGTAGGTACAATGGAAATAATTTGCTGAAAGGAGTAATACTAAATTTTAACGGTTTAGATATATACAAAAGAAATATGAACAAATCTATTAAGTTTTAATATTAAAAGTCATAAGAATGGCCATACTGGGTCAGTTCAATGGTCCATCTAGCCCAGTATCCTGTCATGAACAGAACAGCGCAATTTATTGAATGATCCATCCCCTGTCATCCAATCTCAGCTTCTGGCAGTCAGAAGTTATGGAACTCTCAGAGCATGCATCATTGACCATCCTGGTTAACAGCCACTGAAGGACTTATCCTCCATGAAGTTATCTAATTCTTTTTGGAACTCAGTTATACTTTGAGCCTTCACAACATACCCAGCAATGAGCTCCGCAGGTTGACTGCGAGTTGTGTAAATAAGTACTTCCTTATGCTAGTTTAATTTCATTGGGTAACTTCTGGCTCTTGTGTTATATGAAAAGGTAAATAACATTTTGCTATTCACTTTCTTCACATCATTCATGAGTTTATAGACCTCTCTCATATCCCCCTTAAGTCATCTCTTTACTAAGCTGAACAGTCCCAGTCTTTTTAAACTCTCCTCATATAGAAGCTGTTCCACACCCTTAATCATTTTTGTTACCCTTCTCTTTACTTTTTCCAATTCTAATATATCTTTTTGAGATCAGCCAACCAGAACTGCACGCAGTATTCAGGATATAAGCATACCATAGATCTATAGTTGCACTATGATATTTTCTGTTTTACAGTCTATCCCTTTCCTAATGGTTCTTAACAGTTTGTTAGCTTTATTGACTGCCACTGCACATTGAGTGTATGTTTTCAGAGAACTATCTGCAATGACTCCAAGATCTCTTTCTTGAGTGTTAACAGCTAATTTAGACCCATCATTTTGTACGTATAGTTGGGGTTATATTTTCCAAAATCCATTACATCGCAATTATCAATGTTGAATTTCATCTGCCATTTTGTTACCCAGGAACCCTGTTTAGTGAGATCCTTTTGAAACTCTTTGCAGTCAGCTTTGGATTTAACTTTGAGTAATTTAGTATAATTACTAAAATTTGGAAACTTTGCCAGGTCTCTGTTCACCCCCTTTCCCAGATTATTTATGAATATATTGAACATCACAGGTCTCAGCACAGATCTTTGGGGGACCCTACTATGTATCTCTCTCCATTTGGGGAAACTGATCATGTATCCCTATCCTTTGTTTCCAATCTTTTAACCAGTTACTGATATATGCGAGGACCTTCCCTCTTATCCCATTACTCCTGACTTTGCTTCAGAGCCTTTAGAGTGGAATCTTGGCAAAGGTCTTCTAAAAGTCCAAGTACATTATATCAACCAGCTCACCCTTGTCCACCTTTGTTGACCCCCTAAAGAATTCTAGTAGAATGGTGAGCCTTGATTTCCTTTTACAAAAGCCACATAGTCTCTTCCCCAACATATTGGGTTCATCTAGGTGTCTGATAAATTCTTAGCATCAACCAATTTGCCTGGTACAGAAATTAAGCTTACTGACCAGTAATTGCCAGGAGCACCTCTGGAGCCCTTTTTTAAAATCAGCATTACGTTAGCTATCCTCCAGTCCTCTAGTACAAAGCAACAAGTTACATATCAGTTAGTTTGTGTCTATTGCCAGTTGCTCGTCAAATTTTTTTTTGATCTGCCTAATTATACTTTTACATTTTACTTGCCGGAATTTATGCTCTTTTCTATTTTCCTTAGCAGGATTTGACTTCCAATTTTTAAAGGATGTCTTTTTGCCTCTAATCACCTTTTTATGTTGTTTAGCCATAGTGGAATTATTATTATTATTATTTGGTACTCTGACTGTTTTTTTTTTATTTGAGGTATACATTTAGTTTGAACCTCTGTTATGGTGTTTTAAAATATTTTCCATGCAACTTGCTGGCATTTCATTCTTGTGACTGTTCCTTTCAATTTCCATTTAAATAGCTTCCTCGTTTTTGTGTGGTTTCCATTTCTGAAGTGAAATACTATTGTGGTGGGTTTCTTTGGTATTTCCCCCCCTAAAAAGGTGTTAAATTTGCTTACATTATGGTTACTATTACTCAGTGGTTCAGCTATGTTCACCTCTTGGACCAGATCCTGTGTACCACTTAGGGTTAAAGCAAGAATAGCCTCTCCCTTTGTGGGTTCCAGGACTAGTTGCTCCAAGAAGCAGTAATTAATGATGTCTAGAAATTTTATCTCTGTATCCCGTCCTGAGATGACAAGTACCCAACATGGGGATAGCTGAAATCCCCCATTATTATTGGGTTTTCTGTTTTTATAGCCTCTCTAATCTCCCTGAGAATTCCACAGTCACCATCACAATCCTGGACAGGTGGTCAGTAGTATATTCCTACTGCTATTCTCTTATTATTCAAGCATGGGATTTCTAGCCATAGAGATTCTTTGACTTTATGCTTTCTTTCACAGATCATACCACTCCTCCACCAGCACAACCTACTCTGTCATTCCTATGTATTTTGTACCCTGCTATTACCATGTCCTATTGATTATCATCAATCCACCAAATTTATGTGATGCTTATTATATCAATATCCTCATTTAATACCAGGCAGGCCAGTTCAGTATTAAACTTCTAGCATTTGTATACCTGCACTTATAAAATTTGTCAATATTTAGTTCTCAGCCTTCATATCATGCAACTAAATGGGACTATTTTTCATTTGACTGTTTTTCTTCAGTTCCTACCTGTATTTTATCAATGTCTATCTTGTCCTCTTTATTAGGATATATAGTATTCCTTTTAATAAATCCTCCCCTAAAGGATGTCTCTGTTCGAACTGCATGCTATTCCACACATGTCGATTTTCCCACAGATCTTAGTTTAAAAATTCTTCTACAACCTTTTTAATTGTACATGCCAACAGTCTGGTTCTGTTTTGATTGACATGGAGCCCATCCTTCCTGTATAGACTCCGACTTTCCTAAAGACTCCCCGGTCCCTAATAAACCTAAATCCCTCCTACAAACACCATCATCTTATCCATGCATTGAGACCCCGCAGTTCTGCCTAACTGGCCCAGCACGTGGAACTGAAAGCATTTCAGAGAATACTACCAGGAAGGTCCTGCACTTTAATCTCTTACTTAGCAGTCTACATTTGGGTTCCAGGACCTCTCTCTGACCTTTCCCTATGTTACTGGTACCTACATGTACCACAAATACCAGCTCCTCCTCAGCACTGCACGTGGCTCTATCTAGATGTCTTGAGAGGTGTGCAACCTTCACACCCAGCAAGCAATTCATAATGGGGTTCTCCCAATCATCACAAATCCAGCTGTCTATATTTCTGATAATCAAACCCCCATTACTATTACCTGTATTTTCCTAATGACTGGGATACCCTCCCCCGGAGAGGTATCCTCATGCAAGAGAATTCCATTTTATCATCTGGAAGTCATAGGATCAGATCTTCAGCCCCCCTCTCCTGATGCTCTGAACCATTCCATGAGCACTAAGCAGCTAGAAAGCTCCCTGGCAGCAAGCTTAGTATAAGAGGTATCCCTGGGAGTGCAAGCGGCATTTCTAGGTAGGGAAAATCTGGCATAACTGGTCCCTATACCAGGTTATCCCTTAAAGCTTGCAGTATGTAGGGCACGTTGGGAACGGGGCAAGGAAAGAGGGGGCATGGCTGGAACACTGCTGCATTTTGGCAATCCCCACTGCCAGAATGGTCCCTTGAGACTATGGGCAGCCAGATACCGCTTATAGCAGTCTCACACTGTGACAGGGGCTGAACTGGCCCCAAGTGGAACCCAAGATAAGGAGAAGGGAGTGTAAAGGAGACAAACAGCCACCTCTACTTCCCCACCCCACCTTTACTCTGTCAAGCACAGCACAGGCATGTGTGAGGATCTGGCCTTTAGCATGGATACACTGCTTATTCATGTATTTGTTTCTGTTCTAAACTGAAGTTTTCCAATATAACATTTAAGTGTCTATTTTAAAAAAAAGTTTTCTAGTTGCTGTTTTAGGGCCTGTTTCTACAGTTTATAACAGGAAAAATCCTCACCGGAGTTTTGCTGACTGGACTGCAGGGCTGGGCCCTTGGTCTATCTATAGGGAGAATCATCATGAACGGCTACAGAAAAACTTACCTAGAGAGGAAATTTCTTCCTAATTAAGTGTATTCCCTAATACCTGAAGGCTATATCCCTAATAATAAAGGGGTTTTTATCCTAACACTTAGCAATTTTAATATAGTATCCTCAGTAGGTTTAACTGTAAGTGCTTTACTAAAGAAGATACAGTAAATACTATTTTGTAGATGAGAAAACTGAGGCAGAGGTATAGTAACTTGCCAAGGTTTCACAGCAGGTCAGTGTCAGACCTAAGAATAAAATGAGGTCTCCTGACTGCAAGCCTAATGCTCTATCCACTGGGCCACACTGTATCCACTGGTGTAACTCACAATGTTCTAAATAGCCAAATACATTTATAATCCTTTTTGAATCCTCCTAAGTTTTAGGCCTTAATGACATCTTTTGACAATCTGTATGAATGACAGGTCAGTCATACATTGTATAAAAATATTTCCTTTTACAGATTGTATATTTTATATATTTAATTGAATGTCCTCTTGTTCTTTAATTCAATTTAAATTCTCTTTACTATTCATTCCTTTGTACACCTCTATCATGTCCCCCTTATTGATCTCCTCTCAAAATAGTGCCAATCTTTTCAGCCTCTTCATGCCTCTAATCATTTTATCACCTGTCTCTAAATCAGCTCTATTTCTGCTGAATCTTTTCTACAGTGATCAGAACTGATCACCATTATTTCAGGTAAAGGCACAACATTAAATATACAATGGTATATAAATCAATGGAACATTTTTACTTCTTATGTTATAATATTTTCAGGATTATTTTCCATCCCGTTCATTATACAGCCTAATATTTTGTTTGCTTTTACATCCAGGTCTGAACATCAAGGAGAGGTTTTCTCTCGGTGTTTGTTTACAACTTCAGCTGGGGGTGTAACTTCAAGTTCAAGGAGACATACTTGCAATAGAGTGCACTATGAACAGAATGTAGCCTTAGCAATGCAAGCTGCTGGAGAGGCTAGACACCCCAACTACGTGCCCATCCTACACATGACCTCGGGGCAGTTAGCCTGTCCTGCTGCTTGCACTGCTAAGGCTACATTCTATTTTTAGTATGCTAGTTCAATGAGATAGCATAATTATGTCTCCTCAAGCTGGGAATGATACCCCCAAGCCAGCTGAAAATATAGACTTAACCTGAGCTGTGTCCAATGACACTCAGGTCTTTTCCCTTAGGTTATAAATAATTTGGAACCCAGTAATGTGTATGAGCAATTCATTCTTTATTAATCCAACGTGTATCACCTTGCATTTGTCAACAATGAAATTCCTCCTCAATCATGCTCCCTGTTTGCTTTTTGAAGTGCCTCTGAAATTCCTCACAATCTTCTCTAATCTTGACTAACCTAAATAATTTTTGGCCATGTGCAAAAGTCACCTCTTTACTCCCTTTTCTGGACCATTTATAAATGTATTAAATAATACTTGTACTGGTACGACCTCTTGTGAGGTATACTGTCAAAAGATTTTGATAGTCAAAAAAGTTATATCAGCCATTTTGTTAACATGCTAAGTGAACTCTAGACTGGAAAGATGCAATTTTCCTGTGCAGAAGCCATGCTGGTTTCTTCCTAACATAAAATTTTCATGTAGGTGTTTTATCATTTTATTTTTAATTTCAAATCAATTAACCTTGTGCTGAAACAGATAAAAAGGATACTTTTTATTTCATTTTATTGTTATTGTTATTAACAAGTAAAGTGCTTTTAACAGGTGAAATTATTTAAATCAAAGCAATTTAAAATCAGATTTTAATTATGTTTTGCATTTGTACTTTTTAGCTATTTTCCTAAGGAAACTTATTCTCACTGGTTGGTGATCATTAAAACATGTTGTTTAGCAACTAAATACAGCTTTTACACTAAATGTGGTGCTTTTTTGCTTAACACGAGGATACATTATATCTATACACATTTATTTAAGCAATAATATAGCTTAATTTACATGTATTCAGATTCTTAATATTTGCATTTTTTATTATGTTAGGAAATGGTGAATGATGAATTTCTTATTTACTAGATGGAAATTAATATTTTACTTGTGATGTCCGTCAATTTTTATTTGCATGGCATTTCAAATTCAATTAAAATGCATTATAACAGCATTTTTTAAAATTAAAAGCTACCTTAAATGTGCTGGACACATAAGAAAAAGGTTAGGTTTAAATCCAAAATAATTTGGATTTAAAACTAACTGGTTTATTTAAAAAAGGAAGTATTATCTAACTAGTCAGCTTAACTGGATTGTTCCTGGTCACCCTATCCTTCCCATGGGAGTCAATGGGAGTTTTGTCACTGATTTCAATGGGAGTAGGATCAGATCCTTAGGACCAATTCCAATTTCTAGCACATAGGCTGAATAAACAAGCAGTGCCCTGGACAAGATAGCAGGTGTTAGAATCCTCAGCCCCAGAGTGAAGCCACATTGCAGACACTAATGCAGGCTCAAGGTCTATGATTCCCTGCAGTTGTCGTGCCCCCTGAGGGTGAAATATTTGGTGGATCTGTGTAGCTACATATCTTCCATCTCTTCCTACCTTCAAAATCCCACGGTGTACTACAATGCAGGGAACATTGTAAACAGCACAGCTCTGCAGGAAGCAAAGGGCAGACAGACACCTTTTGCAGGATCCCCCAGTCTTCCCTCATGAATCTGTCTGCACCAGTGTTGAGGCTCTCTACAGCTAGAAGAGGAGTGGGGCAGGTTTATCCAATCCTGCAGGTTTATGAATCAATAGCCTTCTAGTATTTAAAGACTACTGCATGTACATTTTTAGGGATTTATTTATTTTAATTACTGAGTGTCTCAAATCTTTATATTAGCTCTAGTCTGTCATTTTGATATTTCTGTTTCAGGAACAGAAGTAAACAGGTAAAATTGCAAGTGATCTTGACACATGTATTCTACTCATTATAACAATTAAATTTACAGAATTAGGGAAATGCTCCTGAGAGTCAGCTTCCTGAAGTTTGACTTGGGTTGAAGCCAAAACATTTCAGATTTAGTACTCTTGAGTATTATTTAAAGACAAATTGCCTGATATCAGATTTTGGGAAAGGCAGAATTACCATCAAGTCTTGTTGCACAACAATTCATTGGAGGGAACATACCCTGTATTACTCACTCATGCTTACAACAACAACAACAAAAAGATAATATGGCTTATGGGAATTTAATTTTAATAAAATGTTTGGAAAATATTGTTTGGGGAAGTATTTTACTAATGGAAAGATTAAAATAAATTCCATTTTATTTGTGGTTTAGCATGCGATCAGACTGCTTTGAAAAGATTTTAAGCAAGATGAAGTCTTATCATAAATCTTTTACTATTAAAGTGGATTGTTCCTGCAGATGGGAGGGCCTCAGTATTGATTGTCCACTTCTTTTGAGTGACAAGAATGGTTCTCAAGTCGCTGTGTGGCAATTCCTCAAAAATACATTCTCATAGAAGAGATTACATTCAACTAACACTACATTTATGAAGTAGGAACAGCAGCAGCAGCCCTTTGGAAATATGAGGTACTTTTCCCTTGGTTTACTTGGGGCATACATTTCATCAGCAGCTCAACTCCAGCCTCCATGCATGCACATTCATGTGCACATTTTTCACAACTTCATACACATACATGGGTTGAAATTTGCACCCACAAAACTTATTTTTTTCTTTGCCTTTTGCTGATGCAATTTTTAACCTGTGTGTGAAATCTGTGTACAAGTGTTCATACCTATCTGAGCATTTTTCTGCATAGGTATACACATAAATGCTGGAAACTGAAAATTTCCCCCTGCATAACTGCACATATTTTTTAAATAATGCCATGACTTGAATAAGTAACTGCTTTGTCCATTATATGAAAACAAAATGAACATTTACAAAAATGTAATATTATGGAAGGAACATATTTTAGATACACCTCTTCAGAAACAATAAGTAAAAACTTGTAAATGTAAACTCAGTAATGCAGTAAAAACAGCTGCTGGTATTGAATGCCTCAGAGAAAAATGTGGAAGAACTTCTTTCACATTTTCTAAGAACCACTTCACCTTGTTTAGAAGGAGGGAAGGAGGAAAAAAGTTTCTCAGAAGCATCACCTGCTTATTTTTTCTGGATTCTCATTTTTCTGATCCTTTGCTGCCGAGATGCACTCATTTTGAGAACTGTCACAAAAATTGAATTTTTAAGATTTTACTGGATGATGATACTGGATTAATAAATATTTCTTGAACTTCTTGTTTTATGATATGTTTATGTATATTTTATAAATACAATGGATGTTGTAAAAATAACTATCCTGCAGTTCTCCCAGTGACAAGGCATTAATATTTTAAGATATTAATAGCAGGAGAATCACTAGAAAACATTTTCAAACGTTTATCAAGTAACAAAGAAAGGGATATTACTTTAGTAATGCATTACTTAGCCTGACACCAGTGATTCACAATCACCCTGGAGTTTCTTTACATTATGCAACCTCCGTTATTATAAGTCTCTCTTTTCCTAAGTTCTAGCACTAGAAGAACAGACCTGAACTGATAACAGCTGGAATGAATAAATGGAGGAGAAATCAAAGTAGTACATGATTTATATAGTAAAGTATTATGATGGAGCATGTATAAAGCAATATTCTGTCTTCCTATCTTAAAGATAATTTCATTGTACACAATTTCATAAATAAAAAGTAAAAATCTGATAGAATATTTATCATTACATGTTTAGTAAGGTACACTTTGTTATTAACAGCTGATTTTTACTTGAAAACTACAAAAAAAAAAAAAAAAAAACCATCCACACCAATATTAAATGCTTTTATTTGGGGGAGAAGGAAGGTGGAGAAATGGTATATTAAAAGAAAATAATTTAATACCAACAATCTGTAACTATCTTATTTTCTACCAAGAAATTTTGGAAATACGAAAAACCAACAATTCAGGCACCTCAAAGCCAGTAAAAGCTATTAGAGTAATCTAGCTAATTGCACAACAGACTTCTTGGTGCAAGCATAAATGCCCATTATATCTTCAATAAGCCTTTCCTTTCAATAATCTTCTAGTAAATGGCTCAAAAAAATCCTCAAAATGCTGGTATTTCCAAATTCATTATTAGTTAATCATAAGGAATGCAATTCTCTCTCTTTTACTATACTCAGGTTTTTGGGGGGAGGGAGGCTGACTTTTGTAACAGCTTTAACTTCACATTTCAAGAGACAGTTCCCCTTTTTAGAAAATAATCATATCAATTATGTTTTTCTTTTGAAAACTCATAATTTAATGTTAAAAAACACTACAAAAATTAGCTAGTGGTGATGAAAATATCAAAGGAAATTACATTTCCACTTAAAAATAGCATTAACATTCTTTTAAAGTATATGCTACATCCAATTTCTTTCCTGTCAGCATAAACTTTACCACATAAATTTAGGAACAGAACTCCTATATCTTCTTAGTGTGGAATAATTCTGCCTACATACGTACTGTACCTGCTATAGAAAATGTTTAATAAGAGAAGAGCGTGCACTTCATGTAATTCATAATTAGAAGACGACTACAACTGCATTGTTTAAAATCAAGCCTTTGTTATCAGCACCAGTTTTAGACAGAAGCTGAAAATCATTTGTGAGCTGTGGCAGACCCAGACTGTTCAAAGCAATTGCTGTTCAGCATGAAAGCTGCAATGGAGGTCACAGAACAGGTCAGAAGGAAAGATAGTGTATCGATTTCACACCAGGAACAGAGACGAAGCGAGGGCCCACTGTTGCTGCATGTGATGTATTTCACTTCAGTTTAAGGCACATTTCATTCCAATTCAAGAGGGGGTGGGGAGTAAAGGGCGAGTGGATTTCACACTGAATCATGATGAATTCTGGACTCGTGTATTCTAGTAAATATCTCCTTCCTGACATTAAGTATTTCTATAGCAGAGTGAATACAATGGAAATTAGACTGCAGCCAGATAGCAAAAAATGCAGCTATGCTATATTGTGTCCATTTCCTCAGAAGACAGGATATAGAAATGTTACCTCAGATATAGAAAATTGTTTAAAACTAAGCATTCTGTCACAGGTGACAAAACTGTACTTTGTTTGGCATGTTGTGAAATGCCACAGTATGCAAACATTCTAATATCTTTAAAAATATTGTAAGGCCTTACAAACCCAGATGGTAAATCTTCAGTACCTTAAGTGTGTGGAGGAACACACACAAATCCACATTAAAAAAAATAATCACAGCTTGTCTTGATGCACTTCTTACATCATATATTTTAAATGCATCAGTGTTACGTATGAATATAGAAAAAAGGGGGACAAAATGTTTATTAAACTGCCATAGCAAATAACCTGAACTAACCTTGAATATTTTGGTGCTACTTTCTAACAATTGCCATTAACCATTACCTCTCTCTAACCATTTAAATGAGTGAAGAAAGTATTCTATTGCCTAGTACACCTCTACCTCGATATAACGCTGTCCTCGGGAGCCAAAAAATCTTACCGTGAAACTGCGTTATATCGAACTTGCTTTGATCCACTGGAGTGTGCAGCCCTGCCCCCCAGGAGCACTGCTTATACCGCGTTATATCCAAATTTGTGTTATATCAGGTCACGTTATATCGGGGTAGAGATTTAATTGCAGTCAGCTTTTGTCTACTTGCAAAAAATCTTGATTTCTGATAAGCAAAGGAATAAAAATAACTGGCAGGGTTGTTTCCCATCTAAAATACATGGATAACAGATTAGCCTTGTTCCATTTCTTTCCAATATCAGGAAACTGAATTTCAGTAAGTTTGCCCAGTATATTGTAAAGGTGTCAATTCCAAAACTGGTAATGCTGTCAAGCATCACTTTCAGGATGACAATAAAATGGTATCTCTGCCAGGATAAACCACTGTTCTCCCCCCTCGCATCCCCATAATTTGTTCTTTGAAAAATTGCTGTTCTTTGAAATGTGTTGAACCAGCTGTGCCACTTGGTGACAATATTTTTATAACTTCTCTACATCTCTTCACTGGCTCAAGAATATTGGCAAAATAGTCAGAAACTGACATATTTCAGAACAAAAGAAAACTGAGATTGCACAGAGATTTCCTCTTAAATTATTTATATTACTTCACTGTCACATTATTATTTCTTTTAAGCTGTTCTAAGGCATCAATGTCAACTTCATGAACCTTCTCATGAAAGCTTTTATGTCATTGGGGTCTATTTAAGAATCCTTAATTCTGCATAAGGAATCAGTTACACAGCAAGTTTCCAATCACAAAGGGCCAGATGCTCTATTGTGCCGCATGTTACAACTGGGCAGAAGGCCCCCCTCACTATAGGACGGGAGGGAGAAAGGAAGCTATGCAGCATGCATTCTACCCTAAACACCTGACACCACTGTGGGTGAACAGCACACATTTGGGGAATTATGGGCGTGCATGGAGCCAGAGATCAGCCACTTTATGTGGTATGCTCTAATGGGAAATGCCACCAGTTTCAAATGCAAAATGTCATGGAGGCTAATGCTGCTCAGAGCAACTTTTAACTCCCCTAAAGAGCAATAATCCCACATAACCTACAGGATAAACTTCAGATTTAGATGTTGCACAGAGATGGTGCATTAGCATTTCCTGGCTATGGACAGAAGTCAAATATTCACTTTAGTACTATTAGATCTATAAGATTTCTTTGACATCATGGATCACAATGTTCTGTTAGCTTTTCTGAGGTACCTGGCTCAGGAAGGTCAAGTACTGTCAAGCTGCTTCTGCTGGTTTCTCTCAGAAATTTCAAAGAGCTATGAGAATTTTGACTATCTTTCCTGAAGACCTTGAGTTGCAGAGCGCCCTAAGGCTCAATCCTGCTATCTGGGGCTAACAGGAGATACAATGCCATGGCCTATATTTCAAGCAACATGCTCAGGACATCCAGTTCTATACCACCTTCTTGTTAATTGCAGACAATATGATCTCCAAGGCATAGATATCTCTATATTTTTGTGAAATATGGAGTCTATGACCAACCCTCTCAATTCAGGTAATTTCTTCTTGACTATCACCACAGAGCACAATTGCAGGGTCATGTTGGACTCTCATCTGTTACTGGACTACAAAATAGCAGTGGTAGCCAAAAATGCTTTTTTTTCATTTACAGCTGGCAAGGGGATTGCTTTATTTCCAAATGGGCAAGGAACTAGTCACAGTGATTTATTTCTTTGTTACCTCTAGGTTAGGTTTTTCTATAATATATCTGGAGCTGATCATGAAAGCCAACCACAAGGTACAGCTTGCAATGCATAATTAGTTTAGGGTGCAAAAGTACGAAGCATAACATCGTGGCATGCTCTATAAATTATTGCCTATCAATTTTCAGGTCCAATCCAAGTTCCAAATCTAATTTGAAGTTCAATGCCCTAAATAGGCTGGGTCTCAGCTCTGTTGGTAACCGTCTTTCTTTCTGAGCATCACTATAGCATCTATGCTCACCTGGGACAGTTCAACTGACGGAGTGCATGTACTAGGATATGGAACCAGGGCCAGCTCAATGGAAGGTCCTCAGCTGTGAGACTTTGCTTCCATCAGAGTTTAGGTTGAGCCCAAGTTTTGCAAGATTCACCTACTCATGAAGGCATTTCCTATTAAACAGGGAAAGTCCACCCAAATCCATTAGGAGTCTAATTATTCAAAATAAAGGTGACAAAGGAGGAGAAATTAAAGAGGTTTGCGCCCACTGGGGGCACGCCTTATACATAAGATACATGGTAGATCACTGCACCACAGCAATGGTTTTTTAGAAATGCACATAACAGTCATGCCACCTTCCTCTGCCCAGTAAGCAATAGGGTGAACACATGGCTGGAGAGTCCTCAGCAACTTAAGCTGGAACTGCTGTGGGGAGAAGGACAGGTAGCAATAAAGAATCTTCCACTCCCCAGTGTAGGGCGAGGATTTATGGGCCTCAGGGCAGAGGCCACATCCCTTACTGAAGCCACCTCCCCTGCCTTAGGAAACACAGCAGTGGAGATGTGGCTAAAAGAATATCAAACTATTCTGAGTACATCACTCCCCTTTAACAGAATGGGGGGCAGAGGGGAGAGAAGAGGGTGATTTGACCTAAAATGAACAGTTGTTTTGGAAAGGTGTGCACTATGAGAGTAACTTTAGAGATATCTGCTTGCAAAGGGTTAAGAAACCAGTATTCTGGGAGTTTCACAATAAAGGGACAGATGCATAAAATACACATTTCAAATGAGCAACATTTGTAAATAGATAAATTAAGTTTCAGGACTCATACCATCCTCTTGCATACTCTTTTTTCTTCTTTCAGAATATTTATTCAGTTGAAAAAGGATAATTCTTAGATCCTCACAATGAAAATTATAATGGTAAAACTACTTGGGTGCTAATTTATGCTAGCCTTTCTTTCTAAATACCTTTATAGGGACTACAGACATGCTTTTAGTGAAAGTAGGCTGGCAGGTGGGTGTGTTCCATGGGACATACACTGCAGTTCACTTTCTCTACTGAAAGAACAACCTCAAAAAATGAAGCTCAATCAAGCGCACAGCATTAAATTGCATCTTCTACTTGTAAGACGCTTTTACCAAAACATGCAGCCACTTCAGCAACAATCTCATCCAAACTACAATATCTGGAGTAAATGGTGTGAATAGAAACTCTCAGTTCTACACTAGACATTTTCACAGATTGGCCTAAAACACAGTTAGCTTCTGCCCAGTCTACTTAATCCCTAGAGGAGGTGTAAAACCTGCTACAAGAACACCTTTATCACACCACCTCCTAATCCATAAGAATGCAATTCTGTCACCCTTTCTTCTAAGAGGCCAAAAAATGTACCCAGATATATTCTGTGATGAGGACACAACTTTCTATCTACATCTAAGCACTCTCATTTGCTCTTCAATGACCAAAGGGGGAAGAAAAAACAACCATTAACCTGCCATAAAAGCAAAAATGCATTTGCGACATATCCACAGATGTGTGTTAGATGGCTGAAGTTTTTGCAAAAAGGTTGTTCGTTACAAAAATAAATAAATAAAAACAAATGAACTATTTGTAATGAATAGGTGAGGAAAACTCCATTGACAAGATATGTAAACCAGGCAAAACTCAAGTGTTAATTTTCTAAACAAGGGCAACAATCTGTATTTTAATGACTTTTTAAATTGCTTTTATTGGATTCAGTTTTATTTCCATTAATAAACAATTTATATTAATTCATAAACAGGAAAGTTGAAAAATGAGCATTGAATCTCTTCACACCTTTCAAAAACTAATTCATATGAAGGCAAATCAAGTTCTGAAGAGACCTGTGTGCCCTGTTAGTTTATTATTTCTGTGGAGGATTACATGTAATTATCTAGAATTATTTTCACTACTTTAAAAATAAGACTTTTCACTACTTTAAAAATAAGGGCAACGGATAGGGATTTTTTTTTCCAGTGTCTAGTGAACATTTGTCTTTGTATTTTAACAACAATTTCCAAATTTGTGGTAGTAAAAAATAATTCCTAGAAAAGTTCTGGGTTTCATACTGAATGGAAGGAGTAAAATACAATTCTCAAATTGGTACCAGGAACAATATATGAATGGCTGGAACAAAAATACAAGGGTGTAAAGCCTGTCCCCTTGTTTAATGATGACAGGAGCTAAGAGAACAACTGGTTCAATGAAGAGGAAAAAGCACATGAATTTAATATTTCAGAAAGAGGTCTGTATGATGGTTGATTTTTTTGGTCTCATCATTTACTGAAAACACACTGAAAACTGTTGACTGTGTGTGTCTAACCCCATCTAATTTTGAGGGATGTACACTTCAGTACTGTGTAAATCAGGATAAGAAAGTTGTAAACAATGATTCTGAAAATATTTCATGTCTATTGAGGACTGATTTTAGAAGAGACGTTTAAAGAAAGTGTCTTTTTGGATGCAAAGGCATACAAGTGAACAAAATGCGAGACACAAGCATCCTGTTTTATTATGCAATATTAAAAAATCTGATTCAGGTTTTTAAAACAAGAAAGCAGAATATCTTTCACATTTTATGTCTCAAGAAGGTTATAAGTACTGCCTATTACTTGTCAAGAATTCAACAGCAAGTAGAAACTTTCCAGGTTGACGTGCTGGGGCAGAGGAAGGTCACTCTTTAAAGCATTTGCTCCCTTGAGAGGAAAACTTGGAAGGATGCTGTTTGAGCAATTTATACCAGGCACAGCAAGTCATTAGATGATGGTCACCATTGCAGGCCTCTGTTGCAAGCCTGCCATGATCCCTTTTTCACAGCCATGCATGGTTGTCATGGTGGAAACTAGCTCAAAAGCCTAAAAGGTCAAAAAAACACAGAGGTCTATTTTCCTTCTCAAGGTGCTGAATAGTTATAAACATAGTGTAAATCTTCATGTTAGTACAGAAAAGGCGCAAAGAAAGCAAATAAGCAACTGACATTACTATGGAAGATATTTATTGTTTTGTATCAGGGAGATGAGGGATATCAGAGTGATTGTGGAGAAGAAGCAATTTATAACGTATGTATCTTCTCTTTCTAGGCGATAGTTAAACAGAATTCTTGTCCTGTTTGTGCCTGGCAACTTATTTTAAAATAACAGTATGCTAGTAAATGCTATTTTCTTTTAAAAGCTATCTCCAGGGCAAAGAGATCTACATTCTAAATAGCTAATAACAATCACTAAACTGTACTTTGCAAACACTGTAGATTGAAATCTCAGTAGTTCATAAAAACCCATGAATTCACAAGTCATTTGGCATGAGCTTGCAAAAAACTCCTCTTAAGAAGAACAAGTGACAACATGATGGCATTGGCCTGAATTCTAACCTTAAGATACATAGCAAACACAACAAGAAAATACATCGTGCAGATCTGAGGTGTGTTTATATGGGGCCTGACTCTACATCCCTTACCCAGGCACAACTCATACTGGAGTCAAATGAAGTCTTATCTGAACAGAGAATACAGTGCAGTATGGGGGGGCCTATAAAGTATGTATTTCTGATATGTAAATGGCATGTAATAGCACTAGATAAAAGTTAGTATTATTTTCAGCTTAAATAGAAATGAAGAGATGACAACCAAAAAAGTACTTTTTAAGGCCCAGCCTGAGCCGACAAGAACTGAGCACTTGCAAGGTCCCTGCATGGACTGTAGGGACAGTTCATTCCCTCCTCTCCCATAGCTGTGACCAGGCTTTTGGGTACTTCTGAGCTGAACTGGCCTGTGCTCCCTCTAACTGCCACTAAGAACAGCTCCACCTATCCACTGAGGTGCCAATCCTAGGCAGGTAGCATTCTATCTGGGGACCTCAAGACCAGCAAAGAAGCTCCTGTTCTGGGTGCCCTTCTTCCTCCCTACCAGAACGAAGAGACACTTCAGGCCACTTGTGCCCAGGAGGGAGTGCCTCTTCAGATTCTTCAGTTCCACTGATTCCACCCAACCAGAAAGTGACTGAGCATGTGTGCAGGAGAGGTTCCTGAGCGTGTGTATGAGCGAAAGAGAGGAGTCTGTGCACATACACACACACACACACACACACACACACGAGAGAGAGAGAGAAAAAAATGGTGACTGACAATAACGGTCAAGTTCTGTGCTGCTCCATGTGTCATTTTGATGCAAATTATTCAATAAGCTAATTTGCATACAACTTTAAGCTTGCTATCAACACAGACTACGCCAAGCAAAGATGGGGGCAGGGCATGGAGCTGCACAAGATCTGGTAGTGCTGGATGGGGTAGGTGGGTGCTCAAGTGGATCTGTGTGCATAGCTGGGATGGTGGTGCTGGGGCTCCTGAGGACGGTTTGGTTATCTGGGACCAAACATTTGTTGGAGTGGTTGTTGTAGGGAGCTTGGTACAGATGGCTCTAAGGGGAAGGGAGGAAGCCTGGGGTAACATTAGGTCACTCGTGCTGCAGATGCCACCTCCTCCACCTGAGTGCTCTTTGCTGACTGGAATCCAACAGAAAGAACAGAATGAGGAGGTTCTGTGCTGCCTGCTCAACAGTGCCACAGCAGTGCTCAGTGGCCCACAGGTGGAACTGCAGCAAAATGCATGTGTTTCAGGCTGAGCTGTGGGAATATGTGACAGGGCTACCAAATGCACATCACACAAGACGTGTCTCTCTTGGCAGCCTTAACTGACTGTGTGAGTGGTGGGGATGGATGTGTCAGAAGAGAGAGTGGAGTAAATGGTGAATAAATTTTCAGGGGAGGAACTGAGGGGTTAACTTAGATCAAAGAGGTAGTGAGAGATGTGACAGGTTAAAGGGAACATGAGATGGTGGGGGAAGTTTCTGAGATGAGAGAAAAGGAGAATTAGGGACAGACTGAAAACATCAGGAAGAGAACACAACACAAGGAAAAGAAGAGGAAGGGAAGCAGGAAAGAAGCAAGGAGGGAACCAACACTGAAAATGGGAGAGGAAAGGTACTCCGGATATAAAAGAGAAAAAAGGGGAGTTAATGAAAGGAAAAAATAAATAACAGAAGTGAGGGAGCATAGGCAAAAATGTTCATAGGACAGAGAAAAGGCACTTCTCTGTCTCAGGGGCTTTTCCCTGTCAAATTTCACAGGCCTGCTACAAACAGTGGAGGTGAAAGAGCTTCTCAAAATAACGTTGCAAGACCACTTACAATGGAAAGTATTAGGAAAACTAAAATATACAGGTCATTACCAGCTCCCCCTATAATATAGACCAAGCATCATAGGTTTATCTAGTCCTGTAAAATGCATTTGAAAAATAACAAAAATAATGAAAAAGGAACTTACACTCCAAGATGCATAGAGCTACTAATATCTATTCAACAGTATTTGAATAAGTAGGGGAATGGGAGAAGGAAAAAGATTGCTCTATCCCTGATGGAGTTTATCTCCATGCCAAGGATGAGGGTCATTCTTGGCTCATAAGTTATTTACTTATTTTTATTTGGGTGGGGTAGTGGTGGAAAGGAGGTTTTTTAGTACACCAGGCAGAACTTTTAAAAATTTCTCAATCACCACTACAGAGGAATTACAAAAATTTATACCAAATGAAGATCCAGACCCAATTCTTAATTACATTTAAAACTCCCTCTTTAGAATGTGCATCAGAGTTCAAACACGTCCAAATACCTCGACTTTTAAGAACAGGGCCATCCCCCCTGCACCCAATTAAAACAGCAAAATTCTCATGCTGTATGGTGAGACTGTCGCACCTTTGTGTATGTATATATACAGAGTTCTCTTTCTGTACAATATATGTATATACAGCTCATAGAGCACATACACATGCACCTATAGTGCATGAACACACCTACACTTTTAAAGCATTATTACAAGACTGCCTTTCTACAGTGTATTAGCAGCTGCTTGTATATGTGTAACTTGTTGTCCAGAGTGACAGCTGTATTTTCGCCTGTTTTGACATTGAGTCTGATCTGGGTGAATAGCTCATATCCATTAAAGTGCTATTACAACACTGAATGACTGCCAGAATACTTCCTGATCAATTTTAAAAGCCAGCGAGCTGTCATCATCTAATCGCAACAGCGGAAAACAAATCTTTGGGGAATAAAACAAGATTTTAAAACATTTTTAAAAGCATGGTATTAAGTTTAAAACTTCCAAATTATTTAAATACGAATCACAAGCTGAAGGAACATCTAGGTAAAAATGATACTCTCTGTACTTTGAAAACCCTTTTACTCGTTACTAGCAAGAATTCTAACACATTCCCTACATTTACCATTTCAACAATTGCTAGAGTTTGAACTCTTGCCATTACACAACTTAATAAAGCAGCACTGAAAACAATCACCACAGAGCGTGATTGTACTCACTATTAAATTTAGTTCTATGAAATTTAAGACTGAATTCAATCATCTTTCTGTCTTTGGTTGAATGGCTGAGACCCAATGTGCAGGTTCAACTCCTTACTTCTGAACAGCTTTACAATATGCATATTTTAAGCTGCAATATAAACAACATTTCAGACTTGCATTTATCAAGCAGATCTGAAGAGCAATATAGCTCACAAAGACAGTTAAGACCACTTGAATTGTAGGAATAGTTGGCATAAGCTAGGATACTACTTTAAGGAAGCATACAGCAAAGTTGTAATTTTACTACTAATACATGTAATGTAAAAAATGATAGGAAAGATGTCTAAGATGTGAACTATATAAACCCTATATACTGCCAAAATGACTATCAACTGAACCTCAACTGTCGTTCTCAATGTGTAGATCAAAATTTTTTCATTTATCCATAGTTGCACCATTTTCATACCTTTACTACATCATTTTACTGATCTCCCATGTGATTTGGCTGCCCTGATCAGAGAGAGGAATATAAAGCACTGACCAACTGAATAAAAATATTACCTCACAGCACAATATTAAAAAAAGTAAAACTGACTCAAATGGGATCACTCACTTACCCACAAAGACCTGCAGCTTGGATCTCAGATGACATTATACACTGGCAAGCAGGAAAGATATTTTCACTGAAGAATTCCTAGAAGAACTAAAGGTTTGTCTACATAGAAACTGAAACAGAAATAAACTGTTGGTAAAAAAAAAATCAACTTAAGTTATGTTCAAATAGGGCACTCTTATTCCAAAATACTGTACATGTGTCCCACACAGACTTGCACCAAAATAACTAAAGGAGTGAATTACAAACCATTTAGATATTTTGGTTCCAGTTTCCATATAGATAAGCCCTAAGTTTATGATGCTACAAAACTTAACTTCATTAGAAGGAAAGCTTGCAATATTATCTGCCAAAAACAATGTGGATTGATAGCTTACAAAACAATAATAATTAAGAAATACTGAAAGTGTTATCTTGCCAGGGTGCTCATGAAAAGTTACCTGCTTATTGATTGATAAATGAGAAACTAGAAAATTAAACAGTCTTCCAAACATACTATGAGTTTTGTAGAAAAAAGGTAATGCACATCTCCTGAAAATAAAGTTTGAAGAAGTTCTTGTACAGTGTATGTCAGAAGATATTACTGGAGTCACAGTAAGTCAAGAAAACTGAGTGGAGGCACTTTAATAGTGACATGGTTGGATTTACGGGACCAGAAATGCATTTTGAGAGAGAAGCCAGAGCTATGACAGATTTACAATTTAAAGAGAAGAAAATCCTGTTTCTCCTAGACTTCAGTTCAATCCAAGCCAGGAGGAGGGAACTAACAACACAAAAGGAATTTCAAGCTCAGGGTACTGAAGTATCTTTGCTTTTGGTAGCAAAACTATGAGTTAATTATAGACCTAAAATATACATTTATTGGAATGTAAGATCAGCAGTTCCCTTTTGTAGAAAACAGAGATAGAACAGTAAGATATAGTGTAGCACAGATGACCGGACAACTACATATACTGGGATCAGGAAATAAAATACTGATGTGAAAGATACTACATTGTTTATGTTTTTACTAAAATGTGATTTTTTTATGTTGTAACCTTTCAGTAGTAAGACTCATTTGTGTTAGCTCTTTACTAAGATTCAGCATTGTGTGTTCTAATATAAGATTTTGATTGGCATCAAAACCCTTTCATTATATTTTAAGCTCGGGAAAGAGACTTCCTATGTGTTTATATATGTCTAATGCAATGGGGCCTCAGTCGTGACTGGGGCCTCTGATGGTGCCACAATAATCACAGGCCTTGTAAGGGATGGATGATGCCTTGTAAGGGTTAGATGATGTAAGTGTTCAGAAAGATACTGGTATCAATGTTTTTAATATACATATATCTTGCTAGTTATAGCTCAGTTGTCACTAGTAAATTAACATTGTCAAAAACTAGCTTAGTGTGGGAAAAAATATGTTCACTAATTGCAGGGAATTTGTATTGAGGAGAATAAACCCTTGTGACCAAGCAGAGTCTGTGCCACACTGCTAGCCAGGAAGAAAAAAACAACCCATCATATAATCTTTGTATTTGCACAATCTAACTAGTATGTACAGATTTTCACAAACGTGATGTATAGAAATGTGTCTTTATTGTCTTGCAACCTTATACTGTATACCTATTACTACCCATAAGAAACATTTGAAAAAACAAGTTCCAAAATTGTTTATGGTGTGATTTCTGCTTCAGTTAGATGCTACCTCAAATGTTTTACTCTATTAACTAAATGAGTCTTTTATAAAAACTTGCCCTCCTACGTTGCCATAATATGGGCTAATATTAAGGAAACGAGAACAGCCAAAAAAACTGGCTCAGACACCAAGGGAAGTAAAACTGCCACATCTAGACCTAACCTGATCCAGCTGTTTGGCAGCAATCCAACCCACTGCCAACTAGGGTGGCCCAAGTTTGAGACAGAAATCAGACTCAGAACTTACGATGAATTAGGTAGGGTGAACTACAGAAATGATCTCCTTAATGGAAGGGCATGAACCACATCACACTGAACACCCCCATTCCCACGCTGGCAAGTTCTTCAGGAGGGATTGGCATGTGGCTATAGAGGATTAATCTCTACTAGAACACACAACAGGAGGAAAAGTATTACAGAAGACCAGAACAGGAATGAGGAAACAACAAAAGCCCATAGGTCTAATTTTTCACAAGATATAAAAGAGTGTGAGGGTCCAATTAAGACAAGTCTAAAGAAATGTGATTGCTAAATGCCACGTGAATTAAAATTTTACAAAAAATAATACAACATATAGAAAAATCTTCACCTACAGCAGTTTCATTCATTAATGTTGAAAGTATAATATTTTGGCATACAATCTTTTATTAACCCAATGAATATCATTCATGAGAAGAGGGTTTTTTGGTCCTGGATTTATTCTATGCTGCATGAGAAGAACTGAGATAAATGGGATACCAAATATGAACGTATTAAAGTTTTCAATTATTTATTCAGCTTTTTATCTAGCATTTAAAATATATTTTTCTAACTTTACAATCTTTTTACTCCAAGAATTAGAGATCCGCCAATATAAATAATGGTGCAGTATGGTAGGAAAAATTGCACCCTTCTAGTTAAGCATCCTCTCATTAAATGTACTTTAAACAACACACCTGTCACTCTAAAAGCAGAAAACTCATTCGGTCTCACAGCATAATTGTTCTAATACATTATGAAATATCATATAATTGTTAACAGATGATAAAACTAATATATCCAGCAACGGAAAGTAGCAATACCACAGAAATCTAAAAAAAGAGTACATCTAACTTGAAGTAAAATTGTAAAATAAGATACAGTGGAGAAATATGGAAATTAGATTCCATCTCCCAATGAAAAGATATATATTTTCTCAAAGTGGTGTCGCAGGTCAGCTTTGAATTCAAGAGTAACGTTAACATTGTCTTTCACTGCCCCAAAAATGTTTTTGACCTTGTAATATTTATATCACAAACAGCTACCACAGGCAGATTTCTTTCTGAAAGCCACCAGATTGCTTCTTGTCAGAGATGCTGTATAGCTTTGATACAGATGAGATGTGCAATGTACTGGTAGCCATATTTGAAACTGACAACACAAAAAACAAGAGAAAAAAACAGTTGTTAAGTTCTTTGGTATCTGCACTCATGCTGAACATTTTGTCAGCTCTGTCTCAGAATAAAAAGGAAGATATGGAGAAGTTGCAAAGTTAGGGTTAAGGTGAACACACTTTCATGAGTGAGCTGAAATCTGTGGCTGAAAAGCAGAGATGATCAAAAGACCCAATCGATATTTAGATCTAAATATTCTGATTCATATTCTTATATTTTCTAGACTGGATAATGGTAACTCACTGCTATTTGAGGTACTGATCACTAAATATGTTGCTGACAGATTGCCAACATAATGGATATGGTCAGATACGATTATAATGGATGCAATATTTCAACAGTAATAAAGCTACTGGACTGGTTCACAGACAGTCCTAATATTTACTTGGACACTGCAATTGTAGGAGTCTAAATAATAGTGGGAGATGCACACATGCGATGAAGCAGGAATTACACCCCATAGTTTATAACCCTTGGTCCACATTATACTGCTTCCCAGGAATAGTTTTTAAAATATATATTTAGTGAGAACAATGTTTAAAATGTTAGTTTGTAAAGTCAAGCACTAAGAAGTTCCAAAATGCCAGATTTATGGCTGCCTGTGCAACTTTAATTTTGCCCCCTTGTGTGTCCATCCTATGTACTGAGTGAGGCAAGGGTCCTGTGGAGATAATGGTATGTGATCATGTAATTAAAGATCATACTATATCATAATGCATATGCACAATTAAGGTTGCATGTTATAATGGAAAGTATTAGGCAAAATAAATATAGGGGCTCAGGACAGGCTCCCCCTGTACTGACACGACGTTACATGTTCTTTCCAATAGATAAAGTCTTTTGCGAATCAGAAAATTACAGCTAACACTTCTGGGTGTGTGTAGCTGGGTTTCCTTTTACCCCCTCCCCTACACCCTGCTCCTACCCAACATTTTGGGGTTTGATCACTGTCCAATGCTGTTCAGAAATAGATTGTTTTCATACTATTCACCACTAAGCATCCAGTCTTTAGATCAAATGCTACTTTTTCTCTTGCCTTTAGCACCCAGGAAATGTGTATGGGCACTTCTGAAAATCCTACCAAGCATTGTGAGCTTGGGCAACTTGGGCACCATCAAATACCAGCTTTCAAGCACATAATGTGCAAGATTATTTTTAGATGAATTTTAAAAATGTGACAGATTTCCCCCTCATCTATTTCTGAGGTTTTTCTATAGATACAGGTGCAGGTGATGTTGCTTTAAGATCCCACCAGGCCACAGATGTCCCAAGAGAGGATTACTGAAGTGTCTTCAGTAAGCATAGAGTGGACAAGTGACAAACAGAAACAGCGATAGCAGCAGTATTTTGAAAGCACATCACAAAGCTGTTAGTCTCTAAGGTGCCACAAGTACTCCTGTTCTTAGCACAAAGCTGTGTGGCTTTGACAACTACAGTGACCTAGCACCAAGCTGAGCCTTAGCACCTCGACAATTTGGGCAAGAAACCACCACTCTCAATATTTCCTGTCTTTTCTGAATAACCAAACCTGGGCACCAAAATTCTCTGCACAGTGCCTGAAGCTGTCCCTTTGAAAATGTTCACGTTTACTACTATGCACTACAGCTTCAAAATTGGGGATATTAGAAACACTTCCACTGGGCATTTTAAAGCTGAATTTAATTTCTATAGCCGTTACATTTTTTCCAAAGCACACTGAGATGTCTTGGACATTAAAGGTATGTTAATACTGTAAATTTTTCTACTGTTTTGTATTAAATTGTTTATTGTTTTATATTAACCTATATATGGCTGAGAAAGACATCTATCTTTTTGTTACATAAAAATCTGACATTTTCTTATTTAGCTACACAATGAAACAACAAACATTTAGATAGTTAGTCACCACCATTCAACATTAGTGTAGTTTAAAGCATTCCAGGCTTGATATCACAGTTTTTTCTGTATAATATGCAAATAAATAGCATTTGTAATAGTAAACATACACATTTATAGATAACTTTCTAACATTTATTTTTGTAAAGACTGATAGGATGACTCAGATGTGCACAAAAAGTTAAATGCAGCAAAATCAGAACATTAATTCTATACACTCAGGACTTCAAACTGGATGGTTTTCAAGACCTTGTGTGTATGCTTTGAAACAATACTTTAATGCCCCAAAATGTGTATTTGTCACTTCTAAATGATCTTTTACAAAACAGAACTAAAAGTGGAGCTAGAGTAGTGCTTACAATAGGGATCCAGTTTATTACATTTGTTGCACTCCAAATAAATATTGATTTCAGTCTTGGAATGTTATGAAAGGGCTTGCACCAATTACACAGTACATCACAGTCATGATGCCAATTACCCAATTCCAGTGATGCACACAGCAAATCCATCATTCACATCCATACACCTTAGTGAAACACAGAGCCATCAGTACTTACCTTTATCTGAACTTTTAAATACTCCATGCATTTTGGAGAGGCATTATAAGGGAAAAGGTTTACAATAGAAAAATGTCAGGTAATCTGACAAAAAACCTGTAGTAATTATAATTACCTCTATTCTAGTATGTCATGTGTGTTTTAATACATACGCAAATGAGTTAAAAGAGCCCTTAATGACAACAACATTATGAGGGGAGGTTTCTCTTTTACATTATCTATTTATTCAACACAAAATTATTAGGCTATTGTGATAAAGCAGCTAGAGTACAATGACTTTCCTTTAATCACTAATTAAAATGCTGATTGCCTGTTGAGTGAGACGTGCAGTTATGGTCAAACACCAAGTCCTATTGTGTGATAACAGCTTGGGCTGTCCTTACAACTGGGTGGGGTTGAATCACTGCAAAGTAAACAAACCCTCTATGGCTGGAAAATACAATTGCTTTAGCTCAATAAAATCCTTAAGTAACTTTTAATTTTACAGCCTTAGACAAACTAATACTGCAGAGCACAAAAGTTCACAGATAAAGAGACCTTCTAGGGACTGGAATAAACAAGCAATTACACAGATTATGGAAGTGCAGTGCTGGGTACATATGAAATAGTTTATTCTATGTACAAGCTGAGGCAGAAATTAATTTCATGGAGCCAAATTCAAAGAACCGTTGAGACACTACTGGCATCAGCCAGTCTGCTTCATTGGAGTGTCGAGAGTTACACCCAATTGCCCTCACTGGGGCTCCATGAGTGCAAGCTAGAGGAGAATTTGACCCATATATAATATATTTTTCTGGTATACTTGGTTAAGCTGCAAACAAATGGAAAAAAATGGGGCCTAATTCTCCATTGCCCTGCATCTTGTGCAGCCATTTACACCAGTGCAAAGTGAGTGTAAAATGCCACCCTTCTAATTTTACAGCATTTTACATGCATTATGTACTCCCTTTGTGTGAGTTTAAGTGACTACACAAGGTGCAGAGCAACAGAAAATCAGGCCCATTGTATTCTTCCTTGACACAATGATCAGAATTATTTCCCAAAAGAAAATAGATGTATTTAACTATAAAGAAAATAGCCTAATGACTAATTCAACCATTCAGATTTCAGTTATATTCACTGAAATCATGGTTTTCCTAATAACACAATCATTTGGAACTTTCCAAAATAGAAAAATATGTTTCTTCTAACAGCAACTTGCTCACGTTCTAGGAAATCCATTTAACCCATAAAGTTAACATGGCACAGAACAAACCTCTTGTACACACAACATTTTTCAAAAGTAAATTCATTCATTCAAAAGACTGATTATCCTCATCTGATACTCACTTAAGACAGTTCCATCACATATATTAATAAAAAAAGGGAGGGAGGGCTTTTCCAATAGTTCACCAGGTTAAATTGTTTAACAGGACAAATATGATGCACTGTTTAATGCACTAGCTTCTATCACATCCCAGATAATCATTTAAGAGCTTTTTATATACTATACATGAAATTATCTGAATAAGTGTATTCTTGTCAGTTATACATGGTTAAAGTAGAGTCAGAGTTTTGAAAAACTTCAACAGAAAGTGTTCAATGCTTCATAACACGTGTATTTCATCCGGGGAAGGTCATACTAAAACAAAGTGACAATCTTCAAACTGTGTCTGAAAACTTTTTCTTTAAAAGAGAAAATGCATGTATGTAACATATCCATCCTGACTTCTCTAATATCTTACTCACATTTTACTATCTTTATCCGTAAAATCAAATGTTTTTTCCAAGTAAAACCATTATGAAATGTCTAAAAACAAGAATTTAACTCTCAACCTGTCTGCCGCATTTCTCTACCTCAGATGTTAAAAAAAAAAAACCCTCCCTCTTTCTTTATGAAACATGAATGTGTTAATGCTAAATGTTTTTATTGTTTTCATTGCTTTTTAGTCACTTTTTCACCCCTGAAAATTGAAACTAGAAATGAGTCTAATTTTTGTCCTTTCCATTTACAAATATTGATTTTACCCCTTTCTTTTGAATGTAGCTTAAAGTAACAGTTTTATTTATTAATAACTTCTATTTATATGTTTTATCACAGTGGTTTTCAATCTGGGGTCCGCAAACTAGATCTATGATTTCCAAAGAGGGCCGCACATCCATTCAAAAATTTTTAGGGGTCCGCAAATGAAAAAAGGTTGAAAATCACTGTCTTATCCTACTAAAATACCTTTTTATGTGCATCAATAATGTTAGCACAGCTGAGGAAATAAGTTGTTTGTGAATATACACCATGAAAGAGAAAATATCAGAAACACAGGACCATGTTCTGTTCACTTTATGGTGTATGCAAGGGTGGCAGAAGGCATGGGAAGCCCTCCCTCTGCACTTGCATACTTGCACAGAATCCAGCGAGGATACTAAACCCTGTGGCCCAAATCTTACAGGGAGACTGAGTGTTAGCATCGCCAGTGATATTAGACATACAGAAATAGACACGTCAGACCATTCAAATTAGGTGGGCAAACAAAGTACTGGTTGAAGCATTCTCCATTCCTCTGTGCACTCTCCCAGCACACCTGTAGCCATTCTGCCTCTATTTTCTGCAAGGTGAACAAGTCTATGAACTTCTCTTGATATGGTACCCACAAACTGGCCGACAATGGTAAAATTCCACTAGTTACCCATGTCAATATCAGAGCCAATATTCTGTTCTCCCTTGTGCCTACCTATATCACTGATGACAGAGGAAACCAAGGCATGTAAGCAAATGCTCATCGTGATTTTTTAGGTCCTACAAAAAATACATGGCTTTTAAAAATGTTTTAACAGATTATTTTTTAAATAAAGTATTTAAAATCATGACAATATTCCTCAAATCATAACATCATTTAGCACTTTGAGATTTTTCTATAGAAGACACTATGAAAAGTGTGAAATATGACAACAGTATTATAAGACATGTCAAATTCTGAAAATAGCCATTAGCAGTAACCTCTTAGGATTCTGAGTAAAATACTTCATTTCGAAGACCGTGATTGTGCAATGGGATACAGGCCACAGCACAGAGCCCTACTGACTTCACTCAGGCTACGCACAGGCTGTATGTATCTCACTGCAGGATTAGGGCCTCGCTGCGCAGCTCCAAGATGCTTTACTTCGTAAGTGCATGACAGAACAATGTAGAACACTACATTACTTTGTTTCATTTTGGCAAACTATCCTTAAGCCAGGTTTCAGAGTAGCAGCCGTGTTAGTCTGTATCCGCAAAAAGAAGAACAGGAGTACTTGTGGCACCTTAGAGACTAACAAATTTATTAGAGCATAAGCTTTCGTGGACTACAGCCCAATCCGAAGAAGTGGGCTGTAGTCCACGAAAGCTTATGCTCTAATAAATTTGTTAGTCTCTAAGGTGCCACAAGTACTCCTGTTCTTCTTTTTATCCTTAAGCCAGTGTCTCAGGGTCTTATTTAACCCAGCTGTTACCATAGTGTCCATGGGTATTTGTTTCATAGCCATTCCACAAATAAAATTTGGGGTTCAAAAACCCAGCTCTTTAGACCAGAAAGCTCCAAGTGATCTTCTGGCACCACCTCAGGCTTCCTTTGATCAATCTTGTATGGACTAGTTCAAATAACTGCCTACTATAAACAGTAATGCTCAGCTGGTTAGCAGATAGGTCATATAGGTCATACTGATTTTTTAACAACACACCTGTCAAGGCAGGACTCTTTCTCAGCAAGGAAGGAGAAGACTTTGTTTTAGACTGTTAGGGTTAGACTGTGGTAGGTGTGTAAGGAAGATTTCAAGACCCCAACCCATAAACACACACACATACCTTTTTACAGCATGCACCAGAGCCATTTGTAATCCCCAGACTCTTAGTGCAACACTGGGGGCATATAACACCCCAAAGCAGATGGGAAGGGATAAGGAAGAGGATGGCCATGCCCCGTTCCTTCTGCACCAGACCACAAAGCAAGCCAGTAGTACCATGGGGCTGCATCAGGGGACTGGTGGAAGAACTGACTTGCAAGGAAAGATTAAGAGAGCTAAATAGGTACAGCTTGGTTAGGTTAGTAGGAACATGGGGCAGGTGGAGCACAATGACAGCCTACAAAAATGTAGAGAGGGTAAGCTCCAAGGGTGGAAAGGAAATATTGCATGACATTTGGAGGAAAAATGGGAAAAAATACAGGTTAGTGTCATGAAAATATTCCTGATAGTGAGATGCAGTAGGCTGTGGAAAAATATCCCCAGGAAAGTGGAGGACACCCCATTTCTAAAGACTTATAAAACACTAGAGAAGATACTGTAGGGAACTATTATGCATTGGCAGAGAGATTGGATGATCTAATAGGTCTTTTCATTCTCTGACTTCTATGATTCAGTAATTGTGAGCTATATTTAATCTTTCCAAAAAATAGGCTTAGAGTTTCTAATCTGCCAGGTGGTGCTCCCCCTGGCTCTGCCCAGACTCTGCTCCCACTCCACCTCTTCCCCCAATGTCCCACCCCCGCCCTGCTTCTTCCAACCCCAGCTCCACCCCCTCCCCTGAGTGCGCTTCGCCCTCCCCCCCCCATCCCCCAGCACCTCCTGATGCTGTGAAACAGCTGATCCGAGGTAGGCAGGAGGTGCTGGGCAGGAGGGTGAGGCGCTGATCGGTGGGGCCCGCCACTGGGCAGGAGGCACTGGGGAGAAGGGGGAGGTTCTGATGGGGGGCTGCCAGTGGGTGCTAAGCATCCACCATTTTTTTCCCCTGGGTGCTCCAGCCTATGGATAACAGGAGGTCAGAGTCCAAGACAGGAAAACCGAGATTTGAGTGTCAGAAGGAAGGCAGGATCAGGTTACCAGGCGATCAGAACAGGAGACAAACTTGAGAGCAAAACCACAGGTCAATATCCAGTCAGGCCAGGTCAGGATACCAGGAAGTCAAGTCAGGAGAGCAGGAGCAGGAAGCACAAAGCACACAGTCCAGAACAAGATGGATCCAAGTTGCATAATTTCCTGTTTCTGTACCAGATCTAAATAGGAGCTCTGAACCAGGGCCCCCAGCATTCTGCCAATCAGCACCTAAGAGAGGGATCCTCTGTCTGAGTTCAGCTCCTACTCTGATAATAGTGAGCAGGTCACTGGGTGGCAAGTTGGGTTGCTAGCTCCAAAGTGCCCTGTGGCCCAGGGTTCAAGACCCGTGACCTCTGAGACACCCAGATCAAATAATCTGGCCCAGCAATGAGGAACATCATGAGAGACCTTCTACCCAGAATAGAGCTGCTCTGAAGCCAGACCTCCAGCTGAATAGCTAAAGGAGCCTTCAGATTCCCTACTACCACCATGGGGTATATAGGACTGGGGGTGTGCAGACTTGGATTCTCCAAACTCTTGTTGGTGACAGTGGGGAATCCCCTCAAGGCTTGGCTATGTTCCACACAAGAGCTACCCTCCCACCCCGTTTCACAGAGTCCTCCTTGTTCATTGGAGACTCCATGGTTCTACTCTACGTTGGGCCTCTGCATGCAGAGGAAGCAGGATTTCCCCCACAATGCCTGATGTCTGTATGAAGGTAGTTATATTATTTATGGACAAATCATAACTTGTGTAGGGTCACAATTCAATACGGATTACTACTTTACCACCTGCTTAATGAAATACAAACATGCAAATACTTTTTTCTTCAGCAGCATTTTTCCCCAGTTTACACCAATGTAAGTAAGACTAGATCAGGCCCACTGTGCAGAGTAGGAAACATGCCTCAATCTTTTTAGAATGCTGTTGCCATTACTGTAGGCCAAGAGAGCTTTAGCTTTAGCTATTAGTGTCAGTGCATACTCTTGCAACAGGGAAAGGACACGTTGCAAGAGAAAACCCAACCCTTTCACACTGCTAATGTTATACCTGTATATCAAGCCTTGTTCTCATTTAAACTAAACCCCGTTATGCCACTCTAGCAGTGTGAAGACAGTTTAAAGTGTGTGTAAATGTAACTTTACTTTTAGAACAGTGTTGAGGGGTCTGGGTGTAAATGAGAATCAGGGCCTACTGGCTTCACTGCTATTATTCATGATTTATGCTGCTTTAAATCAAAGCAGAATCAGGCAACCAGTCTCAGTAACCTCCCAAAAGAGGATCAGTAAATGCTAATTGATTTATTGCATAGAGCCTTGAAGAGAAATCCTACTTTAAGATTTAGGTGTGAAACATAATCCATCTATCCCAGGTCAAACTTTGAGATAGATACAAGGAAGCTCAAGAACTCAAGCTCAAAATAGTAGTCTTTTTTCCATTTGTTCACAAGGGGTGAAACTGAGCCTTAACCCTACAGCCTGGTGAATGGCCAGGTTGCATGCAAAATGGTTGTGGAAAGCAGATTTCCAACCTCCTGTGGTGCCAACCTCCCTACCTCCATATAAAACAGCACAAAGAATGGCAGAAGGGCAGGCTGGAGATAGGCAAATAAGGTCATCTAGCCGCAAGAGTGGTTGCAAAGAGTAGTGGTTACATACAGTCCCTGTGTTTAGGCCCTGGATTGCAATAGTGGATTTTGGCCCTGCCAATGACTCTGCTATTATGCAGATGAAGTGAATTTCACATAAGAGGTCATATTTCCCCAGCACAAGGCATCAGTAATTCCTATTAGTGTCAATGGGAATCATGTTTATATAGTGAGGGGAGGAAATAAACAATTTATAATGGTTTATTCGGGGGCGGGGGAGGGGAAAGATGGACAAGACACACGTACTTGTGTGGCAAAGCAACACATAGGGGAAAGTGTCCAAGCATATAACATCTATACTTAAAGACTGCTTCTCCATACAGTGCCATTCATCTTCCATATATTTGCTTTTCCAAAATGCAGAAAGTTTTCAGTGAATAGTCATTTGAGTTTTTAAACAAGTTCACTTTAATTATATTCAAACCCTAATGTGATAACTCTCAACAAATATTGTAGCAAACTTGTTTCCTAACCGGAAGGTTTGAGAAATCTGAGTTTTGCTGAATATTGCAGAATTTGTAATCACAAGTACTTAGGATACCTACTTCTAAGAGTTACATCCATTCAACCAACACAGCTCAAATTTCAAATACCAATTACTCCCAACTAGCTCCTCCCAACTCAGCTAGAAACCAGGAATTATTTCCAGAAATTAGCTGATGAATAATTTTGAATAGTTAATACATTTGGGGAGGGTGGGATTCACTCTTTGCAGGTGATTCATGACGATAAATTCTTTGTTACAATTTAGTATTTATTAACAATTAGCTACAAATGATTCACCTGGATTTATAACGATACATAGTGTGTACCACCTTCACATTAAGTTAGATTGGAGAACTTTGCTGTGTGCTCTGTTTAAATGCCTATTATAAAATTCAGATCTACAATGGACACAAGTTTCCATTTACTAATGTTCTGTTTGTTCACAAATGATTACTCCATTGGATTTTGAAAACTAGTGTACTCACTGTGAGATAGATCATGTTATTTGAATGTAATACATAGCAAACAGTGATGTGTAGGCGCACTGACCCATTAGAAGCACTGTAAAGGGTGCCTCAAAGAGAATGCCCCCAGGGCTCTGTGGTTGCACCGGTAGATGCAGAGTAATCTGCAGCACCCCTTTCTAGAATGCAGCACACTCTTATTTCCTCTTTTCCCCCGTTCCACCAGGAAGCCAACTTCCTCTGCTTGCCAGCAGATGGAAGGCACAGACATGGTTCTGCCTATGCCCCCATCCTTCCCTCTCGGCTCTCTTACTCATTTACTCCTTGGAGTGTGGGCTGCCTCTGGCCCTTAATCTTTATGCTCTCCTAAGTATGGTATCCACAATTTGTGTATTCCTTTCAATGCAAATCCTTACCCCCTCTACACCACTGCAGAAATGTGGAAGGGCTAACCCAATTTAGCCCTGTATTTGCTGATGCTACTTATTACATTTAAGATTATGTTAATGTTACTGATTATAACAAATTAATTCTGAACACAAATATTGTGCGTCTTTCCATGGGATTTCTATTGCAGCTCAGTATTAATATACCATTAAATTAAGCATTACCATTTTGTTTCTGTTAGTTCAAGAAATAAACTTCAAAGATTAGTTTTATTAGGTTTACCCTAAGAGTGACTATGAGATCAAATGTATCCCTATTTACTGAAAAAATCACATTTTCTCTTTTGAGAACTGTTGCCCATTTCCTTACACAAATTTTACTTCAAAAAGGAAACTGTCAATTCCTTTAGGCCAAAAGTATCATACTTTCTTTAAATGTAGAGACACCATTAGGAATGAATACAGAAATGTGTTTATAGGTAGAGCCTAGGGCAAGCACTATATTTGTTTGTGTTACAAATTACTTGGCACTGGAAGAAGTCTTTTTTAAAGAAGCACTAAGTTAGGATAAAGTCCTTATATGTCTCAAGAAAATAAAACTTTAAACATTTGTTACACAGCAGATGTCACTCTGGTGGATGAAGAAAGAAAACATATCTCTCTAGTAAATGGATTAAAGGCCAAGGCCACAACTTTATTGAAGTACAATAACTCATACTGTAGTATTATCTGACAGCCAGTAGTCCCTACAATAGCAAATAATCAAAGTCGGAGGCAACCTGGATCCTGAGGAAATGCAATCCTTCCCGAAAACTACAACTCCCAAATTACACAAATATAGTTGAGGAACATGTTCTCTTGTGTTTTGAGGTGCAAGGAAGGCCTATACCTCTATATGGAAATAAGGCCCTCCTTCCACACCTTGGGTCTTGCTTTTTACCATCCTTTGCGCACCTGTGCAAAAGTTCTGGGAAAGGAGTCTTCTGCCAAAAAGGCTCCCCCCTACCACCCAATCAGGAGCATAATGCTTGATTGTTTCCCACCAAATCATGCTGCATAGCCAAACACTATTTAATCAAGAATAAATGTCATTACAAAAATATTTGTCCTGATTGCCCAATTAGCAATTATCATCCTCCCTAAATAAACCTGGGTATTATTCCAAAAGGGTGATAGGATGAAGTACCTACCAATCAACTCAAATCACAGAGGAGGTGAGGCTTTGCTTCACTAGCATTACAATGAACTCTGCTTTCTAATCCTTGGGGATGGGTCATAGTGGTTTCCCCATATCCCTGTTGCTACTGAACAACCTACAAGCTTCTCATCTCCAAGGATCCAGGAGGACTGCATCATGGGCAATGGCTTGAGGATGGCCTCTGATGTCAGGGTCTGAAATCTGACCACCTGTAAATGCTATAAAGCAGAGGCAATGCTCCTGTCAACCTCAGGCATTTGTCTAGCCAAAAACAATAACTGTTTAATGTAAATACCTTAGCTGGAAAGGCCCACATCATTTTTATAACACTGTGAGACTTACACTTATGGTTGATTGCTTGAATTGCTGGATGAACCGATGGAAAAAAGACAGCCCAGATCATCACTACCATGAGAACTAGATATACTATATATGTCAGAACTGTCCCATTTGCAGTCATTTCTCCGCCCTGATTCACCTTACAATCAGCCACAGAAACAATCAACACAGAATATTCCAGCCCAGTTTTCCCCGCCCAATACTTACTCCAACAGAGCGTTGAAGTTTCAAAGGCTTGCAGTACCAATAGAAGCCTCAATGAGGGACTGGGACCCCATTCTGTGAGGCACTGTATATATACATATACACACCAAAACAGGCAGTTCCTGCTCTAAGGAGCTCACGGGTTGCAGCTCAGTGCATTGACTCCTCCGCTCCCTGTGCCCTGACATCCTGAAGCCTTCATCTCATCTCTACAATGAGATAGGATGTGGTTTCCCATACATAGCTTGAGGCTAGTGGGTAATTTGAGCTAGGCCACCTGCAGGTGAAGCATCTCTGCAGGCAGTGTGGATGGAGAGGATGGGTTTCAGGTCTCACACACTTTGCACTCTCTCTTTCCCCTGCTCCTGCATTAAAAATGCCAATAAATTAAATGCTTCTGTTTGCAGGCTGCTAGTCGCCTTTACAGCCAGAGGGCTGCTCACTCCCTTCATGAATGCGCTCCTGCAGGGGCTCATACTCACTTGGATGGACCTGTACATTGGGCCGATGAACCCCAGGTCTAAATGAAGCTTGCTATTCTCTGAACATGCCACTACCAATGGGCTGCATTTTCTCTGGATCGACTCAATGTCCCTGGACTTTATGGAGCTCTTAGTCATTAGTCATTGGTTTCTCTTCCTGCATTTCCTCCAGGTCTGGGGAATGATTTCAGGCTGACAGCGAGGAAGCAAGAATGACTCCTGCTCTCACTGGCAGACACCTGTGACCCCAGTTCGCATTGGGAAGAACCATGAGAGTCTGTGTACAAGGGCTTCCTTCTGCCTTCTCAGTGCTCATCCTCCCAGGGTCACTGGAAGGCCAGCCAGGTCATCAAGGTCAACCTCCCCCTCACAGAGATACAAACAAGAAAAAAGGGGAGGCAACAAAAACAGGGCATGCAAACAGCCCCTGCAGATTCGTCAGCGGCACCTTCTCACAGGTCACAACAAAGTCAATCCCCTAGCAGACCAGGATCCTCATTTTTGGCTTAGGCAGTGTCCCTTTAAAACAAACAGCAGAACCTAATGGAAATTTCTGTTTTACTATTTTGCTTCCTCTGGTAAAAAAGAGTAACTCTTCAATCTTTATTCAATGGCTACAAGGAAATCCTACTTGGATTTCTTTTAAACCAGAATAACCTACCAAAATATTCAAGGAAAAAAGCTCATGATAGTGTTATATTCTTTTCTGAAAGCTTCATTTAAACAACTACCAGTCGATCCCTTCATGGGCACAGCAAAATCTTCAACTGTCTCTATCTGAGTGTGCTTGCCTAAGGCATTAAATTCAATCTACCATGTCGCACCTCAGTAACTCGACACAGACTAGAAAATTCTTAGAGTCAGCTTCCCCGAGGGATTTGTTAAGTTTCACATACATTTAGTTGTACAGTTGGCCTGCTCAAATTGATAAACTTGTTGCCCACTGCTTTCTGCTGTACTGTCTTTGTTGTCAACAGAATAAATATTGAAAAAAAGCAGCTACTATGTTTTAGCTTTTTAAAAATAATTACACACACATTACCATTCCTATTTCCTCCCAAGAGGCATTTGTTTTGCAGATGTGGCACAGAGATACTCTGGAAATGGGCACATTACAAATGCCACAGATAGACTCAATAGATGTCATTAATGGGTGAAAAATGATCAGGGCAGAAACAGATGTAAAAATACTAGTCAGTGTTATCAAACAGGAAGGAATAATTCACTACATGAGTACTATATGTATTCAAATAGAGCACACAGACAAAATACAGGTTACTAATCTGGTAAAGCACTTAAGCACATGCTTAACTTGAAATCAATGGGGATTGCTCACGTAATTAGTATTAAGCATGTGCTTAAATGCTTTGCTGGATCAAGGCCAAAGTGACCAATTTGTAACTCCTAAACTATTTTTTATGATGTTAAACTACAAACATCAGTATGACCCATGGTATTATACAGACTGAGAACTCTTTTGTCGTAATTAATATTTACTGGGTGTAGTAATTAACAATTACACACATCTGTCTATATATGAAACACACTGGACTAGTTTTACCTCAGGGGCTACAACAGCTTTCCCTGGCACTGTGGCTGGCAGAGGGATCCCAGCAGCAGGAGGTCACCCAGCAAACAGAGATGGGAAGTGGCTGCAACCTCCCTTCAGCCAGAAGGATTTTATGGGGCTACTATATCTAGAAAGCATGTGATTCTGGAGAAGGAAATCAGGGGTAGTCAAGGTATCCAGGAGAAGCAAGGATCCATCACGTCTTTTCATCAGTTTCTGCCAACCATAAATTAAAGCTCCTTCTTAGCCCTGCAGAGTTCCTCAATTACTTGGGTTGTGTATTGTAGAAAGCATTTGGTCCTAAGAGTATTACTTAGATCAATGGGTTAGTGCCTTTACACTCTGGAGACGTGTATGCAATTTGCAATTAGGCCAAAACCAACAAATAGTTTCCTATCTTTCTCCTGGTCTTGTGTTACAAATAAACAAAGCATTATTATTAATTGCTGTGCACAAATATTACCAGGATTTCCAAAGAGTGGATAATCTTACAATGATAATGATTTGCAACACCTAAACACAAGAACACAGATTAAACAAATTCCTTGGCCGACATAAATCTCATCACTTTTAGAAGTTCAAGGAAGATTCTTAATATATATATTGGGGTGGAAGAGTTGTTTGTTTGTTTTGCAGTTTATGAAGAATATATTTCAAGAATTTGAATTTTCTTGGCTGCCAAAACAATGCCAATCAAAATTCATTTTCAGGAAGATGATAAAGATAATTTAAAAATAAATTACTCAACAGTTAATGTACCTAAGGGGGAAAAGTCAAGAACAGGCATTGGTCTAGGGCAGGAGCCCTTTGAACCCAAATGTTCAGAAAGAGAAGCATTAAATTTGTGATGAAAAATGTGTGCACAATTTTGTGGCAAGGTTTGCGTGTGCAGTTACCCTACCTGCACACACACATCCTGCAACAGAGCATACAAATGGATACATAGGTACGATCTGCACACAACTTCACCTTATTTGCATGTGCGATTTTTGTAATTGTGCATGTATACATAGTTACACAAATGCAGACTTAGACTCACCTTTCTAAAAATTTAACTCTACCTATTTAGAGCTACAGCGTATTCTGCTCCTCTAGCTGATAAGTAAGGTATCTTAAGTATATCAGGGCATAGAAGCTCTTATTTTGATCATCTGCACTGCTCCTGACCTGCGAAGAAATAGGACTTCATCTTCAGTAGACTCAGTGATTAGAACTTCACAGGCAATGAATAGCAGAAGTTAAAAGGACTACACTTTCTTCACACTTAAACATAATGATTGTCAGCTTGAGAAAGAGAATCTATAGTAGAGTGAAAAAGAAATTTCCTCTTGCTGAAGTGCAAAAGAATCAAACAACGGCTTAGCTCCTCTAACCAGTCTATCTTCTGTAGCTACACCATGTTACGGTTTTGCTACTTACTCGTTATATCAACACAAATTTATAGTTACTGAATTACATGTCTGTTTTCCTCTTACTATTTTCATCCATACTTTAAAAATGCAAACCTGTTTTACAGCTATGAGAGGTTGATAAATGATGGAAATCAATATATCTGAATCTCATCATATCTAGTTAGAATTACCTGCTTGTTCTAACCTGACTCTACAGAATGATTTCCTTTGTCTACTAATGTATAAAAACAACAAAAAGGCAAAATACCAGCATGAATCTATTGGTTTTGCAATCTTCCACTAAACACCCTTTTCAAAAACACCTTCAAAATGTTTCTGAGAGGATTGCTGATTCATTTTTTTAAGTTCTCTATGGAACATTTTCCTCAGTTTCTGCTTCAGATATTCTTTTTTGCTTGTTTTAATTATTACCTTGGATGTACACTCATATACTTATTTGAGATTTTTTTTTTACTACTCTCCTTCCCCCAAAAAAGAAGATGACACTGTATTTCTGCTGTTTATTTTACAATCAGCCTTCTCCTTCAAGTACAAAAAAAAAGTTCAGATATTCTGGTTCTGGATACTGACATAACCCAACCTTGCTGACACAGTGGGCTTTTCTTACACCAACACGTAGTGAATGTTCCCCCAAACACTTGAAAGATGAATTGTGGGGACTCACACACCCAAGTTTTCAAAACCCTCCCTCCTCTCCTCCATGCAGCTGACAAAACCATTCCCACCTACCATCAATAATGTCCAGCTTCCTGAATCTATTCCCTCAGTTGTTTGAAAATCCTACTATATTTCTCTAAAAACAACTCTTGCCCACCCAACTGCCAAGCCCTTACATCCCCAGATTTGCTATGCAAGTTAAGGAAGCCTACCTTAAACCCCACAGGCACTTATATCTGGCTCTGGATACTAACAGTATTAATTCAGTTACCTTGTCATAGAACTGTGTGCAATCATTACCATAAAGCACTCCAATTTTGCGTTGATAAGAGTTAAAAATCTGTTGAAGTGAAAATGCATCCTTCAAAAGCATCTAAGGCAGTAATTATCATTCTTAAAAAGTCTTGTCTCCCATCAAAGAAAGGAGATTTAAGTGGTAAGGGTCAAATTTTCAGAGATGGGCACAATGGGCTTACCCATGAAGACAAGCATACACCTGCTGTGCCCGCAAAATCCAACATTTAAATGTACAAATGGGCATTTGCAAATGCAAATCAACTCCTTTTATAGGCCACTACCCAATTTACATGCACAGTATGGGAGGCGGTGCTAGCTGGGCTGGAGCAGAAGTGCCTGTGCTGTGAGCTCAGTGTCAGTCTTAAATGGTTAACAATAAACAAACTCAAGAATTGGCTGTCTGTGCCTTTAAACTGATAAAGACAAAAGTTGACTGCTTAGCCACCTTGTTTAAGAAAAGGTCCTGCCCTGGTCTTGAAGTTCTGGGCTTGTACTGAGGTGCGGTGCTCTTCTCTCAGTCTCACACAGTAGTACTGTCTTCCATTCAGAGAAAGTAGGCAAGCCTTCTTAATTGACCTGCTGGCTCCCTATTGGTTAGTGTCTCTTCCCACCCCTTCTAGATCTCTGCAGGACTGTAGTGGGGAGGCTGTCCCACACAGGCAGAAAAAGGGTTAAAGCAGCCATGGGGAGGCTGCTCAGAACCCAGCTAATTAGAAGAGGGCCTACTGAACCAGCCAATAAGGAGAAGGCTTAATGGAGGAGCCAACCAGGGCCAGGCTGGCCCATATAAGAAGGGCTGCTGAGCAAAACAGAGGTGGTCTCTACGTGGAGGCCAAAGGAGGAGGACTGGCTGTCCTGTAGGGGAGAGGAGGGGGGGAAAGAGAGAGAGCAGTGCCAGGCAGAGTCAGGGAAGTAAGAGGGAGCTCCAGCCTGATGGCTGCCAGACTGAGGCTGTGATACAAGGGCGGAGAAGGTTCTAGAGCTGCGGGGAGGTGGCCAAACAGATGGCAGAGTAGGAAGAGGGGCGTACATGGCTGCTGGCTATAGGGTCCCTGGGTTGAGACCTGGAGTAGTGGGCAGGCCTGGGTCCCTCTCCATTACCTCCTCCCCCCACTTGCCACCGATGTGAGTGGCTAGACCAGAGACTGCAGTTTACTACTGAGGGGAGTGGCCAATGCATGGACTGCAGTTTGCCACCCAGGGGAGTGGCTGGACTGAGGAGTGTCGGGTCCCCCCAAAAGGGGGGGGGGAACCGAGTGGGGCACAGCTGGAGGGCTGTGTCCAGAAGAGGACGCTGCAGTCCAGGGAGCAACGTGCGTCCTAGAGGTGGAGGCGAGAGTAACAATGGGCAAGACACCACTAGAACGAAGGTGCTCTGGTGAAACGAGAGCTGATTCCCAGGATGGCCAGCAGGAGGTGTTGCTGCAGTTTTAGGGTGAGTCCCACCCCAGTTACGACTAACACTCATTGGTCGCCAGGACTGAGTGTGTTTTCCTTAAACAGGGGAGTCTCTCTTCTAGTGGAGGCCTGATAGACTCTATGACAGAGGGTAACCATAGCTGTATGCATATTTCTGAAGGCACACCTCTTGCATGCTTCTTTGAAAATTTGTCCTAAAGATCAAATTTTGAATATGGCCCTTAAAGAACAAAAAGTATGTAATACTAGACAGCTATAATGGAGAACATTCCTGAAAAGAACAACTTGGAAAACCAAATAATCTAATTCATCAAGTTATCTACATTTCTCATCTCAAACTGACTGTCTATAGTTTGTTGACAAACTAACTATTTTCTATACTATCCCAATAAGAAATAGAAACTGTTTTTATTTCACATAACATTTCACAATGCTCAGGTAACACAATATGTTGCAAGTTCCCTCGTTCTTGTTATGGTCAGTTCTACAAATGGCTTCTAATCAACTTCAGGAATGAGTTAAAACTAAATCTTCAGAAAAGCAATGTTCAAACTACTGCTATCCCAGGCTATGACCTAATACAGCTATTTTATAACTAGAAGTCCTGGATCTGCTTTATAGAATTTAGCAAATGGGATTCAAAATGAAATGTTGGTTAACAACTATAAGTACCAGCTTATTCCAACTGTAGGGCCCAATCCTTCAAACACTTACTACTGGTCAAATTGATACTGATTGGACTTCTCATGCTACAAATCATCACCCAGCAGTTAATATGTGCAGGATCAGGCCCTTAAACTGCAAAGTTCTATTTGCTAAGGAGAAATCAGGACAGCAGCAGCACAAACTGCTTAACTTCGGAAATTAGATTATCCTGGGAATTTGAAGATTATCAAAGTTTCTGAAGACACTGATATATCTTTCTCAATAATTATTGCAGTCACCAAGAGACAAACTATAGACAAAAATACCTATACACTCTATTTTACAGCAGGATCCACCTGAAGAAAAAATTGGAATAAGGCAAATAATACTTAGTATTTTTGCAGCACTTTATACATTTGAAGTACAATACAAACATTATCTAACTACTGTTCATAACGCTTATATTAGGCAGCTTGGCATTGCGCTCTTTTTACAAATAAGGAAACTGAGGCAGAAAGATTAAGTGATTTACCCTAGGTGGTTCAGTGAGTCACTGATAGAGTGAAAATCAGAACTACCTGACTCCCTATCCTTTGCACATGCCTCTAGAACAGGGGTACGCACCCTATGGCACTGGTGCTAAAGGTGGCACGCGAGCTGATTTTCAGTGCCACTCACATTGCCTGGGTCCTGGCCACTGGTCCAAGGGGCTCTGCATTTTAATTTAATTTTAAATGAAGCTTCTTAAACATTTTAAAAACCTTATTTACTTTACATACAACAATAATTTAGTTATATATTATAGACGTATAGAAAGAGACCTTCTAAAAACATTAAAATGTATTACTGGCACGCAAAACCTTAAATTAGAGTGAATAAATGAAGACTCGGCACACCACTTCTGAAAGGCTGCCGACCCCTGCTCTAGAACAAAGGTGTTTCTCAAGAAGCATTGTCTTACAGTTAATAGCCAGCCCTGGGAGCCAGGAGATATGAAGCCAGATCTTCCAGAACAGTGCAGCCGCTTCACATTGCACTACTAGAATAATATGGCCCTAAAGACTTAACTGCCCTGGAAAGGGAAAGGTTGATCCTACTGTAACGCAAATCCAAAGCAGAGCTCTAACATATTCCTTTCCCAGTGGCCAGCTTTGCAGGGAAAAAGGGGCATGACTTTGCCACCTCTCTGCCATGATGATCTTTGGCTATAATTTCAGCACCTTGTGGCACTTTGTAAGATGGAGAAAGTGGCTGACTGCTCTAATACAGCACAAGGCTACTGAGCCTGCACAGAGCCGCACAACAGCAAAATCAAGAGTGTGCAAAGGTGAAATGTAAACCATCTCTGCACACCAGCCGCCTGGCCCATGCTCTCTGCAATTCAGCCACCTTCCAGGTTCTGGCCCATAAATACTATTCCTGGCTCTGGCACAGACTTGTTCTGTAATCTTGGCCAAGTCACTTAACCTTTCCGTGTTTCAGTTTACCCATCTTCAAAATTAAGAATTTTCTATCGTGCATAGCCTCAATTTGTGTTCCTTAATTTACTATGGCCAAATCACACTGCACACAGAAAAGCACATGTAAAATAGGCTTTGCACCATGTGACATTAATGGGGGCTACTAAACAGCATCCTGTTTGTACCTTCAGGTCACATAAGCTGTTACAAAGCATGGAGGGAAAGTGGCAAATATGACATGCTGCAGCACTGCCAACTCTCATGGCTTTATCACAAATACTTGGTGTTTTTCTTAATTCCTAGTTCCTGGAGTCAAATGATTACAGCTTTCATTTTAAAAAAAGATTTTAGTTCTTATAGTTGTGTAGAACACCTTGAAAACGTGAAACCTAAAGGCTGATAAACCAAAAAGCAAAATAAATAAATAAATACTATTATTTTTTGTTAACATCTCATAAGAACAGCCATACTTGGTCAGACCAAAGGTCCATCTAGCCCAGTATCCTGTCTTCCAACAGTAGCCAATGCCAGGTGCTTCAGAGGGAATGAGAAAAACAGGTAATCATCAAATCAAAATCTCAAATATTTTAACCCAATCTCGTTATTTTGGGGGGATTGCCTCAAGTTGGCAATACTACAATCCTTTTCTACACAAGGTTTCTAGCCATTGGAGTTAAACAATGCTTGCTCACAATCCCAGCTGCAAATTCTAGCATATAGTGGGACTGCACAGCAGAGTTTCCAATGCACAGAGGGGATGTACCCTTAGTAGGTTCTTTGCCGCATGTCGCACCTGCACAATAGAAACATACTATTTCTAAATCCTTTGATAGAAGGTGCTTATCTATTTATATCCTTAATATCATTCATTTTCATGTATAAATTTGAATACTGGATCCCCAAACTACACAGCTTTAAAGGGTCCTAGGGGGAAATCTTGGAAGGGTTTTAGGAGAAAAAAAAAGTAGTTCATTAAATAATCTTTTTATTGTACTGTTAATTTTAATTATGCATTTTAGTAATAAATACTAAAGAAGCGAGTAGGGGGACCATTAAGCAGCCACCAGGTGGGCAAAGCCATAAGAGAAACACCACTTGCGACACCTGCCTACACACTTTAAGAAAGTAATCAAGAAAATTTGGTAATTTCTGCAAGACATTTACTTTTATTCTGTAATTTAAGCTATGTATTTTACAGTTTTTTAGCTTCTTTTTTTAAAAAAAATCTGAATGTGGGGTGGGAGATGTTTCTAAGTTGTGAGAACTTCAGGGGGCTGCGAGCTTTGGAAAATCTGATCCTTTGCATTTTCTACATTAAGGGATTAAGAGATGTTTTTGTTGAAAGCCTAATTTAAGACCGTTAATAGGGAAAAAACAAAATGTATACCTAAAATTGTTTAATTTGTAGAAATCAGAATACCATATGAAAACTGACAGATTTTAAAAATTGAGCTTTCCTCATGCACTTCATTTTGCTTCTGCAGTTCAAGCTGTGCTAAAAAAATGAACAGGTGCTGGCCTCTCATAATGTACTATTATTTATGTTTTTATTTAGTACCATGGGTGTTCAAGGCATTTTACAAGCAAATAAGATGTCAAAGTCCCTACATCAGAGAGCCTGAAGTTGATCTATCTATACAGCCATCATGATTGCAGTATCTGAATGCCTCACAATCTTTAATGTACATATCCTGTGAGGTAGGGAAATACTATTATCTCCATTTGACTGATGGGGAACTGAGGCACAGATAGTCTAAGTGTCTGTGTTACACACTGTCACACAGAAAGTCTGCGACAGAGCAGAGAACTAAACTGCAATCTCCTGAATCTCAGGCTATCACACTAACCCCTAGACGATCCTGCCTCTAAGGGACCAACTATGATTAGAGCAGGGGTGAATCGTTAGAAGAAGTCTATGAAGGCAGTAGTCTGTATCAGTAGTAGTAAAGCAAGCTGGGCTATTAAATCCTACAGTATTTTTTGTGGTAGGGTACCCTTATTCTTCTGCTTGGATAATAGACCACAACCACAGATTACTATTAGTTTACTATATCCAAATCTGAAATTATTTACTGTGATTGTTCACAAACCCAAAGTCACACTAAAATATACCCACTGTATTATTAGGAGCTTGATTAGAGCTGCAACAAATCAGAACCCTGCAAAGCACCCTCTGCAATGTTACCCCTACAGAGCTACGGAAGTAGCTGACATCCCTCTTCAGCATAGGATGGCTGAAATCTACCACCCATGGAATCTCAAGGGTTCTGTACTACATCTATATTTGGATTTTCACAGCAGTGATTTGCATTGAAAGCATTTGCTAATTACACAAACTTTACACAAATTACTCTCTCCCCCATACCATGCAGTCTGCCTTAAGTCTTTTCTCCTTTTGTGGAGACAGGGACCCATGGATCTATGACCAACAAGTAGCCACTGATATTGCTGTAATTAAATTTAAAATGTTCACTTATGTTTCTGGACAATAAAATTCCTACATTTACTAATGATAAAACCCTGGCATTTCTATGACAAAACCCTAGCATTTCTAATATGTATTGCCTGTTATGTACATTTTGTTTCTTTTCACCATGTTTTCCTATGCTTCATCCAAAACTTTTTTTGCCTTACAGCCTTCATATTCCTGCCATTTCTCTGCTAAAATTCTGTTAAATCATAATGCAAAACCTAGTGTTCAACCAATGAAGTACTGATATTTCTAAGAAAAATAAACATATTGTATATTTGCATGAGTTCTGAGAATAAATCATTTTTATTAATAATACTGATTTTATCATATTATAGTCAAGTAGGTTCCATAATGATATAACAAATTAACTAGCAATACAAAATTAAGCTTTCACAAGAAGAAAATGTATGTATCATCACTTTCTGCTCTATTTAATGATGTGTTGTGCACCTTCTTATAAATTATTTTATGTCCAAAATCAAAGTACAGCTTCAGGCATTAAAGGTTACCTATAGCTACAAACATTTTACCACACAGTAAAATAGCAATTCTAGTTATTTTACTGTATTACCTACAATATAACCTTATTCATTCGAAAGAAAACACTGCTTCAAAATCCAATAAATCAATGCCTTTAAAGGCTAAAAGTTTGCATGAACATGATCTGCTGTGTTTTCTCCCTTAAACAGTCTTTTCCCAGTATTTATTTTAAATATAACATTATTTCAGACAACCAATACTTTTAAACCATGCTGTAGAGTGTGGAACATTCCTGTATTCTGATGTCATGCACAAAGCATTTTTCTCAGAAGACGTCTTTGTAGTTGTAACTAAAAGGCAAAAGAAATTGGAGATCTCAAAAGGGGGGAAATGGCTTAAACTACCCACTCCAGTCATGCAGTGTAAAAGCTCTACATATTTCTAGTCATGACCAGTTAATATGGTCCACTTAGAAATGAATGCTTCCTCACCACTTTAAAGTATTGTGCTTATTTTCACACAATTGTTTGATTAAAAATTCTTTGCATTATTGTACTGTATCATGGGGAAGTTAGCTATAGTTTAATGAAAGACGTTTTCATTCCTGACTGGCATCTTCTCAATAGCAGGGGCCCAGGCACACCGCTCTCTTCCAGGCAAACTTTTCTGCTCTTAAACAGTACAGCATTCATAACTTGCATTCAGCACTGCAGGGCAGCCACTCAGAAAAGGTTCTCCATCTTAATAAGTTACATCACTGAAAAGTCCACCATTTGGTCTAGGTGAAAAAAGTGAATGCATGCCTCATTCACTTCTCCACCCTAAAAAAAAAAAGAAAAAAAAAAGTCAAGTCATCTCTACCCCAAAGCTATACGCTTTCAGTCCCACAACACAGCTTCAATAAATCTAAAACACCATTCTACTATCAAATTCTGCATGTAAGTAACACCAGCTTCATTATTATACAATCATATATCCCGATTAAATATATGAAAAGAAAAAGAGTACCTAGAGAAGGGAGACCGGAGACAAATTTTAATAGCATATTTTCTTCATTGGATGTGTGTCGGCATTAACTTGAGTACATGTTCTAGGTTCACATAGAATGATGCACAATACCACACCCAGAATTCTAATCTACCTTTATTACACACACACACACATTCTTAGATGTGTGTGGATACGTAGGGAATGCATGATGATCCTGCATGGTACAAGGGACTTATCAGCATGACTTTGAAATAGGTTCACTGCTTATGAGCAGCAAAGCCACAAATGAGTTATGGAGGTCATTCCAAAAGATAGTTGAAGAAATGAGAGTTGATAAAACTTTCACACTATTATAGCTCAGCACCATCATGTATTCTACATATACCACATACAGAATGCTACCCAAAAAATCTAATTTAAGAATGTTAGAGAGTTTTTAAACATTTTTTGGAACTATTTTACTTATCTTTTTATCTATAAAGAAAGATGCCCCAAATGGAGAATAAGAACCTCTTAAATGAACATCCCCATGTCCAATGCTATAAAGTTCTTGTGTTTAGCTCTGCAGCAACATACTGAATTTCAAAGCTGTGATGTTTATATATACAGAAAAGCTGGCACTGGCCAAGGACTGAATCTTGCACATTCTGGACCTCAAACAAGTGCAATTTTTTTATTTATTATTATTGGTGTCTGGAAAGAGGAATTCCACATTTGTGCAGCGAAGGAAACATTTCTCTAGCAGAGGGATCAGCAACCTTCGGCCCACGGCCCACCAGGGTAAGCCCCCTGGCGGGCTGGGCCAGTTTGTTTCCCTGCCGCGTCTGCAGGTTCGGCCGATCGCGGCTCCCACGGGCCACGGTTCGCCATTCCAGGCCAATGGGGGCTGTGGGAAGCGGCGCGGGCCAAGGGATGTGCTGAACCTGCGGACGCGGCAGGTAAACAAACCGGCCCGGCCCACCGGGGGGGCTTACCCTGATGGGCTGCGTGCCAAAGGTTGCCGATCCCTGATCTAACAGGTTGATTTTTTTTAAATGGCATTTGTTTGACGATGCTTTGGTATTTGGAATGTTCGAGTAAATCACAGGAATACAGATTAGTGGGCAAAGTACTGATCATGTGGTCAAATGTCACGGAAAAATTAACTTATCACGTGCTTGTGTACATGGATGTGTATCACCTCCACACACACACACACACACACACACTATATATATATAACATACTGTGTGTGTTTTTTTGTTATATATAACATACATACATAATTTTATATACACACCCTCATCCTTAACTACATAGCCACAGCTAGCACCTCACTAATAAGTAGTAAAAGACACAATGTGTTACTCCTACGGAAATTCTGTGCCAAAAAATTAAAAATTCTGCGCATAATATTTTAAAGTTCTGCATATTTTATTTGTCAAAATAATACAATATAATCACTCTAGTTTCAATTATTTTGGTAATTTATTTCAAAATACATGTCAATAAATATGTCAACAATTCAGACAAAACCACCAACAAAAAAGATTGCCCCAGTAGAAAGAGTTAAAAAAATCCTACAACAACCCAGTTCCAGATGGGGGATGCTGGAGGGGGTTGCATGGGGCCCTACCCAGAGTCCAGCCACAGGGGATTCCCAGAGCTGAGACCACATCCCCACCCCCCAAAGCCCAGCTATGGGATACCCCCAGAGCCCAGACACCCACACCCACACCCTCCTCCCCTCAGAGCCCAGCCACAGGGCACCCTCTGGCCCAGACACCGTCCCCCCTCCCGCCCCCAGAGCCTTTACTTCCCCCCAGAGCCTTTACTATGCTGCCAGGGGACACCATTTCTCACCTTTCTCACCGTTTGTCAGAGCCAGATCTCCTGGGCCCTCTCCCATCCCTGGGCAAATGAGGATCAAGCCGAGCAGCCAGAGCATGCAGAGCCTCCATCCCCCCGCGCTGGGCTCTCTGCTCTCTGTAAGCTGGAGAGCTGGGCTCTGCAGAGTCCAATGGCCCCTAATGACTACCAGCAGCTCTGCAGCCCCAGTTCTGCAGGGGAAACATGAAATTCTGCACAAATTCTGCATTGCACAGTGGCGCAGAATTCCCCCATGAATAAATGTGTGTATGCCCCATAGGTATGTTTATACAGCTATATATACACACACACAGTGTACATATTATAAAATACCACAAACACAGTATGTACATATAATACATACACACAAACTTTTCCCACATGCCTACTACATGGTAGAGCAGGGGTTGGCAACCTTTCAGAAGTGGTGTGCCGAGTCTTCATTTATTCACTCTAATTTAAGGTTTCGCATGCCAGTAATACATTTTAACGTTTTTAGAAGGTCTCTTTCTATAAGTCTATAATATATAACTAAACTGTTGTTGTATGTAAAGTGAGTAAGTTTTTTAAATGTTTAAGAAGCTTCATTTAAAATTAAATTAAAATGCAGAGCCCCCAGGACCGGTGGCCAGGACCCAGGCAATGTGAGTGCCACTGAAAATCAGCTTGTGTGCCGCCACAGATTGCTTACCCCTGTGGTAGAGCAAGTGTTCTGGCTGCAACTTAGCCTGCCTAATGTACAAAACATTTCAAGTGGGTAAATGTGTTCCAGCCTCTGAAAAATATCGGTCTGTTTTATCTGAACACACAGATCCTAGATATTATAAGCAATATAATTACACCTCTTCTACCAAAACTGAAAACTAAGATTTTATGGGGTAAAAATGTACACTTTAGACAGCATTCACTCAAAAAAAGGCAGCCACCTCCAGGAGGGTAATATACCGTGGGTCAAGTTTTGGAATCCTTAACTAAATGTTTACTCTAGTGAAACTACAAAAAACTTCAAAGGAGACGAGAGGTGGAGAAGTGGTCAGGCCAAGGAGGAGTGGCACACAACACACCCTTTCTGCCGCCATAAAAAATCCTAAGAAAAGATAACACAACTCCAGTTAGTATAATCTTTTCTGTAGAAATATGCCTAAGGCAGAGATTTTCTGTTCTAAAGGTGGCCACCATGGACAGAGAGAGTCCGTGATAGTGTAGCTTAATTGGGAGATCTTTGCAAAAATGAATGGATCCATGGATTCATATGGGAATTGGAAGTAGAATGCAGATCCTGTATCATGGAAGGAAGGGAGCCCTGCCCCTGACAGAAAAATGAGTGGGGCATTTCTCAAGTTGATATCCATGGGCATCCATCCCTCTGTTCCCCCTGAAGTGTATAAAACGATGGGGAAAGGATGCACCCATTAGTATAAAGATCATCAATATTAAAGTGCAGTGATCACCAGAAAAGTGACTGTTTAAAATGGTACCATCTTACTCAGCTATGTTCACTGTGTGTAATCATAATTCATTTAATTAGAAAATAATTTTTTACTGATTTTTACTTCTCCTTTGCAAAGCCAGCACTGCTATGGGGAAGTACACTGGATTCTTTTCTGGCTCATGCATCAGAAGAATTGGTAACTAAGTTTCAGCTGTAGAATGTTCATTGTTGGTGATCCATGAACCAGAAAGAACCCAGCTTGACTTTCAAATTGCAGGTTGCGCTCGTTGCAATGGCAGTCAAGAAAAGCATCTTTTCATTTACTCTGTCTCCCCCTCATTCTTCTACCAAAAAAATAAAACTACTGTTGAAGCACAGTAAAGACCACCAGCTGCTTTATAGTAAGAGATTTTTGAAGAGGACTCTCCTCCTTAAGAAAAAAATAGCAGCATGAATGCACAACACTTGTATGTTGTCCATCATAAATACTGTACATTATGTTTGTTGAAGAGCATAAAGCATGGAAAGATAATATATACGTTACTGCTATTGAAGGAAAGCATGTTAAACACATCATAGAAACTGTCCAAAACCAGTTTATCCATGTGAAAATATAAGGACAAAGACACTATCATGTATAGTAAGATGTAAGATTATCAGCTGTGAACAGGATTGTTGGACAAGTTAAAGATATAGGGGCTTACTTTTTGCAACCATTTTACCACTGATTTGTATTTATTGTTGAGAAAAGAATACTGTGTATAGTTCAGATTGTTCTCTTCTTTTTCTAGTTTATCCAAACCCTCCTTAAACATGTTTATTTTCCCTCAAATGCTGAAAAACTGAATACATTTTATATATGGCATGCACTCAATTCTAGGACAGAGAATACAGGACTGTGTAATTTAAATGGCAGACTCATGCACATGAATTTACAAGCAACACTTATGCAATATACTTACATGTAAGAAACATGCATTTTTAAAGTTTTCTCCCATCCTGCACACTTATAATTCAGAGTGCACAAAATATATACCATAGGCACTAGTACAATGAACAAATATTTCAAGACACCTTTCATATTCTCAGTGAAAAGAAGAAATATCTATAAAGACATTTCCCAAGGTAGAAAAGTTTGTACTGTGCATAAATTATGAACTACAGAATCAGCAATTCAGTTTTATGAACCATGAAGAGTAAACTCAATAATAATGGCTTGTTATCCTGGCCTAGTGCAGTGTGCTACCAATTAAATGACAGAAAATATTGTTGACAATATAGGTTCTTCTTTATATTCTTCTGCAACTGTTTTCTTCTATAATTTATAATTCTCCATATTTATACAAGTATTCATCAGAAACAAAAATTCAATGTTGCTCATAATATTTTGAAAGGGATGCAGCTTCACAAAATGATTTGAAACTTGGGGCATTTCAAATTGAATGTATTTTTCTTTAATCATTTTAAATTTCAACTATGGACTGTAGCTAGGCCTACTAGCCCAGAGGTAATGCTCTGCATTAGCATGCCACAGATTTAGGTTAAATTTCCAGTCTGTCTTTAGCTTCCCAGCACAACCTGGGGTGAGAGGAGCGCCTCTTGTTATCATGCAGACACCACTTCTACTGATTAAGGAGCAATGCTGATAGGCTCCGAAGAGAATCCCATCCTCCTCGCCAAAGAGGTTGTGTCTTTGAGCATGGTGAGAGGTTAAAACAGGGTTGAAATGGAGTATATCCTCGGGGCTCCATCAGGGACATGAAAGACAACCCAAGAAAGTATGTTATATTATAACAAAGACATCAAATAATTTGAGTTGGGTAACTAGATTCTAGCTCTCCAAATTTCCTCTGCAGTTTCAGTTAGATGCTGTATTTTTCTTCCTTTCCTGTCCTAAAAAATTGTTCTATAACATTCCTGTGTGCTATTAAATAGCTACCACATTTCAATTTAGATGGCTGAATAACAATGGAGGTTTAAGTGATTCTTAGGTAGTGGACCAATATCTGGCCCTTCCATATTCAGAGATAAAGAGGAACTGCTGGCAAAGAAACATATGCAGAAAAGAAGTGACTGGGTTTAAGTGTTGCACCCCAGTCCTAGCTCCTTCAAACCCCTCAGAGTTAAAACTCTGAAGGCCTCCTATGCATTGAACATAAAAGGACATTCAAAGGCTCAACTTATAGTCAGGAATCAAGGTTTATATATTCCAACTCAGATTTCACCCAGAGCCATTATACACCCTTCCCTGTTCAGAATATTCCTGCTCCTGGCATGAATAATCCATATGGGTAAATGTGCAGAGTTTTTATGAGAAGCCAAGAGCAACAACAATATGGGCACTAAAATAATGCTGTTTTTACATCATTCATTTATGCCCACTTTGTGGAAAAAAAGCAAAGAAATCCAAAATTTAACCCAGACTCTGTAAAGCTGTTTGGGATCTTTTGGAATAAAAGATGCTCCCTTATGATGCATAACTGTATGACTAGGTCCAAGTACAAGTTTTGTATCTGATGGCTATACGACTTCACAACATGACTGCTTGGCTTGCAATCTGATTTCCTCCATTAATGCAGTAACAAACAAAAGGAAACTGCTGAAATAAGTGGCTGTACAACGATAGTGAAGGTAAAACCAGAATCTGTGGTTTTGTGCAAATCACTGCTAGTTCAAGACCAGACATTGATAATAAATGGCTGCAAGTTCTCTGGTATAAGTCTCTAACACAAAGAGCAAAAGCAGACCAGAGTGCTAAGGCACCCAACAATTTGAAAGATATATACTGCTAAAAATTAAATTGAAATAGTATTTTCTAAATACCTTCCACACCATAAGTGGCCTGTATCGTCTTTCAAGACAGAGTATCAGTTTATTTCAAATTTAGAGATATTGGCCTTGATTCAAATTCATGGCAGTTATAGAAACCAATGTTCCATGGCTTGATTCAGGTGGCAAGCATTAAATCTTTTTCCTGCTGTCATGCAACAACAACTTTAATACAAATTAGCACTGCCAAACTCAGTTTCCTGAGCTCAGAAGTCCTTGATGCTACTCCCTGAATTTTATTCAGACTTTCACATGGATTGTGCTCTTTTGAAATTGTCATAGCTGACAAGAAACAAAAAACTACAGTTTAATGACACTAGATTTAGTATTATAATTACTACATGGTAGAAAATTTAACATAACTTAATTATTTTAGCTGAGGTAAAACTCAATCAAAACCACACACTGATTTTTTTTTAACCTGGAAATCTGGTTTCTCTAACTCAGATATTCCTTTCAGATTGATTATTTAAACTAAATCCCATCCTGTCAGTCAATAATAATTCATAATTTTCAAGCTATCAAATCAGCATTTACATCAGCTTCTCTTGGATTCAAAGACAAAGTTGCCCAAGCCTCAGAAAACAAGAAATAACTAATCAAAACCAAGAATTTTTCCACTGGGAATATATGATTAACCAAACTTGACTCGCCAGACAATTTAGGATGAGATGCCAGAGGAATAGATCTGAGTCAGAGGAAGTGTATTTCCATTTAAGAAAGGACGCTCTTTCTCAAATCAACCATTCCAGACTGATGGTCTCTTAATTACAGAGACCCACAAAAAAAGGGTGGGAAATACCAATGAGTACCTAAGCATCCTGGGTTTCCATAGCCATGCTCAAAAACCTTTGGCAACAATTTGCATTTCAAGGAACATCCAGTTCCAATTCCTAACAACTCCTATAACAGAAAAACAAAATCCAAAACCACTTCCTAGCAAAATTTCTGCCAAACCAGTCAGCTCCTTCTCATTCTAAAATGAAGTTTCTAATTGAGTGGGATCTCAATTTAGAGCCAGTTAAGTCATGTTTGTTAGCTTCTTCTATTATTACTGTAGCAGTCATTTATAATCTAATAGTACCTCAAGGTCCAATGAGAATTAGAGCCCCATTGCAAGATAACAGAGACAGTCTCTGCCCTGAAGAGCATACAAACTGTGGGGGAGGGGAAGAAAATACCACCCTCAATGACCAGGGTGTTGATGGGCTAATAGGCAAAGATCTTCTTAGTTCTAGGGCTATGGGAATTTTCCATGTAATTTACATTTAACATTTTGCCCAATTTTTTTTTACTACTGTAGCCCTTCCTGATTACATATATTTTGCAGCCTTTTATGTAACCTGTGCCTTTTCCTAATTTTTAGATTTTTCAATCTTAGCTGTTTTATAAAAATACATGTATTATATAAATATACAAAATGCATGTATACTTTTAATACTTACCTTTTAAAAAAAGTTTGCCATTTTCTACATCTATTTAACCATTAACCGCCCCCACTCGCTCAATCCCCCCTCCCTCCGTCACTTGCTCTCTCCCACCCTCACTCACTTTCACTGGGCTGGGGAAGGAGGCTGGGGTGGGGGAGGGGGGTGAGGGCTCTGGCTGAGAGTGTGGGCTCTGGGGTGGGTCTGGGGATGAGGGGTTTAGAGTGCGGAAGAGGGTTGCAGGCTGGAGAAGAGGGGGTACTGGCTCTGGGCTGGGGGTGCAGGCTCTGGGTAGAGCCAGAAATGAGGGGTTCAGGGTGTGGGAGAGGGCTCTGGGCTAGGGCTGGGGTTTGTGGTGTGGGAGGGGTGAGGACTCTGGCTGGGGGTGCAAGCTCTGAGGTGGGGCTGAGGATGAGGGGTTTGGGTTAAAGGAGGGGGCTTCGGGTGGGGCAGATGATTGGTGTGCAGGAGGTGAGGGGTCTGGTTGGGGGTGTGGGCTCTGGGGATGAGGGGTTTAGAGTGTTGGAAGGGGCTCAGGGCTGGGGTGTTGAGGGGGGTGCGGGCTCTGGGAGGGAGTTTAGGTGGGGGGGGACTCCGGACTGGGGTGCAGGTGCGGGGTCCCAGCGGCGCTTACCACAGCTCCCAGGAATCAGCCACCAGGTCCCTGCAGCCCCTAGGTGCATGAGCAGCCTGGGAGGCTCTGCGGGCGCCCTCATACCTTCCCAGCCAATGGGAGCTGCGGATCCGACACTGGGGCAGGGGCAGCGCATGGAGACTCCCTGGTCACCCATGCGCCTAGGGGACACAGGGACCTGGCAGCCACTTTCGGGAGTCATGCGGAGCTAGGGCAGGCAGGGAGCCTGCCTTAGTCTCAGGCCCCCGCTGCGCCAACCAGTGTCCCTTTTCTAGTGGGCATTCTGGTTGAAAACCGGTCGCCTGGCAACCCTAAATATGATTGCTAAATTTTGCACTAATTTACATCACTCGGATTACATTTTTAAACAACAAAATCTGAATTAAATTATGATGGGATTTTGAATTCTGATTGTTTCCCGTAAGGTATTACTTTTAGTATTTCTGACATCAATAGGCGTTTGTCTGTGAAAGGAATGTAGCATAAGGCCCTCTGTTCAGTAATTTGAAATCTAACATATTAATTTTGTCATTTGTCTTGTTTCACACGTACAGCACAGTTTTATGATTCTGTGGACACTCAGGTGCTCCCAGGTGCCTAAATCAGTTATGAAAATGGGACTTACGCTCCTAAGCCATTTAGGCACTTTTGAAATTTTTCTCTACAGCTTTTAACAAATGACTGGATGCACAACTGCCAAAACAAAATGTTGTTTTTAAATCATTTCTATTGCTTAAACTTACAACTTTAAACAGTATTTAGGGGAAATCTATCTAGTGAAAGTTTATGAAGTATTCACCAAAACATATCTGCAAATGCATGTTCCAATTTCTTTTGCATAACTTTAGTGTTTTCTATGTTTATATTTGTAGGTAACATTGAAAATAATATTATCCAGCCTTAAGGATTTGCATCTCTTTCTCCAATCAATTAATCTGGTCTCCCAGGAATTTCACATTAAAATAAAATATCAATACTATTCTTTTTTTTAATTTCCATGTGTTTAATTATTAAAAGTAATTAATCAATGTTTTTCAATTTCATTTCTTCTTAGGGGCATCTCACTGATCAACCGAGAATTGACATGTGTGTATTAATCAAAGAATCACAAAACTTGGAGACACAAAATTGCTCATCCCATCAAGTTTATAACCTAGAGAGAAGTAAATCCCATCTTTTCATTAAATTATTGTTTAAATGAATATGTTTTCCAACAGAACACTTTTAGAATATTAACAAAAGTTTACTATAAGGCCAAATTCTGCTCTCAGTTACACCCTGCAACTCCATACATATACATGGTATTTCTGAGGTGTAACAGATGGCAGAATTTGATCTGCAGTATACACCATTTATTTCTGATTACTTTTTATCAGAGAAAAGAGAGCTCATGACTAATCCAGGCTGATATTCCAAGTCTGATCCTAAAGCTGGGCAAATGCAAACTTAAGTCATTTTGACATTGTTGTTATTACTGAATCCAGTTTAAATGGCAGAATACTAGATATTTCTGCTTTCTTCAAAAATTTAATATCAATGGATCAAATGAAAATCCTCTGCACAGACTTGGATTATGATTTATGTGTTAGATTAGTTAAAATTCACACATTTTCCAACATGTTCTAACACATAGTATGTCTGACAAGCAGGCTTTCCCTAATGCTTCTCCAATTATTCTTTGTGAAGTATATAAACTCCTCCTCTAACAGTGTGAATATTCCTCTTGATTTACAGCAGAAGCTGCCATTAGATCTTTAGTTACTGCTACAGATATTTGTGAAAATATTGCATGGATTATCTTCATTTTCCAGTATGAAATAACAGATAGCTCCATTCAGTGATTTCCCTACACCCCCCCCAGTGTACAACCCCCACCCCTGAATTTCCCCAACACTCCCCCCCCCCACAGTTTTGTGAACTAGTTACATGCCAAACCTGGTGGCTGAACTTTGCAACTCTGTCCTCACCCACAACTATTTCACATTTGGGGACAATATATACCTTCAAATCAGCGGCACTGCTATGGGTACCCGCATGGCCCCACAGTATGCCAACATTTTTATGGCTGACTTAAAACAACACTTCCTTAGCTCTCATCCCCTAACGCCCCTACTCTACTTGCACTACATTGAGGACATCTTCATCGTCTGGACCCATGGAAAAGAAGCCCTCGAGGAATTCCACCATGATTTCAACAATTTCCATCCCACCATCAACCTCAGCCTAGACCAATCCACACAAGTGGTCCATTTCCTTGACACGACTGTGCTAATAAGCGATGGTCACATAAACACCACCCTATACCAGAAACCTACTGACCACTATACTTACCTACATGCCTCCAACTTCCATCAGACCACACCACATGATCCATTGTCTACAGCCAAGTTCTACGATACAACCACATCTGCTCCAATCCCTCAGACAGACACAAACACCTACAAGATCTCTATCAAGCATTCTTAAAACTACAATATCCACCTGCTGAAGTGAAAAAACAGATTGACAGAGCCAGAAGAGTACCCAGAAGTCACCTACTACAAGACAGGCCCAACACAGAAAATAACAGAATGCCACTAGCTATTACCTTCAGCCCCCAACTAAAACCTCTCCAGCGCATCATCAAAGATCTATCCTGAAAGATGATCCCTCACTCTCTCAGATCTTGGGAGACAGACCTGTCCTTGCGTACAGACAGCCCCCCAACCTAAAGTAAATACTCACCAGCAACCACACACCACACAACAAAAACACCAACACAGGAACCTATCCTTGCAACAAAGCCCGATGCCAACTCTGTCCACATTTCTATTCAAGTGACACCATAATAAGACCTAATCACATCAGCCATGCCATCAGGGGCTCATTCACCTGCACATTTACCAATGTGATATATGCCATCGTGTGCCAGCAATGCCCCTCTGCCATGTACATTGGCCAAACCGGACAGTCTCTACGCAAAAGAATAAATGGACACAAATCTGACATCAGGAATCATAACATTCAAAAACCAGTAGGAGAACACTTCAACCTCTCTGGTCATTCAGTAACAGATTTAAAGATGCAAAAAGAACAGGAGTACTTGTGGCACCTTAGAGACTAACACATTTATTAGAGCATAAGCTTTCGTGGGCTACAACCCACTTCTTTGGATGCATAGAATGGAACATATATTGAGGAGATATATATACACACATACAGAGAGCATGAACAGGTGTGAGTTGTCTTACCAACTCTGAGAGGCCAATTAAGTAAGTGAAAAAAAACTTTTGAAGTGATAATCAAGCTAGCCCAGTACAGACAGTTTGATAAGAAGTGTGAGAATACTTACAAGGGGAGATAGATTCAATGTTTGTAATGGCTCAGCCATTCCCAGTCCTTATTCAATCCTAAGTTGATTGTATCTAGTTTGCATATCAATTCCAGCTCAGCAGTCTCTCGTTGGAGTCTGTTTTTGAAGTTTTTCTGTTGTAAAATAGCCACCCGCAGGTCTGTCATTGAATGACCAGACAGGTTAAAGTGTTCTCCCACTGGTTTTTGAGTATTATGATTCCTAGAATTAATGGACACAAATCTGACATCAGGAATCATAATAGTCTTTTGTTTTGTTAAGTGACCACTGCAGCTGAAATCACTGATAATCAGGTCTAAGTGCTTAGTCCTGCTGTGGGGACAGTGTTCCTGTGGGTACAGTGTTTTGTGTAAGAGACAGCCCAGACTGCACTAGCAGCAAGGTTCCCCCACTGAGAGCTCAGCTGAAATCACTGAGAGCTGGGTGGAACCTCAAGAGACCAACTTGCAGAGGTCACAGTGGCAGGTGGCAGCAGCAGGTGACTGCGCAGGGCCATTGGCAACAGAGTGGTGGAGTGAACGGTGGCACAACGAACAGCCGTGGCCACAGTGAACAGTGAGCAGCTGGAGGAACGAGCAAGGTGCCTTCTTGCCTCCCACCTGGAAGGTGTATTCACCTGAAAGCACCTCTGAACTCTGAGTCTCCACTGACCAAGTACAACACCGGTGAGTGGGGTGCGGTGAAGGGAAAAGTGAAGGGCACGTTAAATAAACATTTGTTTTAGTGACTTTGCTCCAGAATGCTAGATTTGTGACTGGGAATGGAAACTTATATAAATATGTTTCCTAGTAGGCCAAGATTTTTAAAATGCATTATTTGCCAAGGTTGTTATCTCACATCGGTGTTCTCTTGAGAGGTCATTATGTTGGTAAGTTTCTGTACTAAACATTTTTATTATTATAATTAATTTTTACATAAGAATGGTCATACTGGGTCAGACCAATGGTCCATATAGCCCAGTATCCTGTCTTCCGACAGTGGTCAAGGCCAGGTGCTTCAGAGGGAATGAACAGAACAGGGAATCATCAAGTGATCCATCCTGTTGGCCATTCGCAGCTTCTGGCAAACAGGCCAGGGACACTCAGAGCATGGTGTTGCATCCCTCCCCATCCTGGCTTATAGCCACGGATGGACCTATTCTCCAGAATTTATCTAGTTCTTTTTTAATCCTGTTCTAGTTTTGGTCTTCACAGCATCCTCTGGCAAAGAGTTCCACGGGTACTTCCTTTTGTTTTTTTAAAACCTGCTGCCTATTAATTTCATTGGGTGACTGCTAGTTCTTGTGTTATATGAAGGATTAAATAACATTTCCTTATTCACTTTCTTCACACCAGTCAAGATTTTATAGACTTCTATCATATCCCCCTTTAGTCGTCTCTTTTCTAAGCTGAAAATTCCCAGTCATTTTAATTTGTCCTCCTGTTTCATACCCCTAATCATTTTAGTTTTCTATCTCTGTACCTTTTCCATTTCCAATATATCTTTTTGGGGATAGGGTGACCAGATCTGCACACAGTATTCAAAGTGTACACATACCATGGATTTATACTGAGGCAATATGATATTTTCTGTCTTATTATCTATCCCTTTCTTAATGATTCCCAACATTTTATTCGCTTTTTTGACTGCCGCTGCACATTGAGTGGATGTTTTCAGATAACTATCCACAATGACTCCAAGATCTCTTTCTTGAGTGTTAACAGCTAATTCAGACTCCTTTATTTTGTATGTATAGTTGAGATTTGTTTTCCAATGTGCATTACTTTGCATTTATCAATATTGAATTTCATCTGCCATTTTGTTGCCCGGTCACCCAGTTTTGTGAGATCCCTTTGTAACTCTTCGCAGTCTGCCTGGGACTTAACTATCTTGAATAGTTTTGTATCATCTGCAAATTTTGCCACCTCACTGTTTACCCATTTTTCCAGATCATTTATGAGTATGTTGAACAGTAATAGTCCCAGTACCGACCCCTCAGGGATATCACTATTTATCTCTCTCCATTCTGAAAACTGATAATTTATTCCTACCCTTTGTTTCCCATCTTTTAACCACTTACTGATCCATGAGAGGACTTCCCTCTTATCCCATGATGGCTTACTTTTCAAAAGTCAATTTAAATTAAATACATTTTTTTTTTAATTATATTTTTTTAGAAATCTAGACCTGTTATGTGTTTTGGTTTAACTTGCATTATCCTTATGTTAAATTTGCATTATCCTAACAAAACATTTACTTTATTCATATCTCTTTTATATATCTCATCAGCCCTGACCTGCAAATTTTAACACCTCCCCTTATTTCAATTCCTGGGGAAACCACTGGCTCCATTATAGTGTTCATTTTAACTTTTTTCCCCTCTTTCTAATAAGCTTAAATAAATTTTAAAACCTGACTTTACTATAACAAGTCATCCATTTCTGTACTAGAAAAATGAATTTTAGGGATTAGGGTTTTATACTGCAACCTATCAACATAGCATATAAGCATCTTCCACCACGATGTCACCTCTGCTACCTTTCACTAAAGGCCCTATTCCACCAAACTGTACTCTGCTCCAAAACCCATGGAACAAAGGATGGCAGAAAGCAGCCCTAAGTAAATTTTAAGACGTTTACGTTTTTTTAAATAAATAAGATGTCATAATTAGTGTCATTTTAATATACACATCACAGTGGGGAATTCATCACTGTAACAGAAATGAATACACTCGTATAGAAAAAATCAGTGCAACGACTGGCAACTTTATCATAGCATTTTGAAGGGCTTATTAAACCTTCCCCCTACAAATTCAATGATTCACACCCTGTAAAGGAAGCATTTCCTCTTGCTGGACAAGGTCAGGGTTTACATTTCTTAAACATGTACTTAATTTTATTTCATCTTAAATTGCTTCACCAAAATAAAATACATGATAGTCCTATGTGTGTTTCTGACCCACCAATTTTCTATTAAATTAAAAATTTACCAACAGAGCAGACAAAATATGAAAGAAATAGGACTCATCTACCTAGGCTGCAGTCATAACGGCACTCTTCACACTCTTCAGTGCAGCTCATCTTTTCTACCATGCATTATTATTCTCTACAATTTTAAAAGAAACTGCCATTCAATCACTGCTTTATAATTATTGGCTTATCATCTTTGCCCAAGTGTGATTAAGTTTTTTTTTTTAATGTTTCAGAAGATACATAACAGTCTTGGTTTCAACATTCATTTATATTTTGCCTCAATTTTCAATAATTTACTGTCATTACTTTATCAAAAACAAAACGTCGTACTACAAGGGAGTCATGCATTTGATTACTTGGCACCATGCACTCCTGACTAATAAAACTACAGTATAGCCTATAGGAAATGCTTATGATGGTCTGACAGATATCCACAGCAGAATAGCCACCCACACAAATAGAAATGACACCTTTGTTGGGAGTCTCTGCAGAGTGGCCAATGACTGAACAAATGGAGAACAAGCTACCTAGTAAAGGACTGATACTATACCAATTAAAATCATTGGAAAGGTTCCCATTACTTTCAGTGAGAGTCGGAATACACCATAAGATTGGACCTACATGTCCAGACTGAGATTGGCAGGACAATTTGGTAAAGTTTGCAGTGCCATGGTCTGTGCTATAATGTCCTCAAAGAGTGAAAAATCACCTTGTGCCTCTGAACTCCTTAAGGTGTAAAGTTGCTGGCCCTCTGCACACAGAAAAATTGTACCCTGGATTGAAAGAAAACTTCAGAGTGCATCACTCACAATACTTCAACTTTCATCAGGACAACAATCATATAAAAAAGGGCTGTAGGGGGTAGATTACCTGCTGTATACAGTTTAGAAATTTCAGCTTTGAAATAGTTTTTAAAACACTGTTCACAAATTTGTACTTATTAATATTTGCATTTAAACAATCTTATTAACAGAGGCGTGTCCCATGGATTAGGGACATACTTTTTACTTCTCGTTAGTAGCATTTAATGGTTTGTACACTGCTACTTTTATGTTGATGGTATTGTTTTCTGCAGAAGAAATGAATCTGAAGAACTTAATAACTTCAAAATGTTTTTAAGTAATCCTGTTCTAAACAATAAAAAGACAGTCTCCTTTTTTTTCTAAATCCAAACAAATATTAGGTTTTTAAATAAATGGATCTCTTGTCACTCAAGGCCTTGTTTTTCAGAAGCAATTGCCTATCCCTAGTGTATATTACCATTTTGTCAAAAAAAAATTTTTTTTTTAAAAGGGGGCTACATTCTGATCCCATTGAAGTCAATGGGAGTTTTGCCATTGACTTCGCTGGGGACAGGATTTGACCCATGGAGAAACTCAGTTTAAAAAAAAAAAAAAGAAAATGTGCATTCAGAATAGGGGTATAAACAGACAGAACTTCATCAAAATTATTGTATGCAGTGTAGCTGTACCAGGTTAGTCCCAGGATACTAGAGAGACAAGGTGGGTGAGATAATATCTTTTATTTGACTGACTTCTGTTGGTGAGAGACAGAAGCTTTTGAAACAGAGAGTTCTTCAGGTATAGACTTTCTTCAAAAGTTTTTTTTCCACTTAATTGGCCTCTCAGAGTTGGTAAGACAACTCCCACCTGATCATGCTCTCTGTATGTGTGTATATATATCTCCTCAATATATGTTCCATTCTATATGCATCCGAAGAAGTGGGCTGTAGCCCACGAAAGCTTATGCTCTAATAAATTTGTTAATCTCTAAGGTGCCACAAGTACTCCTGTTCTTTTTAAGTACAGAAAAGATACTCTGAGCCTCACAGCTAAATGCAAATTGGAACAGATTGTTTAACATAAGTAGTTAGCACATATCCCAAGGGACCATTCAGGGTAGAGTGGAGCGTTAACACCTCTGAAGTCATAGGATAAAAAGAGAGGGGTAGGACATGTCTACACTACAAGCTACAACTACGACCTATGTTAGGTCGACTTATAACTACTGCAGTAATTACCGCAGTGGTTGATCTCCACACTACCCTCCTTCTGTCAGTGGTGCACATCCTCACCAGGAGCATTTCCACCAACTGAAGAGAGGCAGTGTGGGGGGCTGAGAGCCAGGGCTCTCAGCTCAGTGCAACTCCCCCCCGGGAGCCCAGCTGCCCCTCCAGCTTCTCGCCTTCCTGCTCCCAGCCAGGAGCAGGGGTGCACCTGCCTGGGGCTTCTCACCTCCCCGTTCCCCACCAGGATGAGGGGTAGAATCCGCACCTGGATTCCAGTCAGCTGCCATTCTTCTGTCAGGAAGCCAGGACCCCGGGGGGGCAGCAGGGCTCCCAGTGAGGAGCAGTGAGCCCAGGCAGCAGCCCAAGCAGCTTAGCTTGAGCGGCTCAAGGGTGGCAGGGAGTCTGCCTTAACCCCGCTGCATAGCTACCGCCACTCGTTGGAGGTGATTTAATTATGCTGACAGGAGAACTCTCTCCCATCAGCATAGAGTGGCTCCATGAGAGATCTTACAGCAGCGCAGCTGCATCAATACAGTTGTGCCATTGTAAGGTCTCTAAAGTAGACATAGCTTAAGAAGGCAGACATATGGTGATCCATGCGTTTCTTGTATATGGTTCTGTTGCTGAAGCTGATTGCGGGGTTCAGAAAGTTGATGCTAGTGTAGGAGAGAATTTAATAGATAGGTCATGGTTGTTGAAGTTGTGCTGGAAGTCTATGAGGGAGTTTAAACTGTCTGTCCAGAGGATAAAAATATAATTAATGTATCTCAGATACATAACTGATTTCATGGTGCATTTGTCCAGAAATTCTTCTTCAGGGTGTCCCATGAAAAAGCTGGCATATTTGGAAGCCATCCTAGTACCTATGACTGTTCCCAGGGTTTGACAAAGCGTTTGATGCTGAATGTAAAATTGTTGCAGGTGGGGATGGAATAGATGAATTTGGCGATGTGGATAGGGTGGATAGCAGATGGTTGTCTGTAGTCTTGTAAATATTTGAGGCAGGCAGCTATGCTGTCATTGTGAGGGATGTTGGTGCACAGGGAACTGACATCCATAGTGGCGAGGATGGTGTTGTGAGGAAGGTTGTTAATGTTGCAGAGTTCATGGAGGAAGTCAGTTGTGTCCTGTAGAAAACTGGTCCTTTATGTGGTGAGTCGGTGCAGATGGTTTCTATGAATCCCAATATTCCTTCGGTTATAGTTCCATGGCCAGATATGATGGGTCTGCCTGGGTTCCCTTGTCTGTGTATCTCGGGAAGCCTGCAGATCCCTTTGGTGGGTTCATGGGGGATGAGTTTCTAGAGTTTCTCTTTGAGTTGTTTTGCTGATATCCTTAAGTCCCTGGGTAAACTCTGGTGTGGGGTCTTCTTTGAGTTCTTTAAAGTGTGTGGTGTCAGAAAGTTATTGGTTGGACTCATTAAAATGGTCATGGACTACAACATAACATACCTATCTCATAGAACTGGAAGGGATCCCGAAAGGTCATCAAGTCCAGCCCCCTCCCTTCACTAGCAGGACCAAGTACTGATTTTCCCCAGATTCCTAAGTGGCCCCCTCAAGAATTGAACTCACAACCCTGGGTTTAGCAAGCCAATGCTCAAACCACTGAGCTACCCCTCTCCCAATAGTACCCCCTTTGTCTGCTGGTTTGATCACTATCTGGTGGTTAGATTTCAGGGCCCGTACAACTGTCCTCTTAGTAGTGGACAGATTATCATGGATGTGATGTTTGTTAAGGATTTTGCAGTCAACCTCAGCTGAGGAAAAAGGAATTCTGACCTACCCCTACCTCAGAGATCCAGTTTGGGGCTCTAACATGACACAAATGGAGAAGTCCAGCTCATGATTAAGCATGGACTTATTCTTTGTCATGACCCTTTCCTTATTTGGTAAGGAAATTTGCCCTGTACATTTATTCCTTCTCTCACCTAACACATGCACACCCCTCCTTCTTTAAGGACAGAAACAGGGACAAAAATGTCAGCAAATTTTATGCCCTGCTTTATGTTAAATAGTGAAATCATATGGCTGCAGTGTAAGGTACCACCTAGTTATATGACAGTTGTAATCTTTCATGTTCTGCAGCCATTGTAATCCTTCATGCTCCATTTCGAGAACAAAATGTCTCTCTCATAAATAACATTTGAGACTCTGCGTTGTCATCTGATAGCTGAACATTCTCTCAGAAGTGGCATATCTGGTGTCTCTCAGAAAAAGCTATCTGCCCCTACAGACCACCAGGTATCATCTTCCTTCCTTTTCCTATTGCTCCCAAGCCAACTCCCCAGGCATCTACTCACGCCATAAATCTGGTTGAAAAATCCAGGCTCTGAAGTGCAAAACAGTCTGTAAGATCCTATTTATAATCATCCATCCACCCATTATTTTGTTCTATTTTATTAATTCTTAAAGAATTGTTGGAAAGTATGCAATAAACCTTCCATAAACTCAAAAAAAGAATGGCACTTGTTTCTTGGCTCCTGGTGGTGGACTTTCTAGGATGGGTTTCGTTCCCCCATTCAAACTTTCACAATATTTACCAGGTCTACCATGAGACCTGAGCACAAGTAAATCTCCATATTGTCACATCATTTGGAACTCTCTCTATAATCAGGTTTTTCCTAGTATTCAGTGCTAAATTCTCTTCATTTTCAAAAGCACACAGGCATTCCACATCTCTTGGTGAGTTTCTATCAGACATAACTAACTCTTATGTCTCTAGCCCACCCTTAATATGTAGGGCCTTTCTATTTTCCCAGAAGTTTATTCTCTTGGGAAAGTAAAAGAAGCAAAACTTTTGCCCTGATGTAAACTCTCACATTTTTGATTTATAGTTATGCCTCCTGTTTTCCTGGGCCTCTTTGAGAAACTTTCAATTCTGCCAGTCAGCCTCTCATTTGAAATATATAACTAACCACGACTTCCAGTGGTTTGGGTCCAACTTCTTGGGTCTAGAGATCCTCAGTTTAGCCCTAAAAAAAACTCAAATGGGAAGAGACTTTTTGATGGCCATGGCATATCCTTATGGGCAATTTAAAAAAAAATAAGCAGATACTTATCCCAGTCTGACCTTGTGATGCTAATCAATATCTGTAGCATGTTTTGGCTTTTGATGAAATCTGTCCACCAAGTCTTTAGTTTGTGGATGATTGGTATAAGAGGAATAAATACAACTCCCTATTTCCCAATATAGCTGCTGCATAATACTGGACATAAAACTGAACTCTGTATCAGTAATCTCCTGATATATCCTAACTCCAGAAGACAATTGGACTCAGGTGCTCATCGTCTGATAGCTTTCTGTCTTACCCTACAGTTTTAGTACCTGTGGTGCTCCCAAAATCTAAAAAGAACCAGATTCAACATATCTGCCCTAGATTTTTGTTCCTACTCTTGTATCTAAAATTGGATTCCACCCTCATATGGCCAGAAACCAATTATTAGATCACCATACTGAGGATCTCATCCCTAATCTTCTGGTCTGGCCATAATCAAAGACTTATCAAATCAGTCAGCTATGGTTCTTGTTTTGCCTGGTGTTGCTCAGCTGCCAGGAACCCTTGTCAATATGCTCTATCCCTCTATTCTACTGGAGAGTGGTTTTCACTTCTGCATAATTATTCACCAAGTCCTTGTTCACAGCATGGACAGGCACCAATGCCTTACGTACCAGCAGGGGTGTTAAATAAATAGTCTGTTCATTTTGCAGCTGAGCACACAATACGCATTCAAACCCGGCAACAAATTGTACATTTTCCTCCCCCTCCATATATGAGGTAATTTAGGATCCATTCACACCACCTCCCAAGAAAGCTCCCTCAGTCTTCTGAATCGCACTCATCTCACTCAGACCTGTGGTGCAGAAACTAACATTACTAGATCATTTTGCCAAATATCCAGCCTAGTTCCTCCTCTTGGGTCTCCAGGAGATCTGATCAAACCAAGGGACAGTTTAATCTCCATATCCTGGGATTTCCATCCTACAAATCTCAATCCTACCTCTCCTCCTGATTCAGGGCTGCTGGAAAAAAATACTTAATCAGGAGAGCTTGCCAGCCTTGCAAAAGATGGTGTTCCGCAACCAATCTCCATTCCACACAAAGAAGTCCTTTGCCCTATACCAACCACCACAGAAGGGGGTGTTTCAGGCTACAAAAATCTATGAAGTGGGTCAAATTCTACCCTCATTACACCTACATAAATCTGGAGTAATTCCACTGATGTCACAGAGCAGAATTTGGCACAAACACTTGTAATACATAAATTGCATTCTTAATCCTGTAAATTCCAGTGTTTGCTGCCCTATCACTGCCATTAATGGAAGTTATACTTGCATGAGAAGTGGCTAACTCCTTCATACTATGTGCCATATACGTAGGGACAACACAAGGATTAATGTTACAGTACATATGACAAAAGAAATATCTATACTCAGGGTCAGATCCTGTTTCCTTTTAAATCAATGACAAAATTCCAACAGTCAACAGTGCGTGGCTGGACCCTTTTTTATTTTTTGCCCATTGTAAATTTGTTGTGTTGACCACTATTTGTTTACAATGCAATGTTCCTGACTCACTGAGCACTCAGCAAGATACAACCTTCTGATACTGCTCCTTTTTCTAAACTAGGCTCACTAATGACATTTCTGACTAAGGCTGGGAAATTGGCACATATTGATTCTGAAGAGTTGTGAATCTGAAAACTAGAGATTAATTAATTTTTGTTTAATTTCTCACCACAGAAAATTCTTCTACTGCAAATGTAAAGAGCACACAAAAATTTCAGCTCCTGTCTTTCAATCATATTTTATGCTGTTAACCTCTATCAAGTTTTGCCTCTAGGTGCAAGACATTCCTAGAATTCTTCTGTTCATTCAGTAAACTTCCTGCAACAAATTTATGTATCTTTACCATTGTTAATTGTTTTTATTTACTGCTATGGTAAGCCAAATATATTGTATTTCAGTTTAAAATCTAATATATGTTACTACTTTCATTGATAGGTTCAAGACATCATTGAAGTTAGTTTTATATCAATGAGGTTTCACCAAGAAAAAATATAGAGAGAAACATTGTCTTTGTTAAATTTAAGCTGTTTAAAATGTATCTTAATTGATGGTGAAAACAAGACTTCAAAATATGCATTTCAAATTAAATTAATCAACATGTTAAAAAGACATATGTCAACAAGTAAAATACTCTATAGCGGTATAATGATTGTAAGCTCTTCAAAGCAAGAACTCTGTCTTTCTAGAGCTAGAGCTTGTACTCCGCCTTGCACTTGGGTCCCCAATCCTGAATGGGGCCTTTGGGCATTATCACAATATAGATAATAAGCTATAATCAAGCTCTTTCTTACATATGTCAGAACAGATGGATTCAACATGAGACAAAAGGTACATCAAAAAGCACTATACTAAGCTGTGGCACTTAATCTTCTCAGATCCCCATGCAAAATAGCTCAATACTTTTTATATCCTGTGTATTGTTCCACACTGAAGCCATTTTTGCTGACGGCCTGCCATGGAAGCTGCTGAAGAATGCTCTTCTCACTGGAACCCCGACCAGCTGCTACTTCACAACCTTGCGAAGACTCAACTAAAGACTCCTGCAACAGCAATAATGCCATGGGAAGAGTGACCACCTTCTTGCTTCTATGGAACTGGGGCTCCCTTTTCCTGCAGACAGTAGCGTAGCTAGCCGGGTTCAGGGGAAGCAGCTGCTTCCCCCACCTTTCCAAAAGGGGCCGGAGGAGCGAGGGGGGGCGCAGGCTGGCGGCCCGCAGCGCGGCCGGCAGCCATGGGGGAGCGGCGGACGTGGCCGGAGGAGCGGGGGGACAAAGCATGGCGGCCGGCAGCCGTGGCCGGAGGAGCGGGGGGGGCCACGGGGGTAGCATGGCAGGACTGGAGGAGCCATGGGGGGAGGGGTGGTGAGGCCGGAGGAGCCAAGGGGGGGGCGCCTCTTTTATGGTTTGCTCCCCCTCCTCTTAGAAGCTGGCTAGACCACTGTCTGCAGATTCCCAGGATCAGCTGGGTGGGATTGGGTGGCCATGTTCCCTACCACTACAAAATCTTCTATCTTCTAAGAGGGAGATTACTTGGCAATTTCGGGGGGGAGATAGCTCAGTGGTTTGAGCATTGGCCTACTAAACCCAGGGTTTTGAGTTCCATCCTTGAGGGGGCCACTTAGGGATCTGGGGCAAAAATCAGTACTTGGTCCTGCTAGTGAAGGCAGGGGGCTAGACTCAATGACCTTTCAAGGTCCCTTCCAGTTCTGTGAGATAGATATATCTCCATATATTATTATTAAGTTAACCTCTCAGAATTCATGAGCTCTCACCATATTCCCTTTTGCTTATATCCATGGGAGAGGACAATGTGGACCCAAATTATTATATCTTCATTTAAATAAGGCAAATTTGGGGTCTTTCCCTTTTTATTTTGTATTCATCTCTCCCACTAAAATTAAGGCATGTATGTGTGACAAGGACAGAATAGAATTCAAAGTGATAAAGAAATTCTATACATTGTTTTGGTTTTCCAACTACCAATTATATCTTAGTGAATAGTGAATTCACCTTTCAATACATACAACTGTTGACTTAAGTATTCTATCATTTTGCTGCATAGAAAATACATTACCTTTTAACTAATAGCTAATATACATTAGCGTATTTTTTCTAAAACTTTGTGTCACTTGGAAATACATAATTTAACTATCACAATTCCCACTGGGAATATCTCATGTAGATCATTAATATTACTGTTGTTTTAAAAAAAATTCTCAAAATCAACATATATATTTCCTTAAACGCAGGGACTTCCATAAAACAAAGAAAGGCTCTCAATTCCTCTTTCATTCCATATGATATGCAGCTGCATCAGTCCCATCAGGAAATAGGCAACAGGAAATTCTTAACATTCTGAAGAGAAATTTAAAGATGTGGGTCTCATCACCCTTTCTCCTAAAAGTGCTTTTTGATTGTCTAAAAGATGTTTACATCAAAACTAAAATTTTAAACTTACAACTTTATTTAGATCTTCTACAGCCACAGGCCTCATTAAGTTGCTAACCAGGAGTTAGAAATACATTTTTGTACGTTTCCTTCCCTTTTTCATCCCCCTCCCCCCCCCGTCCCCAAAATATAAATCAATAAAGAAAGTTGACACCTATAGATGAAATCAAGCCAAGTACTCTAGCTACTGGAAAATATGCCTTCATAATGTCCTACTGCTGTGTTATTTGTGTTTCTAACTATAGCTCTTGCATATATAATTCCATTATACTTTTATAAATCAGCGTTTTGAAAAATGCTTTTGAACCATTAATATATTTTCCTGGTTAAAATTCTTTGAGATGTTCTTAACAAGAGTCTTAGATAATGAATTTGGGCAAACTCTGGAACAGTCTTTACAGTATTATCATTCTCATTAATTTTCAGAACTACCCACTGTGTTGAGATGATTGTCATGGGCCTAAGACTTCAATTTGGCTAAATATTTTTGCATATATTTCAACATATAAGTAACTAACAGATGTTTAAAATGCTACATTCACATTCTAGAAATAGTTAAATATTTACTATAGTATCATAATTTGTTTGCTGCACTCATTTTTATTTTGTTGTTTCTATCTTTAAACACTCCTTTAGTATCCTGGTTGGCTGTACACAAAAAGCTTTAAAATGCCTTCACTAGAAAACAAAACACACTGGATTTAGTAAATACAGCTGTGCTTTTAAATAAGAAAAAAAAAGCATTTAAAGTACCAGAAATGAAAAACAAAGAAAAAAGAAAACACTTAAGGCACAGAAACTTAACATTTACCTAAGGTCCAGACTTTATGTAAATTGTTAGCCTAACAACATCTTACAAATTCATATTTTGTTTTGGCTTTTGAAAAAACCTGAAAAAACCTGTAGTGTTAAATCATTACTAGAAGGCTGTATTAGATGAAAACAATATCACTTTTTAAAAAGTTAATACAGAACATATACAGTCTTTTACTTATTCTTTTTTCTTTTCCCCCTCCACCACCTTTTTTTTTTTTAGGTTATCTTTGAAGACTGATTCTGTTTCCATTGTTTCATCCTTTAGCATTCACATATCAGAGCAATAAGTATTTCATTACTGGTTTATCTGTCCAGAGGCTTGAGAAGCAGTAACAATTAACCCTCCCTTCACAGTGATTGATACAGGCTTTGCTTTCAATTTGTTCCACTACACAGATCATGAAATTCTGAATGCGATCATCCTTATTGACCTACACTTTCAAACACACGGCTACAATGAGATGAAAGTAATTATTAAAAGGAACTCAGGACTACTCAATGCTGAAACAAAGTCTTTAAAAAATCTTCTTGATGACCTTTCTTAAAATTGGAAGTATTTGATGTGAAATAAAATGATGGATTTGCTTCATAATCTGGAAATATTACATTCAAAACTTATCAATGTATGTTATGATTATACCATAGGCACTCAACTCTGCAACACTGACTTCAACAGGACTGATCAGTTGAGTAAAACCTAGCAGGGTCAGGCCCTATATGTTCCTCAAAGGGCTTTATTTTACACCAGTACTGATTAAAATATTTTGTGAGACATGTCAACTCTTTAATTATTATGCTGCTATGACCTGCTTCTTAAAGGGATAGTATTTCTTTTGAAGACACTGCACTTCCTGATTCACCTTACTATATAAATATGTACAGTCAAAAAACCGAGCTCTCAACAAGGAATGAAGAACTGAAAAGCAACAGTTTTACACCATCAGACAACTGAACCGAGACTTATTAACCCATGTATAAAGACTCCACTGCACTGGGAAACAGAAATATTTTTCACAAATCCTTGAAAAATAGTCTCAAATAAATATTAACCTCTTGAAATCGATACATTCTGAGGAATATAAAGTGATTGGCAGAGGAGTGCAGTGACTACAGAACTATTTAAAATAAGAGTTGCAGTCAAAGAAAATCAGGATAGAAAACTATGCAGCAGAATGTTCTTACAGGCCTCAGGGTCTAATCACAAAACAGAGTGATGGAGATGAACCAATACTGCATGGATTAGTGATGAATTATTTTGAACTATAATCATATGTCAGCACAAGAGGGGAAGTAAAAACTAGCCATTACTCACAAGTTGATGTGCAGATAAGTAAAATAAAAATTGGGAAAAAATTATATCCTAAACTAAGACATGAGAATAATGAAAATCTAAAATGTTGTTAAACTCCAAGTGACATTCTATGTATTGTCTTTCGTGTACTATACAATATTGAATATTTACACAGTATGGTCTGCAAAGTGCTTAGGCTAAAGCAGGGTTAAATCACCATCTCTTCTGTAAATCAGTATCTGATAACAGTATATATGAAAAAAATCTTAGTAGGAAGATGTAGACTTAAATGATCACAAAAGGCACAATTTTTCATATAGTGAAATTACAGGAAATACATATAAATGTAAATTTATATATAATACTAATGAAGGATTTAATTTCCTTTCGTCCATCTGGAAAACAAAATAACATCAAATTAGGATTCAATATTAGCTTTCTTTTTACTGTGAAAAAAACTGTTAGAACTAATTTTGCAAGGAAAGAAAAATCAAAACTGCTATTCACAGAGATTCCTGAGATTCTTATGAACAGACTGTTTAAATGAAGAGCACTTTAATCAGTAGAGGAATCCTCACGTTTCTAATGTCTTGCTGTGCATTCTGCAGGTTATAGTAGCAGCTGGTAGAGGTCATATATCTTTTGTGAGCATCCCAAAAAGGCTCACTGCCAGACTGTTAAATTATGAATAAGCAATGAACAAAAGAATGCAGATACGGTGGTGACAAGATAATCCAAGCAAATTTATCTATGACAAATTTCACAGGATTAACAAATTACATTTACACAGAACAATAAAAATGTGCAAAAAATGATGAGCCTACTTTTCCCTCACAGCATTAGTTAAAAAAGTCACCATTCCAGTGCATTTAAATTTAACTTTATCTAAAATAAGACATTTACAGCATGCTGAAGACAACCATATAACATTATTTCCTTTCAAGAAACTATACATATATAGTGTATGTAATATATTATATATGTGCATACAGTACACTATAACTGTATACATCACTGTAGAATTACATGAAAAGTCTTCCCCGCTATAAGTATCATAGCAAATATAGAAGAGTACTAACTGTCAAAAGCTCCATTTTACTTGGAACATATTTTGCCAATCGTTAGCCACTTTTCCCCATAAAGATTGTTTTCTTTCTATTTGCATCAAACAGTATAAAACATGATACCTCCACACACAAAAATTAAGTCCTGAATAGGAGTTGAAATACTTTTTCCAGTAATATTACAAAATAATTAAACAAGTAAAAAGGCAATATCCATCCATGATTTCTTGGAAAGATGTGGGAGAGTATATATAATCTAAATATTGTATGTTATAAAAAGGATCCCAAAGATATATAATTAGTGTGTCAAGTCACTCTTCTATTTTGGATTTAGTGTTTACTCTATCCTTTTAACTGAAGCCCTGGTCTTGAGAAGTGGTGCAAAAACATAAAATTACATTTTGAGTGAATTGGTGCTAGAATGCATGGAATAAGGGTTTCCAAACTACAATTCCGTAGAAGAGGAAATTAGGTTTTGCTAACAAAACAAAACAAACAAAAATATTAAGAGCAAAGTCAGTGTCACTGCAAAAAAGGAACCAAATTTATGTTTAAAAGATCCAAGCACTGTTATACCTTTTCCACAATTAGTCTCATTTGAGATATGTACTGTCAATTCAGTTTATTTTTGTTTTTTAACATTAAACAGTTGTTTAGTAAAAATACAACTTTAGTAAAATTGGTCCTCTTCAACACTATACATCATTTACATATCAAATGTATGCTCTCCTTACAGAATACTGCCTATAAACAGGAAACCTAACTATTAAAGTGAACATCCAATTAATTAAGATACTTTAGTAAAATACTTGGATCCTTCAAACACTGATACTTGAGTACCATTTATCTAGCTCATTCAGCCATTGAAAAAATTACTGTACTTTTTATTTTTCAGAAGAAATACAAGTTTTATAGTAAATCAGAGCAGTGACTCAAAAACAATGAATTAATAAGGCTGCCCTAAGCATCTGTTTCTCTTCAGTACTTTTTGTACTAGTTACCTACAAATAAAAACAGGAATGTTTTATTTTATTTTTTTATTTTTTCCAGAACCTCTTGTCAATAGAACAAGTGTTGAAGCAAGTGAATCAATTCTGTATCCAATGATACTCTGACAAATATGAACACTTTGCAGTTATGAAGGCTATTGGATAAGCAGCAATGGCAATAAGTCCTTTTTTTTATCCCAAAGATAGCACTTTAAAGACTCAGTCATTCAACCCTTTCTCCTGACCTCAACCTTGACCTACAGAATCTGCCAACTTACAAGAGGTTTTTTCCTCACTGTAATATACTCAGTCTCTATTCTCCCCTAAACAGAGATAGCCAGTCCTTCCAAAACTTTGCAAATTATTGTTTTGCTAAATGGACTGCAATCTAAAAAGGACAAGTCTGAGTACATCATGCACATCTAAATCTAGTACTCAAATACACTAAACTTTAAATTGGCAAATACTTCCATCTCTCCTACATGATATCTAAGCAAGACAACAAAGCAACCCGCCACCCAGTTATATAATGTATAATATATGTGAGCATTATCACAAGCCAAATATGCACTTTTCTAATTTAATCCAAAACGACAACCCAAAAACAATATTATTCTATACAATTAAGTTTAAAAACGTTACAGCCAAACAACATTTACTGAACCCAATTCCATATTCCTTAGGCAGGCAAAACTTCCAGGCTGGGATTTTCAAATGAGCCTAAGGTGTTTAGGCACCCAACTCCATTGCAACTGAATGGGTGTTGGGTGCCCAAGTCCCTTAGGCTCATTGGAAAATCCCAACCCCAGGGAGTTAATTGTAGATTATGTATATGCATACTATTCAAACTGTATCCTGAACATAGGTTTACATGTGTATATAATCAATGATCCCTGACTTTAATGAAACAATACTCTTTCATTTTAATTACTAAACATAGTGTTGAACCATTATTACAAATGAAATTAACAGATATGATAAAAATGTTGATTTCCATAAGAAATAAAAAATACAATCAGCTGTTCCATCAAAGCACTTTCTTTCAATGAGAATTTTGCCTCTATAAGAAGTACAAAGCCCCAAACTCTCTGAGGAGGCAGTGTGGTCCAGGGATAGGGAGCCAGACTTGGAGTCAGAAGCCCTGGATTTTATTCCCAGTTCTAGCATTGCTGTATGAGCTCTGCCAATTCTCATGATTTTTATATGCCTTAGTTTATCCATCTGTAAAATGGACAAAATAATGCATATGCCCCTTTTAAAGCACTCTGAGCTCTGCAGAGGAAAATCTTCACAAAAACGCTAAGTATTATTAAGTGTTGATCGGTTGTAACATGACATCAACAGGAGTTCCCAGAGCAGAGAGAGGACAGCACAAACTCTAAGAGTATAATTTCAACATGCAAAAATAAGAAAATTCAGCACTGAAAATGAAAACGTCCACCATGAAAAGGAGCTACCTCAACTCAAGGGTCAAGCCTATTCTTTTAATGAGTCATTTAATTATTACCAATTTGTCCTCATATGAAGTTATGTAAGATCACCTGTCCTTCAATGTGATTCTAAATTTTGCCTGTGTAAGGAATACAGGATCAGAAACTACATAAACTTCAATATTTAGGCCCACCAGATTGACATTGCTATTTTCTTGGAAGCTCTTTTGACAGAGGACTACCCCATTTTTATTTCAGAATTTCCTTGTTCTTTTGTGGTTGTCGATACACAGATGCACAGCCCAATCCTGCCCTTAATCAAGTCCATGAGAGTTTTACCATTACCCTCAGTGGGAACAAAATCAGGCCTACAGTATTAAATGTAAAAAATATATTTTTCCTTTTGGCTTTCTATAGTATTTTCTTTCCTTTGGTTTTTCTTTTTTTTTTTTTAATGAAGATATAATTTGAATGTACACTTCCAAAGACAGAATATAGCTCTTCCAAGACACTGTTGCAAACATAATCCTGTTCTTACCACACCATATTTTTCTACGTAATGTTCCACTACATTATACAATATTAATGAATATTTTTACTACTTAAAGTCCTTTGAAATCAATGGCACAAGAGTTCTATTCATGTCACTGGGACTTGGTGTATTGCGAAACTACAGCTCAAGCTGGTCACAGAACAATGCTCTAGTCATATAAGACACACCAGCAACCATTTTATTCCTACAATGCTGCATCTTCATATGCAATATTATAACAAATTATTCTTATTATCTGAAGTTCTGTTAAAACCAGCAGTACAAGCACCTTATTGACACTATTAGGACTTTGTATGGCAAAGACAACTTGCAGTAGTCTTTTATATATTACACAGAAAGATACCACCTATTATGAAAAATATATTTATTAATGCCATTTCAAAACATTTCTTCTAAATGTCAAAAACACTTTGGCAGCAATGAACTAATTTCCAAGTTTTAAAAAAAGCAGCACTGAGAAAGAAATGTCTTGGCTAAATACATTCAAAAAATTTTCAGTTTAAAAAATAATTCCATGCTGGCAAATTGTGTGCCAAGTTTCAATGTAATTACTTCTGAAACCACTATAGGACAGATTCTGAAATCTTACCTCACACGAGTAACTCTTACACCTGTAAGCAGCAGTTCTATCGACTTTAACAGGAAATTACTCCAATGGGCCTACTTGCACATGTAAGAATTGGTCACATTAGGTCCACTTTCAGGATCGGTCCAGTTACACTGAACTCCCAAATCACTTAATGCATATAAAATGAAATTCAGCTACATTCTGTACAGGGGCTCGACCCCGCAGCCACTAAGTCAGTATCAGTGCTCCCACTGACTTCAATGGGAGCAGGATCAAACCCAAAATGTTATGAAAATTACTAGTTAGTCGGCATGCTCAGTTTCAGACATTCAAAAATATGAGCACACATCCCCCCATAAATAAACTACTATCAAAAAAAGATTTATGAAACAAATTATTTTTTAAAATAAAGATACCTTTTAGCCAGAATATTAGTAATACAAGTGGCTGAAATGATAAAAATTGTCTGTGTCACTTTTCACCAACTGTTTTACATAATTTTTTGCAGTGAATTTCACATCTGGCTAGCAACTTGTATGCCAAGTTTCAAACCAAATGCAATTTGAAACTGCCAATACATTACACTCTGAAATTCAAGTGCTGAGAAGAAGAATGGGGAGGTTGATGTTCATGATGTATCCTGATGTTCCCTTAAAATATCCATACTTCTGGGTGTTGTAGTAAACTGCTAATTTTAATGTGGTAACTTTGGTTATGAATGTCAAGTTACTGGACTTAAGAAGCAATACTATAATTATCCAGTATAAAAATAGTATTTCTACATAGCACCATTAGTTTTGTATAAAACAAGCTAAATGCCTATTACTTTCAGAAGGAAAAAAATTACGCTGTAAAACGATGTAAGAAACAATGCAGCAGACAAAATCTTGTTATTCAGAATCCCATTAGTTACTGAAAATACCTAATATAACTTTTGTTGATCAATACTTTCACATAAGCCCTAAATAATATATGATTCCAGTGGGGGGGGGGGAAATGCAGCAAATCAAATATGGTGGGAGATTATTTCAAATTATGAATAGTAGTATGACTGCTAATCCATAAATCAGAAATCAGAAAGATTGTTGTAATGTGGGAGGGCTCTATTTAATAAAGGTCATTATAACTCCTGGCTCTAGAGCTATAAGATCTAATATCCTCTCTGGTAGCTCTATGATATGCCCATGCATTACTGTTCTTGTTGACAGACTGTTGCCTTGGAAATATTTCATTATTTCAGTTTTTCCATTTGTAGACCCTTGGCCTTGTGATATGAAGGCCACCCTATTTCATATTTTCGATTATCATTTAAGCAATCTTCTGGAGCTATTTATATAAAAGCAAGTGTTAGACAATGCATATCATCATTTATCACTGTTGTGTTTAAGCTTATACTCTAGAAAGAAATACAAAAATGATGAGTTTTTTTCTTTACTTTAAACCAACACTACTGGGATACTGCGATATGCTTTACAAATCAGCACTAGCATACCATATGCATGACACTTCTATTTAATCATCTTGGATACATATCCACACAACTGAAAGATCCTAGGCTGGTACTGTAACTGTATAATTTGCAGCCTACCAGAGTTTAAAAGAAAATCAAAGAAGTTTAACTTGCATAATTTGGAAAATAATTATCTCACAATCTAAACAGGTAAAATGAAGTTTTAAAATTATTCAAGTAGAATTAATACTTAAGGGTAGCATATATCATCTTTGGAAGACATTTCAAACCATTATCCTGTTGTTTACAGTATTTTAACACATTCCATCTAAATATTGTATAAATGAAGAACAAATATATAGATTGTTTACTCTCACGGGTCTAAATTTTGATATCTAGTTTATTTAAGAAGTAACTAAGAAAACAGTGATTGCAGAAGCCATTTTTCAAATCACTTACAAGATACAACTCAGAGGAGATTTACAAAGTAAGCTTGAATAAACAGTTACATGCAAGAATGTAGTGAAACGTTAAATAAGTTTTAAGAAAATGCACATTAGTGTATATTTACTGAAGTACTATTACCTTTTTTCCAAAACTTTTTCCAAATACCACATAGGATTATATATAATTTCCCATATAAAAACAAATCAACTCACACACATAATATTTATACTTAAAGTGTTCAGAGCATTGTAAACAGTGATAACCAAGAGAACCCTCGGGGCACAAAACTGTCTGGACACTAGGCCAAGTTTGTGGCTATTAGCGTTCTAAGAGTTTAGGCTACTTGTTCCCCTGAAATGATTACTCCTCCCACTCCCTACAGGGTAAAACTACTCTGATCCAACCTTTAAAATGACAGCATCAGAGCTGAACAAGAAGATGCTATTAAAGGGCATTAAATTAAATACAGTATATCCTCCTACAACTTCAATCAGAATTTCAGACCAAGTGTTATTTAGTTCAGCTCTCAAGTGGAGCAGAATAACAAATTGCGCACTTTGATTTACCTTCTCCGAATGCCAAATGGAGACAGGTGATAAAGAAAGCACTCATGCACAGGCTATGAAGTTTCCCCTAGAAATTAATTCTATCTTCAAGATTCCTATCTCAGAGAAATTCCCAAAATGGCACACAAATATGCTTCTGCTGGAGAGATTACTGAAGCTGTCCTGGCAAATACATTTATTACTAATATAGTACCAGGATCAGAAAGAAGACAGCAAAATTGTATATTAGAAAAAAAACATTGATATTTATACATTGTTGTTTTCCTTGCAAATGAAGAACTTTATAGAAAAAGAAAAAAAGCATGCTGCTATAGGCACTATTAAGACAGTAAAAATGCCTATGCAGCCACTGGAAGAAAATGTTGAATGTTTATCGCTAAAGAGAAGCTAAAACATAAATCAGACCTTTAATTTCTGGATTTTTAACAGAGGTGCGCATTACACCTATATCCAAATTCAGCTCCATATGTCTTCGACTACATTGTCGAAGTGCAACAGTTAATGGTATGTATCAAGCACAGCTATATAAATACTTTACTTATGAATACAAAAATATAGTTTTCCAAGATTTTGCAATACTCAGTAACTTACTTGACCATTACTTCTATCAAATCTGCATTTATTTTTTAAAACATACACTGTGATATGTTTACCATCACATTTTAAAAAGACATTTTACATTAAAAGTGTGAAATAAAAACTGTTTGACCACAACTTATTTTATGTAAATATTTCTCAGATCAACTTGCACTGTAAAATATAAATCTGACAATGTGACCCAATCATTTTTAAAAGCTAAGTGTTAATTTCCATTTTACAACTAACCAGGCACCTTCCTCACCCTCCCACTCATCCCAAACTCACTGATAATGCTAAGGAAAGCACACAAAAACAACCAAAAAAAAAAAACAACTTTGGCTGCCTCCTGTTGGACATATATCTTAGTGAAATGGATCTTTGAATACTTTTGTAAGAATCACAAAGTCACATCACATGAACTTGTCAACCGCTTCCTACTGATCACTTCTAGAAAGAGTCATTTTACTTAGAACAAATCTGCTACGGCCAATTCATGTCAGCAACAGCCAATTAACAGCAAACACAATCCCAAACAAAAGTATAAGGGGCGAGACTGGTGGATTAGAAGCAAAGGGGGGAAAGTACCATCCACTCTGAATTCTACGAATAACATCAGTTTATAGTCCTTTAAGACATTTTGTATACAAACTCTGTTGCGTGTTTTAACCAACTCCACAGTGCAATAAGTATCAACTGTTCCAAACAGCCTGATGTGTTTCCACCACCAAGGACGCCAAGGGCGGGGCTGAGAGGGGGGCAGTGTACATTATTCTGCAATTATTGTAACGCTTTGGACAAACTTGCCCGAATGCGCAGCTTGCTACGAAGAGCAAACAGCTCTTCCCTAGTTTTGGCCTAGCTGCACTTGAACTGCACAAGCAGGGACGGCCCCTCAGCAAGACGTTCCGGGCCTGGTGCAAGCTCCTCATCCCCCAGTCACCCCCTCCTCCTCCTCTCCCCTCCTTCGCGGAGACTAGAGACCCGAAAGGGGCCGCCCCGGGGATCCCCACCACCACCACCACATACACCCCTCCCTCCCTCGTCAACGCGCCCTGCCAAACACCGGCTCCTGCAAGCTGGGGAGGTGCCACTGCTCTGAGACTGGCGGCGGCTGCAACGGGGAGGCTCGCAGCGCGCGCGTGTGTGTGTGTGTGTGCAGACAATATGCAATAGGAGAGAAACTCCCCGTACTACCTGACAGGGCGAGCGGGTATCTGCAGGCAGAGAGTCCGCCTCCTCCCACCATTCCCCGGCATGGCAGCCAACCCAGACCCAAGGCAGCGGCGGCGGCGGCACCGCGCGGCGCTGCTGCTGCAGGTTCAATAAAGAGAAAGTGTTACCGTTCTCGCCGGGAAGGATCCTGCTGAAAGCTTGGCTTGGTGGGCGCCATCTTCCTGGGGTTTTTTTTTTTTCCTTTCTCCCTTACTTTTCCCCGTGCTGGGGCTGGCGTGTGTGGTGTGTCTAGCGGCGGTAATGGCCCTGATTACCCAGACAGGCTAAGGAAAAGTACTGAGGCCGAAGCATCGCGGGCTCCCGCTCCTCGGCGCAGTCCTGGTGCAGGTTGCTCGCTAGCACGGCTGCTGCGGCGGCCGCCGTCCACAAGCCGAGGAGCGGAGAGAGCCCGGGCTCCGCCGGCTCCACAGACATGCCCAGCGCAGAGACAGGCGGCCGGCGGCGGCGGGGGGAGAGAGCCGCGCAGCCCCGGCGGGCAGCCCGGCCATTGGCATCGCCCGGCAGGTGTGACACACGCACACAGCACGGGCCAGATTAAGCTGGGTGCCAGGCCATGGGGCGAGCGGGGCTGGGGAGAGAGGGGGAGGGAAGAGTCAGGGAGCTCCGGGCTTGACCGCTGTGAAAGTATTTCTGGGCATTTTCCAGCTGCTTCCCCAGCTCCGCTCTCACTCTCTGTGCAGGGGACAGAGCCTCCGCTGCCGGCGCAACAACGCCACTCAGTTGCAGTTTCGCACACTTTCCTGCTCTGGAGCAGCAGATCCAGCAGAAAAGAGGGGCTGAGAGACAAGGTTGTGTATGTGTAACTCTGCGAATGCACGTGTGCATATCACAGGGGAGAGCATGTGTGCACTCTATGTAGAAATCCGTGAGACAACATATGCTTTATACAGCGTGTGTGCATTACATACGGAGAAGTGCGTGTATGCGCAATATGTTATGTGTGCAGCATATGTGCATCTATTATGTATACGGTATTGGAAGAGAGTATATGCGTTAGATACACAGAAGTGTACGCACGTGTGTATAGCTCATATCTTCTGTACAGAAACCGCAGATAAATGGGGAGGGTTGCGAATATAGGCGCGCGCATCCATTTGAGTGTGTACAGACCCCGCATCTTAGTATACAGTTCTAGCTGTAGATGCTCTCTTCTTGAAAGATACAACATTGGTCATGTTAACACAATGTGACACGCTCTGTTTGGGAAGCATATGCTTCACATTCACTGGAGATTACCAAACTGATCACGAAATAAGGGAGCGAGAAAAAGAGCATACCTTACAGGTTTCTTTTAACATACCAGGAGAGCTGGGGTTAAAGAGATTTTAAAAAACAATGTCTCTTTTGTAAATGGCTTTTCAAACCCAAAATAACAGTGTTGCTGTGCTTCTGCTGCCTGCAAGTTCAGCTGCTTAGGGCCTGATCCTGTTCGCAAAATGAATCGGATTCTTTCCATGGGAGCAGGATCGAGCCCAAAACAACGGGGTTTAAACAGAGCGTCTTCTCCATAATTTAAAAAGGGAAAGAGGAATGGGATGGCTACACGTTTGAGTTGTGCAAGAGAAAGCGAGTGAGGAAGAAGTTATTAAAGCACCTGAAAGTTTGGCTGTAGGGCGTTGTTAATGCACCAGCAGAAGAATCTCTCCCTGTAGGAGCCATCGAGACTGACCTACCTATTAGGTTTGAGGACTTCCAGAAGCAGACACAGGCTGCCAGGGACCAAGCCCCTGCAGATAGCTTCTCTCTCAAAGCAGCCTACTCACCTAGGCCCCGATCCTGCAAACACTTACACACGTGTCTACTCACTGTAGTAAAGTTAAGCACGTGGGTAAGTATTTCAAGGACGGGGCCCCATTTCTTACTGGACTGTTAGTATTTGTCACTCTGCAATACATACACATATTAACTATACTGTATTTATCCAGAGTAAACATCATACATCTCAACATAAGATCCTTGGGTTTCTTTTATTTTTATTTCAGTCATTAAATATGGGATCTGTAATAGAATTTCAACTTTATATCAAGGAATCTGGGGGTCCAAAAAGCACAAAATGCCAGTCAATCCGGCAAGCCTTTTCCCTCCCCTCCTCCAGAAAAAAAAAGTGAAGAGGTGTCATCTTGGATTTTTGCAATGAGCATAAAAGTGATGCCAATGTTTGGGTACATTTGTAAAGCATTTCAGTATAACAAGTTGAAACATCATTCAAATTAAAGGCATAGTTTTAGTCTATAAAACTAATAGTTACCTAACATTTGGAGAAAATGCAAATTGTTTTTTCTACATGAAATTATGTAATTTATGTAAAGCATCCAGACTGGACTTGAGTCTCATTATTGTAAGTATTTGACTATATATTTAGTCAACAATATTTGGTTTACTGGTGTTGGTAGTTTATCAGAGAGGAGTTGTTCTTATAACTTTTTCCTGATTACTGACTGACAAAAATCCAGCTATTAAAATCTAACTGAAGTACTAACATTTCACAAACTGCCTTGTCCATATATTTCTGTATAGCTTAACCCTCCAGAGGTCTCTTTCATTTATTTAAAAGTCAATCTGACATTTCTGACCCTTGACTTCCCCACTTCACAGACTAAATTATTGTGACAGTTGCCTGTACTTCCTAGTTAAAGTGACCGTCAGTTTCCCTTAGAATGTAAATACTTTGTAAGTGACAAAAATCCTAAAGAAACCATGAAAGGGAAATACTAGCCCAACTTTTTCCCATTCTTTATATCTGTCACGTTCCAGTTCTTTTATATAATAGGTTCGTGTATTTGAGCAAAAGAAGGCTGATATTTCATTTCAAACGTTCCTTAGTAAGGAAAGTTCTTAGGGATCATCTAACTGCAATATCACGTTTATACTAATTTTTCACAAAATAAAGCCTTCAAAAGTCACGTCCAGAAAATGTCTACCATCGGGCATCAAATGGAAAACACACCCATGTGTTTTCCAAAACTTGCCCTAATGTGTTAGGCAACTCAAAGTTGGTGAACAACACAGCAGGCAATGATCGATTATCTGAATCTTACCAGTTTAAATACTGGTGGTTCGAAACAAGAGTTTCCAAATCAGTGAAGTTTTAAATATAAGGTAAAAACTTACTGCGATAGTAATATTCATTATATGCACTAATATTCATTATATGTAGTTAGAGGTGTTGGATATTTATGGTTACACATCATTTTTACCCCCAATATTTAATTTAATGCAAAACTGGAAGCCCAGATGTTTGGAACTATAGTATTTTTATTTTATTTTAAAATGGAAATTGTTTAGATTTCAATCTAGACTTATTTTTGTCAATTACTGGGGAGTACATTTTTGTTCTAATTTGCTAGTAGCAAAGAATATCAAAGAGAAAGTTCAGATTGTAGACTTAGAAAGACGAGGAAATGTCATGTAATTACACATCATGTTAGTATCAGCACGTATCAATGAATTATTAAGAGGCGGGGGGTGGGGAAGGTCTTTAAACTTCATTATGACTTAGTGCCTAACCTAACTTTGTAGGGCTCTTCCTAAAGGCGCTGCCTGCGAATTGCGTGTATTTGCATTAGAATGCAGTTAAGATGAAATACTCCACAGTGCTGCGTACACTTAGGGTTTCATACTATATTTCCCTGTACTAACAGGTGACATGATAACACTACAATGTGGACCTGCAAGCGTGCAGCTCCAAGTGAAAATTGTCTCTTTCTCTGTCGAAAACAAATTATCAATCAACACACCGTGATCAATTATCCCCCAGGCTGCCACACAGTGGGATTTGCACAAGGCATTGACATTGAGAAATTCCTCTCTAGCAGGGAAGAGCGGACGGGATCCCAAACTTTGCAGCAGCCAAGCTAAGATGCCGGGGAACTCACTCCCCCCACCAACACCCCCCATTGCTGCTTTCCAACTCATTCAAGATACAACTAGAAGATTTTGTTTACATCTCGGTGCATTTTAAAACTGCCTGAATTTTTACACCCAAAGAGCTACCAACAGTGGGGGGGAGGGAAGGAAAGAAACACAAAAGCACAAAGAAAAGCAAGTGAGGGAGCCTCACGCACACCCTTTTTTGACCTGCACTCACCGTTGTTGGTAGGAAGTGATGCCCTGAACGTTTTGCGGGTTGCCGTTGGCTGCGGTGCTGGCTCTCCCCATGCCTGGCCCGGCCGGCACTCCCCCGGCCGCCCCACCGGCCGCCGCCGCAGTCACCTGCACGCTGAAATCCGGGAAGATCCTGATCATCCCCGCGGCTCAGCACCCAGCGAGTCTCGGCGAAGAGGTACAGCAGCTCCTCTCCCTCCGGCGGCTGCAGCAGCAGAGCCAGGCACACTGCAATCCCATTAGTGAGCGGCGGCCACTGTGAGTGAGGGAAGGCGCTTTGATCTGAGCTGCTGGGCTGAGATTGAGAGGAGTTGGGGGGAGGGAAGGATGGGGGGTAAAGGGAGGGGGGGATATTTTACCGATTTGCAAACATGCAGCGTGTGAGGATTTTGGGGGGGGGGGGGTCAGCACTGCCAAAGGAAGGTATAGCTAATAATACCACTGAAGCTGAGGTTATACCAGAAAATCCGAGCTGAGTAGGACAGAGAGGAGAGGGAGGCGCAATTACTTTAGCGGTGCCGTGAAAATGATGAGCAGCAAATGTTGCCTTTTTTCCCCCGTCCTCCCTCTCCCCCACCCCTCCTCCCAAAATGCAAGTCTTGGGCCTTGTCTACACTACGAGAGTAGTTCGATTTTACTTGCATCGAATTTTTGTAATCGATATTGCAAAGTCGAACGTGTGTGTCCACACTAAGGACAGTAATTCGACTTTGTGCGTCCACACTAACGGTGATAGCGTCGACATTCGAAGCGGTGCACTGTGGTCAGCTATCCCACAGTTCCCGCAGTCCCCTCTGCCCATTGGAATTCTGGGTGTAGCCGGCAATGCCTTCTGGGTAACAAAATGAGTCGAGGGTGCTTTTGGGAAACTGTCGTCATCCGTCCATCACTCCCGCCCTCCCTCCCTGAAAGCGCCGGCGGGAAAACAGTTCGCGCGCTTTTCCAGTCATTGACAGCGCGGACGCCACTGTACTCCGAGCATGGAGCCCGCTGCGACCATCGCTGCAGTTGTGGCCGCTCTCAACGTCTCGCAGCTTATCATAAAGGTTTCCCTGAGGCAGATGCAGAAAAGTCAGGCAAGGAGGCTACGGCACCGCGGTGATGTCCTGAAGTCTGAGAGTAGCACAGACCTGTCAGAAAGCAGGCGACCCAGCGCCGAGGACATCACAGTGGCAATGGGTCATGTTGATGCCGTGGAACGGCGATTCTGGGCACGGGAGACAAGCACTGAGTGGTGGGACCGCATAGTGCTGCAGGTCTGGGATGAATCCCAGTGGCTGCGAAACTTTCGCATGCGGAAGGGAACTTTCCTGGAACTTTGTGAGTTGCTGTCCCCTGCCCTGAAGCGCAGTGACACCCGGTTGCGAGCTGCACTGAGTGTACAGAAGCGAGTGGCCATAGCCCTGTGGAAGCTTGCAACGCCAGACAGCTACCGGTCAGTCGCGAACCAGTTTGGGGTGGGCAAATCTACCGTGGGGGTTGTTGTGATGCAAGTAGCGAAGGCAATCGTTGATGTACTGCTGCCAAAGGTAGTGACCCTGGGAAACGTGGAGGCGATCATAGATGGCTTCGCAGCGATGGGATTCCCAAACTGCGGTGGGGCCATAGATGGAACTCACATCCCTATCCTGGCACCGGACCACCAGGCCACCCAGTACATTAACCGAAAGGGATACTTTTCCATGGTGCTGCAAGCACTGGTGGACCACAGGGGACGTTTTACCAACATCTACGTGGGATGGCCGGGCAAGGTTCATGACGCTCGTGTTTTCAGGAACTCTGGTCTGTTTAGACGGCTGCAACAAGGTATTTACTTCCCGGACCGCAAAATAACTGTTGGGGATGTGGAGATGCCTATAGTCATCCTCGGGGACCCAGCCTACCCGCTAATGCCCTGGCTCATGAAGCCCTATACTGGCGCCCTGGACACTGAAAAAGAACTCTTCAACTACCGGCTGAGCAAGTGCAGAATGGTGGTGGAGTGTGCTTTTGGCCGTCTCAAGGGGAGATGGAGAAGCTTACTGACTCGCTGTGATCTCAGCGAAACCAATATCCCCATTGTTATAGCAGCTTGCTGTGTGCTCCACAATCTCTGTGAGAGCAAGGGGGAGACCTTTATGGCGGGGTGGGAGGTTGACGAAAATAGCCTGGCTGGTGATTACTCACAGCCAGACAGCCGGGCGAATTAGAAGAGACCCAGCGGGAAGCGCTGTGCATCCGGAGGCTTTGAAAGCAAAGTTCCTGAGTGAGCAGGGTAACCTGTGATTTTATAGTTTGTGTACTGAGAAGCTAAACCTGCCCCCGTTTCTTTACCCAGGTAATGTTGACTATCCTATCCAGTTACATACCCCCTTCACCCCCCCTCCAACACACGTGTCGAAATAAAAATAGTTCCTACTTTGTTAAAGCACACCGTTTTCTATAATACTGTTTTCGCAGGGAATTTTTTAAAACTGGGACGCAGACTGTGGTGCGGGGCGGGTCTAGTGTTGTGATGCGAATGCAGCTTCTAAACTCAAGGATGACAGGCTCCGCTGCGGTGGGATGCTGTTTCAACGGAGCCTGTCACCCCTCCTGATCGGGGACTGTGTGTATGGGAGGTCTATTTGACTTTGTGGCAGGGGGAGGACGGTTACAGATCCCATGCTGTGTGGCTCTGTGATCCTGTCTAAGGACCGGCGCTTAAGATCTGTAACTGCCCTCCCCCGCCACAAAGTCACAGAGCAACCCCACCCCCCCAACATTACATCAAAACAACCTCCCAGACTAACCGGGGCAACTAGTCACTGCATCACTGCACTGTGTATGTGCCCTGCTGCTGTGCCTGCCCCCGACTATGTACCCTGCCAAAGGAGACTGTCCTGTCCAATTTCCAACCCCCTTTCCCCTCCTCCTCCAAAAGAACATGATTGAAACAGTAGTTAACAGAAACGAATTTTTTATTATCAACTACACATGGCATTGGGAGGTGAAACTTGGACGTGGGCTTGTGTCAGGCGGGAAGGAAAGAACTTTTCAAATTTTGGGAAATGAGAGCCTTCTGCTACTAGAGCTCTCTGCAGGGGTGGAGTGAGAGTTAGCAGGGACTCTGCCGCCTCTCCTTCTTTGCACTTTGGGTGAGGTGGGTATGGGACTTGGTGGCGGGGGAGGGCGGTTAGAGATGGACTGCAGCGGGGCTCTGTCCTCCTGCCTCCGTTCCTGCAGAACATCCACAAGGCGCCGGAGTGTGTCCGTTTGCTCCCTCAGTAGTCCAAGCAGCGTTAGAGTCGCCTGCTGGTCTTCCTGACGCCACCTCTCCTCCCGATCCATGTTGGCTTGGTGCATTCGGGTCAAGTTCTCCCGCCACTGGGTCTGCTGTGCTGCCTGGGCTTGGGAAGAGGCCATAAGCTCAGAGAACATGTCCTCCCGTGTCCTCTTCTTCCTACGCCTAATCCGCGCTAGCCTCTGGGAGTGTGATTCCAGGCTAGGTTGTGAGACAGTCGCAGACGGGGCTGTGGAAATGGGAAAAAGGGAGTGAATTCCTCTGAAAGATAAATGTAGTTGTGAACAAAGAACATAGTCTTTCTCTGTGAACAAGACCATGCACAGCACCTTTCACATGCGCACTCAGCACAAGGTCGAATTCTCGGCCTTCGCATTCTGTGCCTGGGGTCTTGAACAGCACATTTGAGAAGCGAGGCAGCACAACGGAATTTCTGTTGCAGGCAGACATGGTAAGCCGTACACTTGTGGCAGTTTAAAACTTTTATATTACCACTGGCCTCATTTCACATTTAAATCAATGTCAGTCCCTGCTGCCAGCAATCCGGCAAGCGGGAACTCTGCCCCTGTCCCACCCCCTCGCGGCTGTCCCCGGGAACGATCCCTTTCGGCTGCCCCTCTCCCGCCTCCACCGCGTGGCTGCAAACCAGCGGTTACAGTTCTGTAAAGGAACGGGAAAGCAGTCCCAACACTAACATTCCCCTACCTAATTAAAAGCAGGTCACCATGGCCGACATCACCCTGATGAGGATCTCCGAGAGCGACAAAGAGAGAATGCTCCGGGAAAGCCTCCAAAGACCAGGGCCGTATGCCGCCCTGCTGTGCAGAGCAATGATCCCCGAGTACCTGATAATCTCGTGGCGCGGCAACGTGTCGTACTTCGGAGGACCCAATAAGGCCGCTCTCCCCAAGAACCTCATGCAACGGCTTTCAAGTTACCTCCAGGAGAGCTTCATCGAGATGTCCCAGGAGGATTACTGCTCTATCCCCGCACATATAGACCGCATTTTACTGTAGCTGCAGTAGCAGGGAATACACAGTAGAGCGGCTTGTGCAGGACAATCACTGAAAACCGGACATTGCTAGATTTCTTTTCAAAACTTGCACTGCCCCTTACTAAACCGTTAAGCGCCTAGGGCACACTAATCATGAACAACCCATTCTTTTAATTGTTAATATTCCTGTTTTGTTAAAAATAAATGTTTAGATGTTTACAACACTTACTGGCTGATCCTTCACCAGATTCTGTGTCCGGGGTAATGGCTGGGGACGCTTCGTAGGGGATCTCTGTAAGGGTGATGAAGAGATCCTGGCTGTCGGGGAAATCAGCGTTGTGAGAGCTGCCAACTGCCTCGCCCTCCTCATCTCCTTCCTCATCTTCCCCGTCCCCTAACATGTCTGAGGAACCGGCCGTGGACAGTATCCCATCCTCAGAGTCCACGGTCACTGGTGGGGTAGTGGTGGCGGCAGCACCGAGGATGGAATGCAGTGCCTCGTAGAAACGGGATGTCTGGGGATGGGATCCGGAGCGTCCGTTTGCCTCTTTGGTCTTCTGGTAGCCTTGTCTCAGCTCCTTGATTTTCACGCGGCACTGCGTTGCATCCCGGCTGTATCCTCTCTCTGCCATGTCTTTAGAGATCTTCTCGTAGATCTTTGCATTCCTTCTTTTGGATCGCAGCTCGGAAAGCACGGACTCATCGCCCCACACAGCGATGAGATCCAAGACTTCACGATCAGTCCATGCTGGGGCTCTCTTTCTATTCACAGACTGCATGGCCATCACTGCTGGAGAGCTCTGCATCGTTGCCAGTGCTGCTGTGCTCGCCACGATGTCCAGACAGGAAATGAGATTCAAACTGGCCAGACAGGAAAAGGAATTCAAATTCAAATTTTCCCGGGGCTTTTCCTGTGTGGCTGGTCAGAGCATCCGAGCTCGCACTGCTGTCCAGAGCGTCAACAGAGTGGTGCACTGTGGGATAGCTCCCGGAGCTATTAGCGTCGATTTCCATCCACACCTAGCCTAATTCGACATGGCCATGTCGAATTTAGCGCTACTCCCCTCGTCGGGGAGGAGTACAGAAGTCGAATTAAAGAGACCTCTATGTCGAACTAAATAGCATCGCAGTGTGGACGGGTGCAGGGTTAATTCGATTTAACGGCGCTAACTTCGACATAAACGCCTAGTGTAGACCAGGCCTTGGAGGATTTCTCTGTCTCAATGAAGTAATAATAAGCGCTGCTGACCACAGCCTGGGCTAGAGCCAACAGCGCGGGAGAGGAGGGGGAGGAAATATCCCAGCTCCCAGAGTCCTAAAGAAAGAAGTAAGAGTGGAGGATTGTTGCTGCCCAAGTTCTTGCTCTTGGTAGCTTGCTTCCCCCCCCCCCCCCACTTTCTATGAGGGGACGGTTTTCACAAGTGAGGAAATGCGCCGCTTTTGTGCAATGGCAGAGTTTGTTCCCTATTATAGGGAACTGACTCTCCTCCCCTCCTAGTGTGCAGCAATGTTATTGCTATTCAAACTTGTAAGGTGTATGGTTGTGTGTGTGATTGTGTGCGTGCATGCACTGATTCCCATTGCTGCTTCAACATATCAATTATACCGCTGAGAGGTATGCAAGAACCCTTAGCAAATTTATATCACAGAGCAGCAGGGGCAAACAATAACAATAGTGAGGAAGGTGGCTCGTCTTTGGTGTCCCTTTCATGCAAACTGCTTTATATCGGAGAGGAAAAAAGCGTCTGCAGATTTACAGCTCCTTTGTGCAACATGGGTAGGAGTGGGCGCAATTCCTCCCCCCTTACCGAAGAGGGTGGATTTGCCTTGCCCCTCTTCCCGCTGCAAAGTGATTCTCCACCCAAACCCGGGTTTGCTTGGGTTTAACTGCTGCTCTGCATGTGTGTGCGCCCCGAGCCACTCTGGACAGTGTTGTGGTGCTTCTCAGGGCGCAGCAGCCGGCGGTGCAGTGCGAGGTGTTGGAATGCGCAGAGCAGCCTCCCGCCCCGTGCCATTCCCTCCCTCCTCCTCGCAGGCGCCGGGAGTCAATGAGGGAGCAACAACTTGCTCTGCCGCGCTGCTGATTGACTCCCCGCGCGTTAACCACCGGCGCTGCGGGCCTCGGCCGCTCGCCTCGCAGCCAATCACCGGCCAAAGCGCAGGGCTGGCGCGGCGCTTCACCTGCTTAACCCTTTGAGCCAGGCGAGGAGGGAGTAGCGGCCAAGACGTCAAGAGAGGGTGCGGGGGGAGGAGGGAAGGAAGGAGGCGAACAACAAGTCCGCAACAGAGCCGTTCCTTTCTTAACAGGGACAAGCATTTGGGAAAGCCCTTGTCCTAGTATGGAGAAATGCAGAAGCCTTGCAAAAAGCACCCAGAAAAGCCTGTAGCCCCTGCATCAAATTACTCACCCAGCTTCACCCTGACACCGAGAAAGTAACTGTGGGCACTTGGCCCAAATGCTGCCCCCTCACCACACCCAAGTTACTCAGTCTAAGCAACCTGGTGTTACTTTGCCAGGGTTCCATACTGCAGTGCATTAAACACTTTCAGTCAGGAGTATTAAGGGAAGAGGAGGAAAAGCCTTTCCTCCCCACAGCTTTTCTGTCCGGGTGCATTGTCCACACACCACCCTCCTCCTCCTGGGGACTTGGAGCCCAGGCCCCTCAGATCCATAAGGCAGACCTGAAGGAGTAGTTCTCATAACAGCCTGCCATGTTCCCCCCTAGCCAGGGGAATGAAGCACCTACACTGTGCTAGTGTGGGGTACACAAGCAGCATTCATACTGTGCCTGTCTGTGCTCCCTGAGGACAGAGCTGCTAACCCTGATGGCACCACTCATGGTATGTCTCCACTGCAAATAAGTGTGTTCTCAATTCAGGTTAGCTAACTTGAGTTAAAATAACAGTGAAGGCACAGCAACTCAGGTTGGCAGCTCACGTTCAACCCTAGGATGCCCTATAGACGAACTCAAGTCACAGTATGGCAGTTGCACTGTGAGATCTGCTTGCTGTACTTTTCCAGCCTGGCCCACCACCCTAGAAGCATTGTGCTCCTGGCTTCCACTGGCAAAACTACTCTTGTCCTGGCAGTATATCTCCTTTCACCCAATGCAGCTCAGCCTCTATGAATCTTAGATTGGCCCTTAGTCCAAATATCCTCTTCATTTTGACTATTTTTATTTGAAACCAAATTAAGACACATCAACTTTCTGTTAAAACAGAAACTGCATTCAATCCTTTTGTATAAAATTGCATCTGTGTTTGCATTCTATTTTAATACAGAATTCTTTGGACTGCCGCTAATATCAGGAGATATGAAACTGGTTAGTCCCCACATGTTGCACATAAAAAGAATTCATAATGAGCATCTGTGGGATGTGGAATGGATCCCATGAGTTAGCCGAAGACCTCATAACGTAAGAGCTGAGAAGCCTAAGTGAATTATGACTGTCTCTCTCCTCACAAGTAGGATTAATTTTCTATCCCACTTATATTCATTATCTATCCTGTTTATACCATAGGGACATCAATTGTTTGAGTGTTAAATATAAAGACTTTACAGAAAAAGTATAGGTTAGATAGCTGAGGGAGGAAAGGATGTTATTCAAACTCCAGGTTTAAAGAACAGTTTTAAATAAAGATGTTCACATTATTTTTAAATTACTGCTGATGTTTGTTTCTTCTTTGTAATCAACATATTTAAAATGCAAGGTTTATAAACTATCCTCCATTTGCCCATGGCCCTCCCAATTTTGTCAATAGGAATTTTGCATGCAGATCAAGAACTGTATATGGCCTTTAGAGAGCAGGTCAATAAATGGCTGGAGGAATGATTAAAGACTTCTGAATAGTGCCTTTCCTTTTTCTTACAACACAGTACAAGACTGGCATGAATATAGGCTACCACTCTAATTGGTTATGGAATAAACACAGAAAGGAATTTAAATGTGCCCACATAGTCATTTTTGAAATTTTCAGTCCATTATAGTATTTTTTTCTGCCAACTTGTGTCCCGGCATTAGAGTGGACTTAATCATTTAGAGGTCTCCATCCTTTGACTGTCACTCTGGGTACTGTAACCATATTTTCGTGATCCAAAGGCAACGACTGAGATACAGAGAGCCAGCCTTTGGCTAAGATGTCCAAAGCTTGTCTTAGTTAGAAGTCTACTCCCGAGGGCATTCTGCACAAAAAAATTAAAAATTCTATGCACAATATTTTAAAATTTTGCAAGTTTTATTTGTCAATAAATAAATGCAGAGGCTCCAGCATGGCAGTGGGGAGCACAGGTCACTGGTTTGCTGAAGGTGGGAGATCACCCTGCAGTCCTTACCACCCCCAGGACATGGACTCAGTGGTGAGGCTGCCCCTGACCCTTACACAGCACAAGGCCCGGGCCTGCCCTAGAAACACCCTGGGGTCCCACCCCTCTGCGCCAGGCAGTGTAGGGCAGGCTCAGCCCAGCAGAATCCAAGCATAGAGGGGGTTCAGTGTGGGGGGGATCCAAGTGTGGGGTGAGAGGATTCTGTGTGAGACAATCTGGGTGCAGGCAGCTCAGTGGGAGGGTCTAGGTGTGGGAGATCTGGATGCACACAGGCTTGTTGGGGAGGGTTTCAGGTGCAGGGGCAATGGGACTCTGCAGGGGCTTTCAGGTGAAGGAGGTTGGAGCTCAGCAGTGGGGTCTAGATGTGAGTATCTCAGTGGGGGGGCGTCTGGGCACTGGGGGAGTGAGGCTTGGTGGGGTGGGGGGTCTGGGTGCAGCTAGTTGGGGGTCAGTGGTGTGGGGGCCTGGATGTGGAGGCTCAGAGTGGTGCAGGAGGTGGGGCATCAGGGTGGGGGGTTGAGTGCAGGGGGGGACCCCCCACACACACACAGCTGAGGAGCAATGGGGGCAGGAAGCAGGGGAGGATGCTGAGCTTCCTGCAGCTGGGGGACGTTTCTGGGGGTGGGTCGGACACAGCCCCAGTCACTCCTTGCAGGGGAAGAGGAAGTCCCATCTTCTCCTGCCTCCAACCCAGCTGGGACTAGCAGCTGATCTCGGCTCAAGGTAGGAACCACTGGCTGGGGTGTCCCCAGACCTGGGATGATTTAACTTTCTTCCGGGTGCCTGAAACCATGTACCTGCTCTGCTAAGGAGTGGTACATGACTGCTCTTGCAGCTTCCCTTTGCTTCCCTGTCAGAAAATCATTTTTCTGCAGGAAAACAAATAAATCTGCGGAGGATATGAATTCTGTGCATGTGCAGTGGCGCAGAATTCCCTCAGGAGTAGAAGTCACACATGGGGGTCCTGAACTTGCACCACTGAAGCCAGTAGTTTTGTCATTGACTTCAGTGGGTGCAGGACTGGATTCTCTGTGCATATTTTACACAATATTTTATGACTACTGACTATCACTTATTTAACTGCTTAAGCACAGCAAAAGCCAGATCCAGCAGCCCCACAAGTAGCCCCACTGAAGTCATTGGAACTTCCCATATGAGTAAGACTAGCAGGATTCAGTCTCAGGTTTGTAATGTCTACAATATGCAGAGCCATTGTTTCAAAGCCCTTAAAAGAATATCAACTACAAATGTTACACCATGACTGTAGAATAGTGCATTTGATTGTTTATTGCTCTTCTCCCACAATTAAGGGTTGCATAGTAAAGCAAAAGTGAATCTCTGCTATTTGAATCTTATTTAACACTTGAGTGAAAATGTTCAATGTGGGATTTATACTCCTATCTGTCTGCCCCATGTTCAGTACTGTGGGCCAGACTCTCCTCCTATTTTCACTAGTTTTACACCAGCATAACTATGTAAGGGGAAGGATAATCAGGCCCTATCATTTTTTTAAGTTAGTTTATATTTCATCACTCGCCGATTATTGCTAGATTCTGGTTCTTGAGTGGAATTCTTTTTGTCTAAATTCAGTACACTATTATAAGATAGTCTGCAAGTTGCTTTGGTATTGATTGAGCTCAAAGATGTTCAGGTACAGTAGTGATGTTTCTTATAATACACTGTAGATCTTCCACTGTTATGGCAAAAACACAGTAAAGATAAAAATTAAAAACACATGACAGTGTGTAATATAATAACATTTAATATTTATACATTACATATACCTATCTCTCACAATTATATGTTATATCTTTATCCTCATTGTCAATGTACTACAGTTCCTTTCTTTCACAGGTGAAAAAAAATCTCTTCTCTGGAAATTCATTTCCATTTACTTAAAGTTAAATGGTTTGACTTTGAATTTTCATTATCTGCTGTTGGAAGGAGCCTATGACAGGTACTAGAGAGAATGCTACAAAGCTTCATTGTATCATCTAATTTTTGCTTCACTTTAGTCAGATATCATTTAGGCGGAGAGTAAAATAGTATACATAGAACAGGATAAAATAGAACAAAACAGAACAGAAATAAAATAAAATGAAAATAGTCTACATAATGAACTACAGTAGAAAAATGCCTTTATCGCTGAAGTGTTGAATTTTTTTTTTAGTTATACTGATTCCTCACTAGTGAGAAAATTGAACTAATTTTATATAAAAGGAATATGTCATAACAGGATATGGCATTTATCTTCATGAGATAGGGGTGACCTCATCATTCATAAGTGGTGTAGCTATGAATGAGTAATCAGCCTCCCCCACCCATTAAGTGTAGATAAAGTCCATGTCTTCTGTATAGGTATTAAATATTCAATTTATTATTTTACAACTCCCCATCTTTACAAGTGTCCACTGACTGTTGTATGAGCTGCTGCAACCAATATGTACTATTATTATGAAGCACTGGCCATTCAAAGGCTGGACTTCGTGACAGTGGATGGATATAGAGAATGGAAAAGAAAATAGCAGAGAAGATGAAACAGGAGAAGATAGCCCATGTAAGGAAAAATTATGGGCAGAGAAGGGAGAAGAAGACTAACTGACCTGTACTTTCATTGCTTGTAATATTACAAGAGCTTTATAACATACATACAATGAAAACATTTTTTGCATTAATACTACACATATCAGCTACCTCATATCTCAAGTTATATTGCTAAAGTTATTCCCAAAGGAGTTTATATATGTATACTGAGAAAGGAATATATAATTAGGAATGAAGAATTTCCTTTCACCGTTTATCAGCAGTGCACATTAGAAAAGAGCAGTTGATAAAAAAATATGATTTCTTTCCAGAACTATATGAGAGAATATAATTTTTCCCTCAAATGATGTCATGTGCTGCATTTTGTTTTCATTCCAGTGTAAAAATAATGATCTCAGTATAAAATATACATACATTCTGTTTAATTTTACGTGGAAAGAATTGACTGTTCATCTGAAAAATAACAACATATTTCTAAACAGTGAATGTTAAAAGTCAGGAAAAAAGCCATCAAAACTCAAATAGGAAGTACTCAAACATTTTCCATCTGTAGAATTCCTTGATATATACTCAGGGTGCCAGGGCTGGGAGAAAGGCGGACAGAAATTTATTTTCTAAAAGGATGCACTGGGAATGAGGGAGAGATTAAGATAGCCATCCATATATTCTAAGCAGGAAGAAGAAGATAGAAGGAAAATGCCTGGGGAAAGTAGCATCACTATTGAAATCATAAAAGATGTATAAGGACATCAGTAGAAGAACTAAAAAAACTATTAGAAGAATGCCCTAGAGGGCTATCCCAATGGCTCAATGATTAGCACACTGTGCTGCCACTTGGAAACTAGAGTTAAGGTTTGAGGTTAACCTTAGAATCTCACTCATCAGTATGGGCAGTTGAGAGCATTGTGAGGGCAATGCTTTTAGCATGGAGGAAGAAGGAACAGTGATGCATCACTCATGAATCCTAAAAATATCTAGGTCCTTTACAACTACTAGAGCTGTGTCAGAAAAGAGTATCAGTCTTTCACCTGGCTGAAAATCCTAATTCCTTGATTATGTGAGCGCAAAAGAGCCCCTTTGACCTACACTGTGTAATGGCAAAGGATAGCTCATTTTCTATTGCTAGAGCTTCAATGTTAATTTCTCCTGTGTTGTATCCACTGCTCTGTCCAGAAGTCCTAATTAATGGGTAATCTCTTAGCACCAGAGGTTTCCCATAGTGTTGATCCCTCACAAATGGTGTTGAACAGCTCCAGTGGAAGATCAAAGAACTGTCGTCTATTTTCCCCACACTTTATCTGCTCCTACAGTCAGCAACTTAACTGCAGATGCTCCATGGTGTTCATCCAGACAGTTTTATCATCTGAAGACCAGTCTTTCTCCCCTTCAAGATCACTTCCATGACTCCAAAGCGAACTAATGCTGTACTTTACTGGCCGGGGTGCTGGAATAGTTTTTATAGTGGGGGTGCTGAGAGCCATTTAACCAAATTGTTAAAAACTGTAAACCATGTAATGGAAACCACATCAAGCCAGGGGTGCGCCAGCACCCTTAGTTCCAGCACCTATGTTTCTGGCAATCAGTATGGGATCATCTTGGGGCAGGCGCGCCGCCAGGTTTTTTGCCGCCTTAGGCGGCGGAAGGTCCCACCCCCAAAATACCAACGACGACCAGGGCGGCTGAAGATCCGAAGATGCCACGGTTGCCCCCCCCCCCCCAAATGTCAGTGCCCTAGGCGACCGCCTAGGTCACCTAATGGGTTGCGCCAGCCCTGTCTTGGGGACAGCAGATCAGTTTCAAAGCAACACTTTCAGTTGCTCTTCCACCAGGATCTGAATTATATTACAAAGCCTGCAAATAAGCTGAAGTCAAGAAAATGAAAAACAAACCATATGGTGGGGTTTTTTGGTCCACAGGGTTTCATGAGGCAACAGTGTATTTTTTTCCCCTGTGCCTACACTGTACCTACCCTCCAGGGCCAGTAATTCTTTCCACGCCTGCATGCCTTTAGGCTCAAAGCAGATTATAAAAAGACCGGGTTAGTTAGCAACATTTTTTTCTAGGTGTTTTCTACCATCTTTATTTTCTTTCTGCATTGATATTCCTAACTAAGAAAATTTGCAGGGACAAGAATTTGGTGTGCAGTACCCTACAGGTAGCCACAGTAGCCAGCTTGATTTATCTCCTATGCTTAAGGGGGGATCTTAGCATCTGCATCCTTTCCTTTTAATCAGTCCCCAACACCTTCTGATTTAAAAAACAAAACAAATCCCAACAACCCTGCTTGGTATCTCCTAGCTCATTCCTGAAATGATGAATCAAAGTTAAGAACAGTAAAATAGGAACAGATTATTATCTATTTCTCCCTTTCAGAGCTCATGTATCCATGCCTAGTGTGGCCTAATGTAGCCTGCCCACTTTTTGGTGCATACCAACAATGCTCTGCTGAGTTATGCAGCAGTGGTCGAGTAGCTCAATATATAAGTTTATTAATACCAGTGTTTCTTACTCTTGATTGTAATCTGGAAGTCACAATCAGGACTGACCCTAATAAAAACCTAGATTCTCAAGAGGTCCCTGGAAAAATATTAATTGATTTATAATCCTGTTGCATTCCAGAGTGGGAAGAGTATTTATTTATCTTTACTTTTATTAAGAAAGCTAACATCATGTAAGTCTTACTTTTTACAAAGGAATTAAACTATTGAGTGAAGTCTCCTTGCAGGAGGCCTTCATCCTGCTTTATGACAATTTCTTCATTTCAACCTACCCTTCCTTCTGGGATGAGAAACCCAGTGTAGAATTTACAGACAGTCCTCCCAACACCTTGTCAAGTCACTTCTACCACTCAGCTTATTTCATTGTATTTCTTTTTGCTTTTGTTGTTGTTGCTCACTTTGTCCATTGGTAGGGCAACCTAAAGGTGGATGGTGTCCTGGAGTGACATTTCAAGCCCTGATTAAAGATATTTTCAGACGCTCAACTAAGTCTTCTTATATTTGACTCTCCAGTCCTTTCTCATGGCTTTAACTTTGGCAAGAAAGTTAAGTGAGATGAGATTCATTTAGTCCTTTTATAGATCTTTATTTTCAATTCCCACAGACCAGCCCTAAACGCCACCAATTTCAGAACACACAGAGTTCTGCCTCCAGCACACGATTCTTTTCTGTTTTTGGGTCATAAGTCTTTACAAGTACATTTTCATTTTCATTTTAGGTTTCTACCTAAAGCACTTGAGTTTGTGGAGAAAGTTGATGTCTTCATTGTGTTCTTTGAAAATCCCACAAAAAGACTACATAATCCTTTAAACCCTACTTTGCCAGACGATCATATTATCCCATTTTCAGGAAGATAAAACAATAATACAGGAAACTCTTTTCAGATTGTGGGGGCTCATTCTGGCAGTGATTCATATTGGATGGAGAAACATCAGTCCGCTTTGAAGGAAGTCAGGCAGTTACCTGGCCATTAATATGCCTTCTAAGCATTACAAAATTGAGTCACTATTCTTTTGGATACAGATTTTGTTTTAGGCAACAGATGCTTCAAATACCTTTCAGGAAGGATATGTGTAGTGTATATGTGTGAGAGAAAGAGAACTTATGACTTCTGCGTAGAAGTAATTCTTGAGTTCAAACCTGATTGAAAAAGTCTTTACTGCATTTGTTTAATCTCAGTCTGATCCCAGCTGACATGGTTACTAATTTGTCTTTTTTAGTTTGACACGCAGTCACATCTTCATTTCCTTGGTTTATTTTTCACTATTTTATTACCCATTCTATTTTGTCGGTTGATGAAAATTACTGCTTGCTAAGTTATCATGAGTTATGACTTTTGTGAAGACCAGTGGTTCCAATGCAGAAGAACGGCTAAATTAGTCCCCTTACCTCTAATTTTTATTTTTCCTAGCATGGATATTTTTGTTGTAGAGAAACTGCCCCAGTATACTTTTCTAATATTCTGTACATATTTGGTTTAACATGGGTTTGTTTTTCTTCAAGTCAGACTAAGAGAGTATGTCAAACAGGGCTAAATGTTACAATAATGGCATCTACATAATGTTTGTGTTTGTATTCAGTTCCAATGTATAATAATTGTTTTATGTCTCTTCAGTTTTCAACTTTAGCCACACTCTTCTGGGGAAGGTGTGACTATTTCAAAGTGCGTGCCATTATGGGGAAGTTTCATCTTAAAAAAAAAAATGAAACCAGCCTCCATTTACCTGGATTGGCCAAGAATACTCATGAATTAATATACTCCCCATAATAGTGGAAAGATAATAGAATAAAACAAACATACAGTTAAGACTAATTTTGTCTATTTAGGGGCCTAGATAATATTCATTTTTTCTACTCGAAGATCCAAGGAATTAATTAAAAGTGTCAAAGAAGATTCAAATAATTATAATTTTATCCATCAGCATTCTGCTTACAGTCTAAAAGCTTTCTGTTTAGTCTATTCAGTAATGCAGTTTTACTACCCATTCAGTCCATTACTGAATGCCAACCAGTCATGGTGGTTGGATTGGTTTGAAGTGCCCTTTATTTCTAGTGAAATTCATTTAGCTGTTGATAGTTTATAGAGTCTGAAGGGTAAAGAGCTACATAATAAAGCACGTATAATGTGCAAAAAATCTTGAATTAATGTAATGTTAGGTTGAACTATCAGACACTTAGAATATTCCAAGTTTAACATTGTTCTTGAAACTTTAATTTGAACTCTTTTCACATCCTATACTTTTTATAGTATAAATTAATAACAAGAGCATATTTTAAAGTTTACATTTATCAAGGAAAGTAGGAATCAAAAGTATGGTTGAGCTAAGGGACAGGTAGCAACCTTACCTTTCTAAATGTTATTTTGGGTGCTTGATATTCCAATTTCACCATTGCATGAATATTACTTTTTTGCATTTAATTTTCCTGAGACAAGGAGGAGAAGTTTGAGAGGGGGAAAATCCAAAGCTAGATGACTTTTGGGAGCTTGTAAATTATTTGATCCTATGACTATGATAAAGGGCACAGCATAGAATCATAGAACTGGAAGGGACCTCGAGAGGTCATCTAGTCCAGTCCCCTGCACTCATGGCAGGACTAAGTATTATCTAGACCATTCCTGACAGGTGTTTGTCTAAGCTGCTCTTAAAAATCTCCACAACCTCCCTAGGCAATTTATTCCAGTTCTTAATCACCCTGACAGTTAGGAAGTTTTTCCTAATGTCCAACCTAAACCTCCCTTGCTGCAATTTAAGCCCATTGCTTCTTGTCCTATCCTCAAAGACTAAGAAAAACAATTTTTCTTCCTCCTCCTTGTAACAACCTTTTACATACTTGAAAACTGGTTTCATGTCCCCTCTGAGGCTGGGTCTACACTACCCGCCTGAATCGGCGGGTAGAAATCGACCTCTCGGGGATCGATTTATCGCGTCCCGTGGGGACGCGACAATCGATCCCCAAATCGACGCTCTTACTCCACCAGCGGAGGTGGGAGTAAGCGCTGTCGACGGGAAGCCGCAGAGGTCGATTTTGCCGCCGTCCTCACAGCGGGGTAAGTCGGCTGCGATACGTCGAATTCAGCTACGCTATTCACGTAGCTGAATTTGCGTATCTTAAATCGACTCCCCCCTGTAGTGTAGATGTAGCCTGAGTCTTCTCTTTTCCAGACTAAACAAACCCGTTTTTTTCAATCTTCCCTCATAGGTCATGTTTTATAGACCTTTAATCATTTTTGTCGCTCTTCTCTGGACTCCAATTTGTTCACATCCTTTCTGAAATGTGGCGCCCAGAACTGGACTCAATACTCCAGTTGAGGCCTAATCATTGTGGAGTAAAGCAGAAGAATTACTTCTTGTGTCTTGCTTACAACACTCTTGCTAATACGTCCCAGAAGGATGTTTGCTTTTTTTACAACAGTGTTACACTGCTGACTTATATTTAGCTTGTGGTCCACTGTGACCCCCAGATCCCTTTCCACAATACTCCTTCCTAGGCAGTCATTTCCATTTTGTATATATGCAACTGATTGTTCCTTCCTGAATGGAGTACTTTGCATCTGTCCTTATTGAATTTCATCCTGTTTACTTCAGACCATTTCTCCAGTTTGTCCAGCTCATTTTGAATTTTAATCTCTTCTTTCTGTTTATAAGCCCTGGTATCCACTTGTACATTCTGCCATACGGTGCCATTTGGCTCACTGAACACTTACATTGGAAATCAGAGCTATTTGAATTGCAGAACTTAAAATCTGTGCCATCTTTGCCATTGGAGTTAGGTGTTTCTAAAAAATTCATCCTTTACTTCGATTTTCTGAAAATGGGTTTAGAAAAAGATCTAATACGTATCTGCAAAAATTACAGATTTAAAATGTACATATCTTTAAAATTACTGAACCATTTTTCTTCAAACATAGGATTTTTAACATTGGGCATTTGACACACATATACTATTCCATAATGCATAACCAAAGACACCCATCACAGTAGCATTTAACTTCAAAAAAGGGAAACTGTACAAAAATGAGGCGGCTAGATAAATGGAAATTAAAAGGAGCAGTCACAAGAGTGAAATGCCTGCAAGCTGCATGGAAACTTTTTAAAAACACTATAATAGAGGCTCAAACTATATATATGCCCCTGATTAAAAAAAAAAAACACCCAGTAAGAGGATAAAAAAAATGCTACCATGGCTAAATAGAGTAAAAGAGGTGGTTGGAGACAAAAAGACATCCTTTAAAAACTGGAAGTCAGATCCTACTGAGGAAAACAGAAAGGAGCTCAAACTCTGGCAAGTCAAGTGTAAAAGTAAAATTAGGCAGATCAAAAATGAATTTGAAGAGCAACTAGTAAAAGACACAAAAACTAGCAGGACATTTTTTTAAATACTTCAGCAGCAGGAAGCCTGCCAAACAATCAGAATGGCCACTGAACAATCAAGGTGATAAAGGAGCATTCAAGGAAGACAAAGCCATTGCAGAGAAGCTAAATGAATTCTTTGCATTGGTCTTCACTGCAGAGGATGTGAGGAAGATTCCCACACCTGAGCCATTCTTTTTAGGTGACAGATCTGAGGAACTGTCCCAGGCAGAGGTGTCAATAGGCAGTTTTGGAACAAGTTGATAAGTCACCAGGACCAGCACCAAGAGTGCTGAAGGAATTCAAATATGAAATTGCAGGACTACTAACTGATATGTATCCTATTGCTTAAATTAGCCTGTGTATTAGATGATGGGTGGAAAACTAATACTATACTGAGTTTTAGGAAAAGCTCCAGAGGCAATCCTTTCACTTACAGGCCAGTAAGACCAACTTCAGTACCAGGCAAACTGGTTGAAACTATAGTAAAGAATAAAATTATCAGACACATAGATGAACACAATATGTTGGGAATACACAATGTGGCATCTGTAAAGGGAAATCATGCCTCACCAATCTATTAGAATTCTCTGAGAGGGTCAACAAATACGTGGACAAGAATGAACCAGTGGATAGAGAGTACTTGGACTTTCAGAAAGCCTTTGACAAGTCCCTCATCAAAGGCTCTTAAGTGAAGAAAGCAGTCATCGGATAAGAGAGAATGTCCTCCCATGGATCAGTAACTGGTTAAAAGACAAAAAACAAACAATAGAAATAAATGGTCAGCTTTCACAGTGGAGACATGTAAATAGCAGTGTCCCCCAAGAATCTGTATTGGGACCAATACTGTTCAACATATTCATAAATTATCTGAAAAAAAGGGGTAAATACTGAGGTGGCAAAGTTTGTAGACAATACAAAATTACTGAAGATAGGTAAGTCCTAACATGACTATAAATAGTTATAAAGGGATCTCACAAAATTAGGTAAATGGGCAAAAAAAATGGCACATGAAATTCCATGTTGATAAATACAAAGTAATGTACACTGGAAAACATAACCCCAAATATACATATAAAATGATGGGGTTTAAATTTGCTGTTACCATTCAAGAAAAAGATCTTGGAGTCATTGTGGATAGTTCTCTGAAAACATCTGCTCAGTGTGCAACAATTGTCTAAAAAACTAACAGAATATTAGGAACCATTAGGAAAAGGATAGATAATAAGACGGAAAATATCATAATGCCACTATATAAACCCGTGCTACGCCCATAACTGGAATACTGCGTGCAGCTCTGATCACCCATCTCAAAAAAGATATATTAGAATTGGAAAAAGTTCAGAGAAGGGCAACAAAAATGATTAGTGGTATGGAACAACTTCCATATGAGAAGAGATTTAAAAGACTGGGACTGTTCAGCTTGGAAATACTCCTTCACACAATGCACAGTCAACCTGTGGAACTTGTTGCCAGATGTTGTGAAGGCAAAAGTACAGCTGGGTTAAAAAAAGAATTAGATATATTCATGGAGGATAGGTACATCAATGGTTATTAGCCAAGGTGGTCAGGGATGCAACCCTATGCTTTGGGGGACTCCAAACCTCTGACTGCTAGAAGCTAGGAGTGGATGACAGGGGATTGATCACTCAATAAATTGCCCTGTTCTGTTCATTTCCTCTGAAGCATCTGGACCATCCACTGTTGGAAGAAAGAATACTGGGCTAGATGGACCATTGGCCTGGTCTGTCCGTTCTTATGTTCTTAATCTAAAATCCAAGATTTAACTACTACATACTCATGGAAATAGATATGGAGATATTGGTTCTTTATTCAATTCTAGTGATGGTGCTACAGAAAGTTAACGACCAGTACTAATTTTCAAAAGTGATTTTGAATGTTGGGCTTCAGTTTTTGTGTGCTCAAATGGAGATGCCTAAGGCATGATATTAAAAAATGCTTAACATTGACTTCATTTGGAATTGTGAGGGCTCAGTATTTTTGAAAATCAGAGCATAGGTGTTTATAGCTGGGCATGCAGAAAATGAAGCACTCAAAATTAGAGATTTTTGAGAGTTGTGCGTTGTCTTGATGGCACAATTGAGAAATTTATGTATTTTTCCAAGACAGAAGTTGGAGTCAAGGCTTTTTCACTGGTAGGTACTAAAGTTAAGCTTCATTTGAGTGTGAATCTATATTTCTTTATTCAAAATTACAGTAAATGTGTTCTTGCAGAGAAATTGCTCAAGCTAAAGATAATTATAGTTACAAAGTCACTCAGGTGAATCAGTGCAGAGAAATGAAGAAGACTTGCCTCATCACTAATAGACACGAGAAGTATGCAGTAAGTGACTGTGAATTCTGTCCATACCAAAGTGTCTTTAGCGCTGATACATGTATAGCAATACTTTCTGCTCTATTCATAGATGTATTTTCCATGCTTTAAGCTAATTTTTCCTGCAATATGACAGTATAATAGCAATTAAATACATAATATATATGGTATATTAGACCTATATAACTCTGTCCTGATTTATTTGGTCTGAGAGAATCTATAAGTTATCTCGCTTCTGAAACAAAAAAGGCAAAATGTTTCTGCATGTAGATGGATAGATTTCAAGCTAAATCAGTGGGTACAAGAAAAAACTAAATCAGTGGCCATCTTTGAAAAGAACAAGCAAAGTTTAAGTTAATATATTGCATAGAAAATGCTAATATGGGTAGCAGGAGGACTAGGGTAGATCTTGAATTGATACCAAAACTGAAAGTGCATAGGATGATGACTGGAAACACAATAGCAAAATTAAACTGTTGCATTTGAGAAACCTTCAAAAATAAGAGCAGCCTTGGAGTACAGAAAACTGGTTAGAATTGTACAGGCCTTAATTCAATATTGTATTGTATTGTATAGAATTGTAAAAGACTGGTAGCAGTTCATTGATTTTTGTTTGTTTGATTTATTTTGCTCTTCCATCTTTTCCCAATCACATCTCCTCTCTTTGACCACCAGTTTGGATTTATGAAAGATTTAAATGATTTCTCAAGAAAAAAAACACAATTGGTTTAATTTGGACTTCCCATGTTGCTAAACTTCAAAATGGACTACTACAGTAGACTATTTGCAGCAGAGTGTTTAATAGAGTACTGTGCAGATATGTTTTTCAAAAGTTGCTAGCTTGGGTGTAAAAAGGGTTTAGAAATACTATGCATGAACAATTAAAATACTACCAAGAAGTTACTAGAAGATACTTCTCTGTTTCGCTGGAGATTAGTAGTAGTGTTGCTCTGAAGGCAATGGTTAACATTACCTAGAAACAATTTTCCATTGAAGTACATGGAGATTTGGTCTTATCAGTATGATACTGAAGTCAATTGTCTAATGCTATTAGAAATGAGTCTCCATTGAAGTGAATGGAGATTAATTTTCAATAGTATTTCATTGAAGTCAATGGGCCAGTGCCATCAGAAATGAGTCTCACTGAAGTTGATGGAGATTCATTTTTGATAGCAGACCATTGAAATCAATGGAAATAAGCTCCAGAAAGTTAACCCCATAGGGGGCAATTGTAAGTGATTCTCCATTGTCTTCAATTCACGAAAGAGGAGAGAGATTCTTGTATTCTGCAGTATAACCATTTTTTTTATATAGCAACCTTCATACTTATAGTATCTCTAAACTATCTGTAAATTAATGCCTCAAATGCTAGTAGTGAAGTGACTTTGTAGGCTAACAAAGCAGTTATAGGTTCAGCATGATCACACAACACCATATAACAACACAGTTCATACAATACTGGAGCATGTTTTTGAGAGAGATAATGTTAGGCAGGATATCACTTATCCCATACTCTTTGAACAGTGCCTCAAGCACTAATGTCTACCTAGATAGCCATCAGAGACAGGCTCAAGGGATCACAGTTTAATGTCTCATCCAAAGGGTAGCACCTATAAAAAGCACATTTCCCCCCAAGTACTGAAGTATAGAGTCAGTACTCGTATCAGCTAAATTCTGGTGTGCGAATTGAATCCACAATCTTCTAACCTGTAGGCTAGAGTGCCCTCATCTTAGCTAAACACGTAGAACACATTTACAGAGCTTCCAGCATTAACTCATGGGGAATTAACCTCACTATCTTTGTCCAAGCACAATAACCCTCAATATTTCTTTTCATCTGTGCAGAGCTTTAAACATTTGAAAAGCTAATAGTAAAAAAAGAATCAATATAAATAAAAAATAGGTGTATAGGTGGATCCTGGGCTGAACACTTTATATGAATTAAGAGGTTGATTGAATGAGAGAGGAGAAGCTGAGTTAAATATCTTTAACTTTGCCATCTTGTGTATGCCATTATGCTAAAATATTTGAGTATGTTACCATATCACACTAGGCAATGTAATATACCCCAGGCAAATATTTTCCACAAACATGGATTAGTTATATGGAAGTGTATTAATATTTCATTATGTGATTCCATATTCTTTAATTTATTTTATTTGTTGAAATTTCTAACAACACAATATATAGGCACTCATTCAGCACTCTGGGCACATATCCCATGAATTAAAAATCACAACAAAAATTTTAGGGTATAAGAACAATGTTGTTAAATTCTTTATATCTATGACTCCCTATAGTTTAAGAGGTAAAACATTGCATAATTCCAAAATCAGTGAAGCAAAAGTATTGGCAGTGTCCGTTGAACTTCTACATTGGGGCAAAAAGCCCCCAGTCCCATTGATTAAGAAGGTGAGATATTATATATGATATCAGGAGTTAAACAAAATACTTCAAACCAAATCAAGTTTAGGGCTTTAGAAGTTAACGCTAAGGGCCTGATAGTCAGTTGATGCAGATTGTATTCAATAATGTTAAACCTAATCTGCAAGCCTACAGGCAAGCAGTAAATAGAAAGTATCCTAATTCTCTGCTGCTTCTTCCTCCTTTAATAACAGATGTGTTTTTCATTCTATCCTAGCTAGAGGTTGCAAGTCAAGTAGCTCAGTACAGAAGACATTAGTTTAACTTTAAAACCACACAGGTTGTATTGTGATCTCTAGATCAGCATGCAAAAGCTGTCTCCTGTCTAGCAACATCAACAAGATGTTATGTTGTGCTTACCATATGTGACACCAAGTCTTCTAATGCCAGCCCCTGGTCAAAGACTGTCCTCAGATTTGTGCCATTCTACCTTTCTGAAGCAGCTTCCTAAAGATGGAAAGGCCTAGGGAAATATCATTCACTTTACATTTCTTTCTTGCATGCTTTTCTTGGATTAAGTTTCATCCAGTTTCTAATCACCTCATCATAGAATTAGGATGTACACACAATCTCTCTGTCCTCAGATTTTGGAAAGACAAATCTAACTATCATCTATATATGGTGATAACCCATGTTATTGATCTCAAAAACTCCCTCCAAGAAGCAGCATATAGATTCTGAAGATACCAAAACAGATCCCTGGAGAATATCACAACCAATCCTAGTGCAAATAATTGAAAATTAACCCACTGTATGTGAGGTGATGAGTTATCCCTGAACTAGAGCTTGATTAACCCACATGCAGCAATGAGTCATTCCTGTGTTAGGCTCCAAGCAATTCTCAAGCCAGGAGCTGATCTGGTGACTCTCAGAGCAAATATATAAGCCTCACAAGAGAAACAGGAACTCATTCTGATCAACATTGCTTCAGGGCTTGGAATTCTTCTCTTTCTGGCAGTGGTGACAGACTCCACAGGCTTAGCCTGCTCTGGCCCTGCTCTTCCTCCAACCTTGCCTCTAGTGCTGCTCAAGGCTAGTTCCCAGCCCTACTCTTAACCTTGTTCCAACCCTGCTCTTGACTCCTGATTCTGGCTCTGACCCCTGGCTCCAGCCCCTAGGCTTGACCATCCTCACATTGGCTTCTGACAATATCTGATTAGGACAGCTTTGTCAGGTACAAACAAGTTTAATATTTTAACTGCCATACCCAGCTTCTTCTCCAGGAAGTATGAGAGAGATCTGACAATACAGAGTATCAATAATTTCTGAAAGGTCTCATAATATCAATAAGAAAAGTATAAAAACTATGTTTTCACAGTCTAATTTTTTGTAAAAAGAGTAATTGAAGCTGTGAGTTCATATGCCAGGATTAGTCTAACTGATATGATTCCAAATGTTAGAAAATAAACTCTAAAAAGCACAATTTATAATGGAAATGAACACAGTGATAGTTGCAAACTGGCCACAAAGAACCACTATATTATGTATGTATGGTGGAGCCCATGTAAAGCAAAAGCTTTTAATTTAGTAGCCTTGTTAAAATAATACATTTATGAGCACCAACACAAATACGTACATAAATACACTGAAAATGTTTTGAATGATAAAGTAGTAAACTTTAAAGAAAAATATAGAAATCTCTAATGTAACAACAAAAATTCACTAGAAAATTGAACTGACCTCCTAAATTAACAATTTTGTATTTGTGTGAAATCCAAGTATATTTGTTTAAACAACAAGCCCTCTTAAATGAATGTCTGCTAAAAAAATAGATATTAAAAATAAAAAGAAATTGATCTAACATGGTTGCCTCTACTTTCATCCCTTGTGGTGATTTCAGTGGAGTTACACGGGGATAGACTTGTCCCTCATTGAGCATTTGTGTGAAAGTACATAAATGTTTTTATTTATTAGGGCTGCACTGAAAGATGTGTGGCAGAGATTCTATCTCTGATGATCAAGTCTTTTTCTCCACGTAAAGAAGCGGATCCTGAAAGGGGCTCAGTGCCTTCTATTCCAACTGAGTTCACTAAAGTCTGGTCTACACTACAGACTTATATCAGTATAACTACATCACTAGGCTAGGTCTACACTACCCGCCTGAATCGGCGGGTAGAAATCGACCTCTCGGGGATCGATTTATCGCGTCCCGTCGGGACGCGACAATCGATCCCCGAATCGACGTTCTTACTCCACCAGCGGAGGTGGGAGTAAGCGCCGTCAACAGAAAGCCGCAGAAGTCGATTTTGCCGCCGTCCTCACAGCGGGGTAAGTCGGCTGCGATACGTCGAATTCAGCTACGCTATTCACATAGCTGAATTTGCGTATCTTAAATCGACCCCCCTGTAGTGTAGATGTACCCCCCTGTAGTGTAGATGTAGTGAAAAAAATCCACATCCCTGAGTGACACAGTTATGCCAACCTATCTGTCTGTGTAGATAGCCCTATGTCAGCAGGAGAACTTCTCCCACCAAAATAGTTACCACGTATCAGGGAGGTGCATTAACAACACTGATGGGAGAGCTCTCTCCTGTTGGCATAGAGCATCTTCATTAAAGCGCTACAGGCAGTGCAGCTGTGCCGATGCAGCATTTTAAGTGTAGACTTGCTATAAAAGAGGAAGATATCCAGCACCTTGCAGCATCAGGTCCGTAAATTTTAACTCAAGCTCAACTGCCTTTTGCATGTGACGTTCTCAAACATTTCCAAGTTCGGGAGCCATCTAAGTTGCCTTTTGTCCATGTTCTTATTTTGAGTTTGAGACTGGGGCTAGGGTAGTTGGAGTAAGAGTGTAAATGTGTGTGCATTAACTTAGATTTAAAAGAAGGAGAACTGAAGAAGGAGTGTGCACTGAACCCCCAAAGAGCACTTTAGGTGTTTATTTTTGCTTCCTTGAGTATCAGAAAGCAAGTGCTCTTGTTCCATGTGTAGAAGAGCCTCAGGAATGTGATTGGTTTGTTAAGGCTGTCACTAAGATTAGAGCTTCCAGAAACTCCTGTTCTAACATCAAATCAATTTCTTGCTAAAACTCATTCTTATTTTAAATGGGAAGAAGATTAGAGCTATGAGAGCTTGGGAAATAACCCGCCTGGTGGGCAAGCTTTCTTTTAGTAAAGAAAAAACTCCCCAAGCTCCTGAGCCTAAGGATAACTCAATAACGACAACGAAGAAACTAAATTTGGGGGATGAATATAGAAGTGTGAGAAATAAAGAACATAGCTAAAAAATAGTGTTGCTCCTTGTCATTAGCACAAACAACAAAAAAGCAAAAGCAGTTAAATTTGGAGCATCTCTGCATTTTGAAAATGAAAATATTTTTTAAAAAAAATTGTATACTCAACAATCTTTCTCTCTCATATTTTATGCTTCAAAATATCAGTATCACTCAAGTAACATTCATAAAACATTGCAGAGAAAGTTCTGATATGGGAAGGGTAATAATCAGTGATGGGGGAAGAAAAAAGCTCTCACATCAGATTGAAACGGCATCTCTTCCTGCTCTTCCCTACCATCAAATATATCCCCTCGCCTCTTACTAATTGGATTGTAACCCTCACCCACTCTTATTTGCTCTAAGTTTCTGTTGTGAGGTAAAACCATGCCTTGCCATTTGCATTGATATAGATGAAGTGGTGCTGAACTGATATCTTCAGTTTCTGTTGTGGCCATTCCAGAGTTCTTATGACTCGTTGCCATTCTCCTGAAGTTACGGAAAAGGGATAGAAGATTTTAATTATAAGCACACAAAAGCCTAACAGGCATATGGAGATAACAGCCCAGAATTTTTAGGAGACGTTGGAGAAGTTGGTTTGCTAGAGTTTGAAACTTGGACAATTGACTTATTTTAGCTCAAGAGAAAATTTCCTGAGTCTCTGTTTCTGCCAGGATTGCTAATAGATGAGCTTTGGTTAGCAGCGGAGTAAAATAGAAAATGTGCACAAGGGTCACTGTCAAAAAAAAGAAAGTCTAATAAATAAATAGGACACACATTTTAAAAGAGCCTAATAATGAATTATTTTGGTATTAAAATAAGTACCATTATTCATGAGACTCACTTGGAGTCCTATTCTGTTCCAATCGCAGTCAGTGGAAGTTTTATTATGACTTCAGTGGGAGAAGGATTGGGCCCTTGGTAGCAATGTGGATGCAGTAATGGCTGTGAAAGATTTGCTCAGTAATTCAGCATTTGCCAACTGGAACATTACTTTAATGTTGCCAAAATAAAATAGAGAATTTATAAAAAAAAACAAAATCTTTGGGTGCAAAAAATCCATTTCCTGACCTACTCTAGAGCTGGTCAGAAAACTTAGTTGACAAATATATCTGATGAAAAAAATATTTCCTGATGAAAAATTTCATGGACACAATTTCATTTTTTTTGACCAGCTCTAGTAATTACTAACCCATGCGGGGAAAAAATAGGCCCAATCCTTAGAGGTGCTAAATACCTTCACTGATTTCAATGGGAGTTGCATTTACTCAGCACCTCTCAAGAACAGACCCTAAAAGTAAAAAAAGTAGCTGATGTCCACGCATATCAGTAATGATTACATGAAATAAATTTAATCTATGCCCACCCGGCAGAAATTCAGAGCCTAGATAGATATAACTGAGCAAAAAAACCCTAAAGATCCAAAGAAGGGATATGTAGCCAAAATAACATTTCTGTTCCTTGTATTTAAATAACTAGTTAGTGTGGAATTTATATTGTGTGTATTTTCTCTGCACCTGGGAGTGTGCTTCTCAGTGCAGGTAGAGAGACACACATTAGCTCTGCTTGCTTTAGTGTGCTAAAAATAACTGCATGGATGTAGATTTCAGAGTAGCAGCCGTGTTAGTCTGTATCCGCAAAAAGAGCAGGAGTACTTGTGGCACCTTAGAGACTAACAAATTTATTAGAGCATAAGCTTTCGTGGACTACAGCCCACTTCTTCGGATGCATGGGCTGTAGTCCACGAAAGCTTATGCTCTAATAAATTTGTTAGTCTCTAAGGTGCCACAAGTACTCCTGCTCTTTTTGCATGGATGTAATGTGTCCAAACCCCGCGTCCGTACCCAGGTGACTAGACTGTGCCAAAGCGTTCACACTGCTATTTTTAACGCGGTAGCTTAAGCAGAGCTATCGCATGTTTATCTACTCACGCTGGCAAGCATGCATCTCGTTGCAGTGTAGACATACTCTTAAGGGCCTCAGGTTTTGCCCCATAAACATGGAAATATCCCAGCAGCAATGAATTAATAATGGTCATTGTTCACCCAAAGTAATTGCCCATAGAATGTAAACAAACATTGACAAACATGCATGATGCACACTGAGCAAAATTAATTACTCATGCTTGCCTTTTACCTATATCTGTATGCAACCACTGTTATTCTTGCTCCAAATAAATTCAGAATAAACCAACAAAGGCAAAGATCGAGGGGAAAAAAATCTTAAAAGCTATAAAAATGTCAAAAATCCGGGGAAAGCAGAGTTAACAACCCACTGAATTAAGCATTATAGGCTAAATTCTGAAGTCCTTACTCAGGACCAGATTCTTATACTCTTACTTTAACTGAGTAATAACCTTATGCCATGAGTTGTCCCTGGCAGTAATGGCTTTATTGGAATCTCATCCTGCCATGGCGCTGAAGTGGTCTGAGGGGATCGTGGAAGTAGTATTATGGTGCAAAGGATGGTCCAGCATCTGGCCAGATCTATACAGATCAAAGGTTATCTGTGCATTTCATGGGACAAAACCCGCTGCCTGTTTCATGGGAGGTAGCTTCTCCCAAGAGGAAACTCCATAAGGGAACCTTGCAAAGTCTCTAGCCCTCCATATGTAGTTGTGGTGTTTTCCTCCGCCTGATTACCTCATGTAGGGGATGGTATAGGTCTCATGTTTTTTATTCTGTCTTCACTTAAAGTGAGTGTGCCAAATCCCAAGAGTTGATGAGCACCTACAGCTCTCATTAACATCAACAAGTGTTGAGTCATATTTTGTTCCATGAATAATCCCACTGAAACTGATACTTTCACTCTTATCCCAAACCCACAGATTATTTTAGATCTACTCTAAACAGTATGCTCCTCTGTTGAAGCCACAGACTTGGGGATAGAAAACCCGATAGATCAGCTTTTAATATCCACAGTGTCTTCTCCCTCCCCAAAGTAGACATCCCCACCTCTTAGAAGGGCTTGTGTTGGGAACTCCCCAAATTGAAACAGGACAGAAATAATCATGCACTTACTCTGTCATAATGCAGTAATCTGTCATGTAAATACCTTGCCATTATATGGTAATGATGGTTTAATTAAACGGTCATGGCTACCACATTTGGCAAGAATAATTACATATTAGTGTCCTGTACCTTAAAGTATTCACAACTCTTTTTACTGAAGGAGGTGAAACAAGTGGTCAAGTATGAAAGAGGATAATTTGGTCCAATGTGTGTATTTATTCAGGATGACTTATTATGCCATGCTCTCATTTGACTTTGCTCCAAAGCACACTAAGGTTTAATTAAAAGGGACTTTAAAATTACTAGGGCTGCACATTTTCAGAGCCTCCTGGAGAGGCTATATCACCTCACTACTTTTTTTCTTTTCACTTCAAGCACTGGGTCAGTACATCACAGAAACTTAAATAATACACTCATGTACAGATTGGGAATCTCAGCCTATGCAATCTGATTTACTATTTGACACTGATCTGGACAATTTGGTAATGTGGCAACTTGTGTGGTTTTTTGCAGCTCTAAATACCTGCTTATGCTCAATAGATATACATTGTTCCTTGTGAGTCTGCAAAGTCTTTATTTAGAAACTGCAGATACTGAAATATGTAGAAAAAGTTTACACAATAATCATATGAGCACTGCTGACTCATATTGAACTAAATATATACCACAGTATGTATATCCATCTATGAATATTTACTTAATTGTGAAATGTATTAATAGTTTGGATGGAAATTTCTTTTTCAGTCAGCAAAACTTAAACACAAGTTATAAACATACATTTGTAAATATTCTTTATGTATAGTTTTTAACCACTCCGTGACATTGTAAGGGCAGGGTATTTTGCCTAGCTGCAGGTAAATCTATGATAGTTCCTGCTCCCAGAATTTGAATCCAAATACACCTGTACCCCGATATAACACGACCCGATATAACACGAATTCGGATATAATGCGGTAAAGCAGTGCTCTGGGGGGGGCGGGGCTGCGCACTCCAGCGGATCAAAGCAAGTTCGATATAACACGGTTTCCCCTATAATGCAGTATGATTTTTTGGCTTCCGAGGACAGCGTTATATTAGGGTAGAGGTGTAATGGATAGACAGGCCCTTCTGTGCATGGATCTACATAAGAGAGACATAACACATACCAAGAATTTTCTCAGCCCCCACAGCAGCAATATCTTCTCCCTCCTTCAAGCCTCATGGATGAACCTAAATGAGTCCTGGGGTGAAATCCTAACCTCATTGAATTCAATGTAAAACTCCCATTGACTTAAATGAGGCTGGATTTTACCCCAGGGATCTATCCATAAGCCCTGGATATGAAGGGGGCGCAGTTGGAATGAACATCACCATTTCCTCCCTAAGTTCCCTTAGATAATGGTCCATTCACTCCTCAGTCTCTCCCCTTTTCTTCCATCAGCTTGTTTTCACCTTCCTTACACCGTTCTTCTCAAATAGTTTACCCTATTTCTTATAAGGTTTTTCCAACAATTCTTCCTTATCTCTCCTCTTACCTAGTAGCCTCTGAGGCTCATATTGGCAGAGCATTTCTTCAATATTCTTCCCTTTCTAGTTGCTAAGTTCAAATTGTCATTTACCAAACTTCAGGGAATCTTCTGCTTATTTTCCTAGTCCCCAATTTAGCAAAGTATTGAAACACATATCTAACTCGAGACACGTGAATAGTCCCACATGTTTAAAAATATGCACATGCTGAAGTACCTTGTTGAATCTGGGCCTCACAGAACATCTTTCAAAGTATTCTGCTTACTGTCTGAGGACAATTATGCTATGGCTATGTCTACACTACCCCCTGAATCAAAGCTCCAGGGATTGATGCAACCAGGGTTGATTTAGCGGATCTAGTGAAGACCCGTCAAATTGACTGCAGATCACTCTCCAGTTGACCCGGGTACTCTACCCTGAACGAGAAGAGTAAGGTAAGAGTAAGCGTAGTGTGGACTCCGTGGTAAGTCGACCTAAGCTACGTTGACTCCAGCTACATTATTCACGTAGCTGGAGTTGCGTAGCTTAGGTCGAATTACCGCGGCAGTGTAGAAATAGCCTATGTCCTGTATCCCCTTCCCCTATGATCTCTCACAAGTGCCAATGAACTGTATTCCCCTCTGTTAAATCCATATTATTTTCTACATTCATTTAAATACATACAGAATTTCAAACAAGACATAAATGATAACCAATTGCAATAGTACAAGACTACTTTCCTCAAATGTAACTTTCACTCAATTTAAAGTTATTTCTTCATCTTACAAATATTTTCTCAGATTTTAAATTTTTTATTGAGAAATTAATATTTTATCATCTCAGGAAGATGATAGAGGTCCAAAACCCTTGAAAGAAATAATTGATGATAAGATGTCAATAGGGTTGCTCAGACTTTAAAGGTTCAAGGCAGAATTTGGACTGAGTTGAGTATTGTAGTCTATAGTGATAATGTATTTAGGCAGTTAGCAGCATTTACCCTTTGACCTCATGCCTAAAAACCACCCCTGCATGTTATTAGACCATAATACACACTCCGTTGTGTCTTATTGCTTAGTTGCATGGTATCTGCACCTCACAATTTCAAATGTGATACCAAGGGAAAAGTGTCACAGTGTGATCCTTCCAAACCAAGTCATGACAATGACCTGCTGTTAGTCCCACTGCTTTGCTGTGTGGGTGGAACTACAAAAAGGGACAGAGCCACTAAGCATGAGAGAACCTCAGTATGCAGATTTAATCTTCAATCTTTATAAATCATCCCACATGCCATAGGACCATGACACACACAGCTGTCTTAATCATATAACGGATTAAATAAGGAGGGTGGGAAAACCAAGAGAATTCCTGGAGCTTGCAGAGATATTTATATGCCCAGGGCTCTTTTATTCAACCCAAGAACTCATATTTATAGACCTTTTCAGGGTACCTAAAAACAGTTTACCAAATAAAATTTCTCCCCAGTCTCTCTATGTAATTACTGTGTGCAGTTTCAAAAAAGTCCTTTGTAACAAGCAAGAAAATGCAATTAAGAAACTCAAAGCAAGATTTATACATTCCACTCCCCAATTACCATTCAGGAGAGAAAACCTGACCGGTGAGAGGGCAAAAGCAGCTCTGTCATTTTTTATTTATATATTTATTTATTTTTAAAAAGCCTTGCTAAGAAAGGGAATAATTTAATACTGAGGAACTTACAAAAGTGATGACCACTGATATTATATTCAAGTAGCACATACTCAGGTAACTTGACCCATAATTTTTAAAAATAGATTAACTCTATTATGTCCTTGGTCTCAAGCATTAAGGCACTGATCTTGCAATTGGAGACTTGTGGGTAAACCCCATGCTAAACCTCCAAGAGAACAGATGTACAACCTGAAATTTCAGATTACTATCTGGGTGGGTTAAATTAACCTTCTAAATACTTCTAAACCAACTATTTAAAAACTAGCTGCGGCTCTAACAGCTTCATAAGGTCAACATTATTTATTAATTTAAATTTGTGTTTCTTCATTTATGTTTAGGATAGTTTAAAAATGAGCATGTTACTAAAGGTTTTAATCCTGCAAATGAATCAACTACTTTGTAACAATATGCAGCACATATGTAAAGCAAGAGTAAACATTTAATCAAGCTCATATGGAATAATCAAAGATATAAGGCTTTGCACGTGGGGACACTCCATATTGTAATTGAGTGCCTTGGCACCGAGCCATACAATAGGTACACACATCACGAGTGGGTGAAAATGCAATTGGTAGGGTTGCAAGGACACTTTCTGACACATCTAGTAATATAACTGTGATTTGTTATATCAATATATATGCCATAAAAAAATTGAACATTAATGCAATGCTAAGGCTGAGCAATCAAGTGCTCGGATGTCAGGAATTATGGAAGTAAAGATGAAAACTGCTCAAACTTAATACTACCCTGTTGCTTTGGTTTTCAAGTAAAATTTTTATCCTTTTTGAAAGATTCAATCATTTTGAGAGAGATTTCCTCTATTTAAAATGGGAAATACTATTGGAACCAGTAATACAGCAAACCAAAAGAATTTTTTTAAGTGTGACCATTTTATATGATTATAAATCATGTCAGGTGTACATGAACAACATTAAATATTCTGGGCAGACAGCACTCCTTACTTCTTGTACCCTCTGCCAGCCCAAAAAGTGGGAATTTTTTCATTACCCTCATATTTCACTTAAGAAGGAAAAATTAAATGCACAACTACAGAATGGGGAATAGCTGGCTAGGTGGTAGTACTGCTGAAAAGGATCTGGGGGTTACAGTGGATCACAAATTGACTATGAATCAACATTGTGATGCAGTTGCGAAAAAGGCTGGTATCATTCTGGGTTGTATTGATGGCAATATAATTTGTAAGACACAGGAGGTAATTGTCCCTCTCTACTCAGGACTGGTGAGACATCAGCTGAGTACTGTGTACAGTTTTGGGCACCACACTGTATGGAAGATGTGGAGAAACTGGCGAGTGTTCAGAGGACAGCAGCAAAAATGATAAAAGGTTTAGAAAACCTGGCCTTTGAGGAAAAGTTAAAAAAAAAAACTGGGCATGTTTAGTCTAGATAAAAAAAGAATGAGGGGGGAACCTGATAACAGCCTTCAAATATGTTAAGGGCTGCTATAAAGAGGACAGTGATCAATTGTTCTCCACGTCCACTGACGACAGGACAAGAAGTAATGGGCTTAATCTGCAACTATGGAGATTTCAATTAGATATTAGGAAAAACTTTCTATTCGGGTAGTTAAGATCTGGACTAGACTTCCAAGGGAGGCTGTGGAGTCCGCATTATTAGATGTTTTTAAGAACAGTTTGGACAAATATCTGTCAGGAATGGTCTATGTTTACTTGGTTCTGTTTCAGCACAGGATAGGGTGTCTTTGATGATCTCTCAAGGTCCCTTCCAGCCCTATTTTTCTATGATATTGTAATTGGGTTCTCTTCAAATTCATAATTTAGTGAGTAATTTTGCTTGGTAACTACTATGCTGAAATGCCTGATCCTCAACAATATGAGTAATAGCATCCTGCCTACATGATAACTCCTGATGGTCTAGTTCTGAAGGCCAAGCAGCAGGGTAGTGTAGTTCTTCACTAAGTTTGTGAAGTGCCATTACTAACTTTACTCTCATGTTGCATGGCGTTTTTGCTGCTTTATCCTGTTCCCCTTCTCTTCTGAGTGCTGCTGACTGACCACACTGTCAGCTTTTGCAAGGTCTAAGATAGCCTCAACTCAGATATGAGGAGATCCAAAAGTTAATCAAGGCTTTACTCAATTTGATCCATTGCCGTTGATTAGGTTCTACTGACAGATTAGGATCCATAATTTGCACATCTGACTTCCAGACATTACTTTCACAGACTCACAGAGTCCCCATCAAATTGCTGGGAAACCAGGAGCTCTAACATTGAAACTCCAGTTCAAAGGCCAGAATCTTCCAGCTTTACTCATGCTGCAAGATGTCCCGTTGACTACTGAAGAAGAATAGAAGCACAAGCTAGCTCTAATGGAATGGTGTCCCATTATAACAAGTACAATGAACCAAATTTGAAACTTAACCTTTCCCCTCTGCATCTCTGGCTTGTAGTGAGATGTAACAAGCAAAATATACTATTTTCTGATACTGCTCAGTTACAGGCTGTACACAAATTTATAAATGTCAAATGCTGGATCTGATATAGGCACTGAAAGCAGGTCTTAGTTGTTTTAACAATTGACTAGCTATAATTGCTATTGCAAAGAATGAATTTAATCATAGAAGAGACACATTTTGATTAGAACACAAATACTGTACTTTCATTATGTTTGTGTAAATGTAGATGAATGTCAACGGTCACATAGAAATGGAGTCAGTATTTTTCCATGATCAGTGACAAAAAGGATACTTAGTTTCAAACCAGCCCCTCTTTTGTAACAGAATATCGATGTAGGACAACAGTTTCAGAAGTGCCTATATGACTTAGGAGCCTTAGGCCCAATTTTTAAAAAATATTTCTTAGGCACTTAAAAGCCTGAGGCCTGGTCTACACTAAAAACTTAATAATGTATGTGTCTACACTACCAGGTCCCTTCTGCCAACCTAACTTGCCTGTTATGTTGACTAAATTACTCCACTTCCACGAGAGGCATAGTGCTTAATTCGATTTTGATGCATCAACAGACATGCAGTGTAGACGCCTCATTGTATAAGTTGACTGAATTGGCCTCCAGGAAGTGTCCCACAATGCTCCGCTGTGACCGCTCTGGTGATGGTTTTCAACTTTGCTGCACAGCAGTCAGGTCACAGGAAACAGCCCCTCCCCTAAAGCCCTGGGAACTTTTGAATTCCCATCACCTGTTTGATCAGCATGTAGCGCTCACCATCCCAGCTGATCATGGCGACTCAATGACCCAAACACGCTCCAGCCTGGAGTACACGGGAGGTTGTGGAACTTATTGGTCTGAGAGGAGAAAAGTCTGTGCAGTCACAGCTCCGATCCAGTTGAAGTAACATAGACATCTATGAAAAGATCGCGCGGGGTCTGGGGGAAAAGGAGAACACTTTGGATGCGCAACAGTGCCGCATGAAAATCAGAAAATTTCGGCAGGCATACCAGATGACAAGGGAGGTGAACAGTCGTTCTGGTTCTGCACCACAGACATGCTTCTTCTAGAAGGAGCTGCATGCGATTCTTGGTTGCAACCCCACCACTACCCCCCAAACGCAGCATGGATACCTCACAGGAGTCTGAGTCCAGGGCCATCTCAGGCAACGAGGAGGAAACGGCTTTGGACAAGGAAGAGAAGGAGGAGAATATAGATCATTGTTGCAACCACTGTTATATATTTGCAACAAATCTTGTACAAAATGTGGCATGTAAGATGTCTATGAAAAGGTTATGATTTGCTGGTTATGATTATGCTATCTGTATGCATATAACTTTAAATACAAAAATGATACAAGTATTGGCTCTATACTGTCTGTATTTCAAACTTGTGCTATGCTTCTGGGTGACACCCCAGACAATTTGGCATCAGCACTGCCTAGCCTGCTTGATGGCCCATTAAGGACCATCAGCTATACAGTTGACCCACTGAGAGAAGGCAGATAGATACACATTGTGACTCAGCAAGGCATGCAGGGACATGCCTATGGATAGAACTCTAAGGCTTTCAAGCCATGGCTGGACAGCTTGTATTTGAGACAAAGGAAGCACAAACCACATGGCAGAGAATATAAAAGGCCCTGGAAACCCCTCCATTTTGTCTTCAATCTTGCTTCTTACTTCTGGAGGAAACTTGCTACAAACTGAAGCTCTGAATAAAGGACTGAATGACTCATCCCAGCTGTGGATGTACTCCAGAGACTTGATTTAAGCCTGCAGTTTATTCCATCACTGCTACAAGCCTGAACCAAGAACCTTGCCATTACTATATGTAATTGATTCCATTTAACCAATTTTAACTCTTATTTATATTTTTTTTCTTTCTATAAATAAACCTTTAGATTTTTTATTCTAAAGGATTGGCAATAGCGTGATTTTGGGGTAAGATCTGACTTGTATATTGACCTGGGTCTGGGGCTTGGTCCTTTGGAATCAGGAGAACCTTTTTTCTTTTACTGGGGCATTGGTTTTCATAAACATTCGTCCCCATAATGAGTGGCAATGGTGGTGATACTGGAAAACTGGAGTGTCTAAGGGAATTGCTTGTATGACTTATGGTTAGCCAGTTGGGTGAGACCGAAGTCCTCTCTGTTTGGCTGGTTTGATGTGCCTTAGAGGTGAAGAACCACCAGCCTGGGGCTGTGACTGCCCTGCTCTAAGCAATTTGTCCTGAATTGATACTCTCACCAAAGGCAGCGTCATTATAAATGCTCACATCAATAGTGCGCAGCTGACTGGGGTCCATATTTCTTGGGCTGTGGCATATGCATGGATAAGCCAGGCTTTCAAAAAAAGGCACGAAAAAGCATGGGTTGTTTGCCATTGATATCAGGACAGGTAGGAAGGGAGGAAACTGCATCATGGGAGGCTGAAGCCATGTTCCCATTCCCTCCTTCAACAATGTTTTGGTCCCATGAGGCATTGCAAGCTATTCCGAAACCCCCCTTGCAGCTACTTGCACTGTGGGATAGCTACCCATGGTGCACTGCTCTCTGCATCAATTCAAGCACTGCTAGTGAGGATGTACTCCACTGACACAATTAATGTGGTGTGGACACGCCCGACCGACTTAATTACTGTGGTGACTGGATGTCGACTTAACTTAAGTTGACTTAATTTTGTAGTGTAAACATGCCCTATGTCTCACTGAAAATCAATGGGACTTAGGTTCTTAAGTCACTGTTGAAAAAAAAGGACACAAGCTCCCAAATCACATAGGCACTTTTTGAAAAATGTGACCTGCAATAAACACCAAGGGAAGGAGATATCTGTATGAGAAAAGAAAAAAAGTAGTTGTTATTAAATGTAAAATGACAGATTTGTTTTAACATGAAAATTTAAGACCCGCCCCCATGCAAGTAAAATCCACAGGAATTTTGCCATACTCTTAAATTGTGCACGACTGAGCCCATGTAAAATATGAAGTGCCAAGTGTTTTACTTCTTCCCTCCATTTCTTTGGATGGCAGAAAGAAGGCTGGGCTTGTGCTTAATGCTCTAGGCAGATGATCTGAGTTCTGTTCCCATCTGTACTGTAGAATTCCCATGTAATGTTGGAGAAATCATTTTCTCTCTCTCTCTGCCGTAGTTTCCTCCTCTTTGCCATGGGGCTAATGAAACCGTGCTTCCTTCCTTCACAGGGATTAATCTATGTGAGGTGCACAGATACCGTGGGGAGTGGTACCATTGAAAAGCCTACAATAAATTTAATTTAAATTGTGGCATTGACTGTGGATGCAGTCCTGCATTCCTTATATATTCAGAATTGCCACTGACTCCAATGGGAGTACTTGAGTGAATAAGGACTAACTGCATAGAGGTTTCAGGATCAGACATTTAAGTCCTGATCCAAATCCCACTGACACTAAGGGAAAGACTCCCACTGGCTTCAATGGGCTTTATATCAGGCCATCAATGTATAGCAAGGCCCTAGCATGACCCTCATATAGCAAATGTGTGTTCTCGTATGTGTACAGTAAGCTGACTTGTTAAAATTTAAAATCCCTATTTTTTGAGTTAACTTAAAAGAAAACAGCTTTAATGCCCCCCCAAAACCTAACAAACCCAACAATTGGAAACAATTATTAAACATCCATACTTAATAATTCAGAAATAGCTCTTAGCTGTCATAAATGACATACTAATAACTAGATAAATTTACATATTGAACCCATAATAATGCAACATAAGAAAAGAAAAAGTCTCAAATGGAAGAGGGATCTTGAAATGAATTATTTTATCCTAAATGTTGTAGTTGGCTTCTTTTACAAGAGCAGACTTTAATTTACTTATTCCAGAAATGATAAATGAAGAACCTTATCAATCTAGGTCTTTACCCTTGGAGGAAACTTGTTATTACATGCGTACAAGTCTGTTTTCTCCTCTTTTTTTGCCTACCGACATACAAAACAGTATCTTTATGATCCAGGATTTGTTTGAAGCGATTTCATCTGGAATGGAGTCAAGCAGAGTAGTGGCAAGGGAGCTTTTACAGATTATGACCTGTAATCTAGTTAATACTTTGAAACACAAAGATCCAAATGTTGAGTAATTTTGGACAAGACCACAACCTATGTGTCTTAGTGCCCTTCTGACAACTTGTCCTGGAGGCTAAGATGAAACCAGTTATCTGCTGAATCCAATTTGGGGTGAAATACCCTGTACATAATTAATGATATTTAGATTCATTTATCTCAGAGAAGAACAAGATAAATCTCTTATCACAAAAAAGTATATTTTATTCTATTTAACCTTCAGTTAAATGAACCCTGGTGTAGCTCTTAAGGTTTGATCCTGCACCAATAAGTCAATGAGACCTTGGCCATTGACTTGTTGGGGGCAGGATCAAGCCCTTCAACCCGATATTAAGAGTTTCATTGGAAAGTAAAGGGTACATAAAGCCTTCCTCAGATCTTCAGCACTAGGGTAAATTTCATCCCTTATGACAAGGTAAAGATATACGTCCAACCCTAGCCATTACTCATTCTGTGCTTCAATGACGGTCCATGACAACTTTGGAAAAGCCACATGACTTAATCAAAAGTTTGGCTTTATAGCCAAATTGGAACACCAGCAAGTATTTATGACTGTTTAGGCCCCCAAACTCTCTTCTCTGAGTTGCATAAGGTCCCTGATGGTAGAACTATGATGTGGAAGCCTGTGCTGGGCTGAGTATACATTCTATACACCGCAGAGCCTAACTTCCAAAGGACTTCCAGCTTGGCTTTTTGGGAACAGGTAGCAGGGCAGGGATGGCTGAGACTCTACTGCTACATGGTTCTCCCCTCATTCTCTGGCTCTCCCCTCATTAATCTGAGCTCTTTTGATAGTTCATCATGAAACCAACCTGGCCACTTCTTGTTCCTTGCATTCTTCTTTTTGAAAGGAATTCTAAAATACTGTGCCTTAACTACAGTGTTGTTAAATTTCCACAGGCTTCTTCCAAGCTTAGTGACTTGAATAGTCTTGTTTCCTTTGCACCTGACTTATTAGAAGCCAGATCCAGCAGTATTTCTGCAGTGCAGAACTATTAACTGTGGTTTATAATCTATCATTTAAATCAGTTTCTGTACCAAATGCCTGGAAGATAGCTAATGTGATTCCAATTTTTAAAAAGGGCTCCAGAGGTGATCCCGGCAATTACAGGCCGTAAGCCTGACTTCACTACCGGGACAAACTGGTTGAAATTATAGTAAAGAACAGAATTGTCAGACACATGGATGAACATAATTTGTTGGGGAAGAATCAACATGGTTTTTGTAAAGGGAAATCATGCCTCACCAATCCACTAGAATTTTTGGGGGGTCAACAAGCATGTGGACAAGAGGAATCCAGTGGATATCATGTACTTAGATTTTCAGAAAACCTTTGACAAGGTCCCTCAGCAAAGGCTCTTAAGCAAAGTAAGCTGTCATGGGATAAGAGCAAAGGTCCTCTTATGGATTGGTAAATGGTTAAAAGATACGAAACAAAGGCTAGGAATAAATGGTAGGTTTTCAGGATGGAGAGAGGTAAATAGTGGTATCCCTCAGGAGTCTGTACTGGGAGTAGTCCTGTTCAACATATTCATAAATGATCTGAAAAAAGAGGGAAACAGTGAAGTGGCACAATTTGCAGATGATACAAAACTATTCAAGATAGTTAAGTTCAAAGCAGACTGCAAAGAGCTACAAAGGGATCTCACAAAACTAGGTGACTGGGTAACAAAATGGCAGATGAATTCAATGTTGATAAATGCAAAGTAATGTACATTGGAAAACACAATCCCAACTATACATGTAAAATGATGGGATCTAAATTAGCTGTTACCACTTAAGAAAGAGATCTGGGAGTCATTGTGGATAGTTCTCTGAAAACATCTACTCAATGTGCAGTGGCAGTCAAAAAAGCTAACAGAATGTTGAGAATTATTAGGAACGGGATGGATAATAAGAATAACAGAAAATATCATATTTCCTCTATATAAATCCATGGTATGCCCACATCTTAAATATTGCATGCCGATGTAGTCGTCCCATCTCAAAAAAGATATATTGTAATTGGAAAAGGTTTAGAAAAGGGCAACAAAAATGATTAGGGGTATGGAATAGCTTTCGTATGAGGAGAGATTAATAAGACTGGGACTTTTCACCTTGGAAAAGAGATGACTAAAGGGGGATATGATTGAGGTCTATAAAATCGTGACTGGTGTGGAGAAAGTAAATAAGGAAGTGTTGTTTACATCTTCTCATAACACAAGAACTAGGAGTCACCAAATGAAATTAATAGGCAGCAGGTTTAAAACAAACAAAAGGAAGTATTTCTTCACACAACACACAGTGAACCTGTGGAACTCCTTGCCAGAGGACGTTGTGAAGGCCAAGACTGTAGCAGGGTTCAAAAAAGAACTAGATAAGTTCATGGAGGATAGGTCCAACAATGGCTATTAGCCAGAATGGACAGGGATGGTGTCCCTAGCCTCTGTTTGCCAGAAGCTGGGAATGGGCAATAGAGGATGGATCACTTGATGATTACCTGTACTGTTCATTCCCTCTGGGGCATCTGGCATTGGCCTCTATCAGAAGAGAGGATACTGGGCTAGATGGACCTTTGGTCTGACCTTGTATGACCGTTTTTATGTACTTCCTCAGGTAAAATTTTCACTGATTTCCATGAGAGTTTTGCCTGAATAAGTATTGTAGGCTTGGGGTGTATTGTTTTTTGTTTTATCACATATCCAATGATTTCCTTTGTTCCCTCTTTACCACCAGAATGAAATAGATCTTAAATCTTTTCTCAATAATAGCCATCAGTATATGTTGGGTCAGACTACATGCTACCCTTGCTCAGCCACACAGGGACAGAGGGGCACACAAACAGCCTCTCTCTCTACAGCTCCCCATTGTTCAGCTACTGAAGGGCAGCACACAATAGTCAGGGCCGGCTCTAGGATTTTTGCCGCCCAAAGCAAAAACAATTTTGGCCGCCCCCCCTTATTTAATTACCCCAGCCCCGCCTCAACTCCGCCCCTTCCCCAAATCCCCAGCCCTGCCTCCTCCCCGCAGGCTCTCAAGCCTAGGAGGGACGGGGAGAAGCGGTGCTGCACCGCAGCCACTCGGGGTCTCCCCCCCCCCAGGTTTGAGAGCCTGGGAGGGGGAGACTCCGAGTGGCCGTGGTGCGGGCGCCGCTTCTCCCCCTCCCTCCCAGGCTCTCAAATCTGGGAGGGAGGGGGAGCAGCGGCGCGCGAAACAGCTGTTTTGCGTGCCGTGGCAGCAGCAGCGGAGGTGGGCTAGGGCGGCCGGGGCACATTTTTAGGGGCGGCATTCTGGCGCCGGCCATGCCGCCCCTAAAAATGTGCCGCCCCAAGCACCAGCTTGTTTTGCTGGTGCCTAGAGCCGGCCCTGACAATAGCAGTCCCTGCACTCCCTATGCTCTGAGGAGTCTAGGGACTGCTCAAACCTAGTTCCCCACCTGAGGAGCAAGATGGCTGAAAGAGTGTGGGGATTAGTAGAAAAGAGGCAGAGCCATGTCCTCACACTTCCTTTGCACTGTTCTACAGAGTGGGGCAAGCATGGCACGTAGTTAGCCTAATCACCGCGGTGTATCAAATGTGCATCCCACCTGCAAAGGGAGCAGTGCCTGACCAGGACACAAACTGCTTCTCTTGAAGCAATGTAGCTGTGCCCCACCTCCTGTACAGGATTTATGGCTATGTCACAATCTAAGCCATTTGGGTACTGGAAAATAAAACTTGTTCAGTCACACAGCAAGTTTTTTCAACAATCATACACACCTCGACTGATTTAAAGTGACTGACTCAGAGGAACAGCAGTCTCCAGTTGTTATATTTCCAAATCAAGTTCTCTAATCTCCTCTGATTCCATATGTACAGCTCCCATTAATGTCAGTGGGAGAGTTACATTTGTATTGATGGGGGAACAGACCCACAATTTTTTGTTGTAAAAAAAATGACACCTGATGTATTAGACAAAGGAATATCTGAAATAAGCTCAAGAAGTGAGAGGAAATAATTCATTTGTAATAACTTTCATTCAGTAAAACAAGTAAAGTGACAGCACAAAGCATTTATCAAAAACAAATGGATTTTAGATCTTCAAGAAAAACCCAAAGCTTCAGGGACTGCAAACATCGTATATCTACAATGGTATCTGTGGCATTAAAAAAAGAGATGAGGTGACTTAAAAACACTGAGATTGATGTCAGTAGCATATGTAACCTCTAACTTTTGGCAATGCTGCTTTTGAGAAAACAAAGTAACAAGAGAATATGAGTGAGAATAATATCTGCACTGACTAGACCAGTGCCTCCATGCAAAAATCTCATGCTTTTTAAAACTTGCCGATCACTGAAGGCTGATCCAGCTTCCATTAAAGCCAATGGGAAGACACCCATTGATTTCAGTGAGAACAGGATCAGAAAAAGATTACATAAAACTGAACTTTAACTTGAAATGAGCCTAGACAGAAATAAAATGCTATGAAGCCAGGCAAAGAACTGGGGTGGGAACATCTATAAATTAAGAGTTACAACAATGGAAAAAATGCAGTGGATGACATCTTTGACTGGGGAAGCTGTAAGCAGTCACATAGAATCTGCAGTATCACCAGTATGGATTCTGATCTTATGTTACTGTAAATCAGGACTAACTCTTTTAAATTAATGGAGTTACACTAACAGTAGGAATCAGATCTCTGAAATATCCCTCATTTCAGTCCTACAGCTACCTGCATTGCACACAAATTTGGTGTCCTCTCATAATTAGGTATTGAAAATTGTTTACAACAGAAATAGACTCATGGAGCAATGATTACAGATGTTTGTTTATACTATAGGAAGAGATCCCCCAGCATTTTACATTTCCTGAATGAAAACATTTTTGTGTTCCTCCTTTTGGGTCTTTCTTACATACCACATTTCATATTTGGGCCATGCCATGTTTAGAGGTTTAGTGTAAAACTGGAGTGAGAGTAGAATAAAGCCCACTATTTATAATCTATTGAATAGTACCTGGGAACACAGAGCAGGTTAGTGCTTTAATGATTAAGAAACCCTCTAGAACACAGAACAGTAAATCTTAGTTTGAAAACTGCCTATCAGAAGTGTTATATGAGAGGGAGATGTACTATTTTGCTGATAGAACAGGAATACTTGTGGCACCTTAAAGACTAACAAATTTATTTGAGCATAAGCTTTCGTGGGCTACAGCCCATTTCTTCGGATGCTGATGTTTTCATGAGGAGGATGCATTCTAGTTATTGTAATAGAGCTCACTCGAACACAATTATGGAAGTAAATTTGAGACCCAAAGGAACCTAACTCCAATTGGGTGTACTGTAATGATGAGTCCCAACCCAAACATTCATTCTAAACAATGAGAGTCAGAATTTGTTTGCAACAATTGTCTCCCTCCCTACAACTAGGCCTTCTCCCTTTTTCACCCTCTCAATTCAGCAGGCTTGACATAGGCAAGACACTGCGACTTACGTTTTGTCCCCACTTCCCTCATGGAAAGACAAGGGAAGGAACTCCATGAGGGGAACTTAGCAGAATTTTCCTGCTTCAGAACCCTATCCTGTGGGTTTTAACCGATGGAGGGGATGAGCCAGGCCAATGCTGTTAGCCCTTCACTTTCAAGAACATTATATTCATGCTAAAAAACAAAACAAAATTTGAATTAAAAAAATTAATATGAATGTAGACAGTAAGAAGATATTTGGGATAATTATTGACAGTGCTTAACTTGCTTCTCTTGGAATTCCAATAGAAATACCATGTGCCTGGCATTAGAAGAACAAGATTTGCATCATTAGGGTCTTTATGCACCTGGGATAGATAACACTGCAGCAGAAAAACTGGTGTTATGGTTTGAACAGAAATTAGAGGTTACCTACCAGAGCGTTTTAAACCTAAGAGACATAGGTTACAGACTGGTGATCGTTGTTACAGCTATACTGAAAGCACTCGCTTCTAACCTGTAGCGGAATTCTTTTTCTTGAAGCTTCTCAGGACAGGGAAAGAACCATCAGTCTCTCTTTATATCCTCCTCCTAAAAAAAATTCCATTCCACGTTTGAGTCTAGTAAAAGTTTTGACAAAGCACATATCTGAACAGATTTAGCCAGGTTTCTAGAAATTAGAAGGCTCCAGGACTTGGGTAACCTGAATTGCATTAAGCTGTTGAATTATAGTGGAAAACTGAAGGGAAAACGAATGTCTTTTGTTTTCTATCTTTTTCCTTTAAAAATGTTTGTATACACAATACAATATTGGGCAAGTCTAAAAGGGAATGGGCAGGTTCCCTGAAGTGTTTTCTGCGGAGATAAAGGAAGACGGAGGCACACGTCAGGACCCCAATGGGGCCCCGGGTGATCGCTACTTCCCACCACCCAACACAGATGTAATGCGGTTAAGCAGTGTCCGTATAAGAGAAAACTAAGACTACTGACTATTTCTCAAAAAGTTTTTAATGACTTACAGCTATAAATGCAACACAGACAGAATAAGAAAAGGAGAAATAGAGACCAGCATTGAATAAGGATTAATATAAATGGCAAGTTATATTGCAAACAAGCACAAGTACAGGTAATATTATGCATCAATTACTTACTTCTATAACACATACTATTAGCGTTGAATATAAATGGCAGGTGATACTGAAGGCAGGTACAAGTACATGCAAAGCTACTGTTACTTATTGACTACCAACTTTGTACGTTCTGTTCCCACCACCAGTGGACACAAATATAAGTAAAACTATTATATCAGCAACTTATAACTACTCCTAAACAATGTAATACTTCTATTAAGATTTTACTACTATTTATAATACTTCAGCATTGATATGACTTGAGATCAAATTATCCTGACACTACCATTTGTAATACTGTAGTGCCAACACAACTTGAGATCAAATTAGCTTGAGCAACTCAGACTTCTTTACTTCATTACTTTAGACTGCATGCATTTTCCTCTCCCGAGTTTGATCTACATAAAGAAAACGAATGCTACATCCTGGAATATTTGCAATAGACACAGATAAGGCCAGCCACTGCGTAATCTAAAGCATCTAGGCACCTGCAGGAGTAGCCAATCAGAGTAACCAGTTGTTATGTCTATGCTTTAAAAAAAAATCAAATCTTGAAAATCTATTTCTGTTTTTTTTCCCCAGCCTGACTAATTATACACTTCTACATCTGCTAACAGAATTTTTGATTTAGAAAAACCTGTAAAGATTATCCATTGAAGAACTGAAGCCTTATGGGTAGCCAACATATATAAAGAAGACAAGAAGCTAAAAGGCTTCATTTATTTGAGTTTGGGGCAAAGGTTTGGTGTGTGGCTCTTATATCTATTTGTTAAAATAAGCTGTTCATTCAAGCACCTTGAAACCTCATGTAGCAAGTATATGGGAACCCAATTCAGTTAGGGCATGATGAGAAGCAGTAATGCAATTAGAAAAAAAAGTTCAATGCTAATATTTTCTTAGTTACCTTAGAAATTTTTGTAAGTGCCATAAAACGTAGATAAAACCTCTCTGGATCATAAACTGAATCCACAACAGCTTGAGGTATGAGTTTAATTTTGCAACATCAAGGTTATTCTAACATACATATTTCAAGTTCTTCAGCAGGATCTCACTGAAAACCAAATGCTGCATTCAAGATGAGCATTACTGAGTAAATAAATGATCAAAAAGTTCTGCATTAGAAAACCCTTTATCTCTGGAGTGAATCAATATGAAGTATTGCTGGGAGGATACTCATATTTTGTTAGTACATAATTTTTATACTCATGATGATTTTTGCAACCAGCGTAAATAGCTTTTTTAGACATTGTTTCCTTGCCAACAGTTCACTGTTTGTGGGGAGCTGGTAGGAAGGGTAAGAGCAGGGATTGCTTTGCTCTTACTCTAACAAAGATTTATAAGTTGGGGGATGGGGAAAGAGAATTCTTACACTTGGTGGTTTGAATTTGGTATTTATGAAGGTAGCCCTGGGGATGAGGTCCTCTATTTACACAACAGGTGCAGCACAGGCTGCAGCTGTATAAGCTTCCCTACCACTAACCTACAAATGTGCCTCAGTCATTAGCTGAATGAGCCACTTCCAGGACCGATTTACCCAGGTTTCTAGAAATTAGGAGGCTCCAGGATTTCGGTAATTTGAAATTTGAGGGGGAAAATTAGTGTCTCCTGGTTAAACTAAGAAGAAACCCAACTGTGTTTTGTTTTCTCCACAGTGCAGTACTTGTATGGATATACTAAAATATAAAGTGAGTACTACACAGGAAATTATTTTGAGCAAGTAATGTTAGGTTCAGAGGGAATGCATCAAATCTTGTTGCTTTAATATTTTCTCTGAGGAAATAGCTGTCTCAAGAACTAATCCTGTACTCTACATAGAGAAAACTCCCTTCAAGTTAATGGAAGTTTTGCATGCATAAGGACTGCAGGATTGGTACCCAGATTTGTTTAATTTTTTCAGTTAAAGATGTCAAGCAGTCTTTTCAGCAAAATGACAACTCTCAATGGCCCCAATCCTATAAAGAACTCTGTGTGGGCAGACCCCTGCAGACATTCGGGGCTATTTACAGATCAGAGACTGAGTCTGTCCTTAAGATAAATGACAGATCCTGACTCCAAGGCAGGCCAGAAAAACATTACCAATAACAATCTCTCAGTACTGTGCATTGTTAATAGCTGCTGCATCAGTGCTGCCCTTGTATAGACTCAGCACAACATCAAAAATAACCTTTTACTTCTGTTCATGCTGCGACACCAGTTTTTGTGCTTTATTTCCCCATCTGTAAAAAATGGCCTAACTGCAATGATGCAAATATTATTCTTCTGATGCTAGGAACATTGTGTTTATATCCAAGTTCTATGAGAAGCTTTTTATATTTAAGCAGGCCATCAGCCTGAGTGAGGATGATTAACTTCTGCTTGTTTCATTAGGCAACAAGATTATTCTGTTTTCAGTGGCTTTTTTGTTGCTGTAAGTGATAATATACTGTGTGCAAGAACTTGTGCTCTGAAAAGGAATTTCAAAGTATCCAAGAATTTGATTTTTTTTTTCTCTCTAATTCTCAATATGTTTCTGTTGCATTCAGGAAACAATATAGACTTCCTCCTTTTAGCTAATTTAACAGTTATACATTCCCTTGCTTGTCAACCAGAAATGGTGACACCCACATAAATATGTTTTGAAGGTACTAATTTCAATAACAGGGACAGAGAAAGAATAATCAGAGCAATAACAGCTATTAAATCTACAATCATAATGTAACAGGGTTTCATTTGTTCTGCTATCAGTCCAGCCATCTAAGCTAATAGCAGAGGAACAGCTTCCAAATAAAATGACTTCCATGGAGATGGGGCAGAGGCTTCTGTGCATTATCCTGCTAGACTGTTGGTACTTTATGATGGGACTGAAAGCTCTTCAGGGAAGGTCCTGGAAAAGGGCTGAAATCTACCAAGAGGACTGATAGTCCACAAAGGAGAATTTTGTTCTTATAATTAAGGTAATAAGTCACTGGAAAATACTTAATGTTTTCTTTAATGTCTAAACTAATAAGCATTACAATTGTTGGGAGGCGCAGAAAACTGTATAAAAAATAACCATATGGGTAATATTTCTCCTTGTTGCACTCAGTGAAGGACAGCAACATATTGGTTTGCTAACATACTTTGTTGTATTTCATAAATTCTTTCTGCAACAGCAGTCAAACTGGACCAGGAACTCTGTGGATCTGTTTGCTCTGCTATCAGATCTTTGGCCTTAGTTCATGTTTCCTTAGGTGTATAATCTACTAGTCAGAATTAGGTGCTGTCACCATCTCAACTTGGGCTTGATTGGATCATAGAAGAGAAGATTTTTCTCTTGAGAAGAAGGATGGTCTAGTTGTTAGTATGCTAGCCTGGGCCTTGGGAGATCCTGGTTCAATTTCCTGATCTGCCAAACTTCCTTTGTGACTTTAGGCAATTCACTTGGAGCCAAGATTTTCAAAAGTGACTAGTGATTTCACGTGCCTATGTTTTGGGGGCCCCAACTTGAGACACCTTAAAGGAATTGATTTTCAGAAAGTGCTGAGCAGCCACCCTCTGGTAATTAGGGCCTTAAAGGTGTCTCAAGTTGGGCACCTACAAATTGCAGCATCCAAAATCTTGGACTTAACGGGTACATCTACACTTCAATTAAAAACCTGTAGCTGGCCCATGCCAATGGACTCGGGCTCATGGGGCTTGGGCTAAGGGGGTGTTTAATTGTGGTGTAGATGTTCAGGCTTGGGCTGGAGCCAAGGCTGTAGGACAGTGGTGGGCAACCTGCAGCCCGTCAGGGTAATCTGCTGGCGCGCTGCCAGACAGTTTGTTTACATTACACACCTGCCCGCAGCTCCCAGTGGCTGCGGTTCACCGTTCCCAGCCAATGGGAGCTGTGGGAAGCAGCGTGGGCCATAGGGACATGCTGGCCACCGCTTCCCACAGCTCCCAGCCTGGGAGCGGTGAACCGTGGCCACTGGGAGCTGCGGGTGGCTGTGCAAATGTAAACAAACTGTCTGGCAGCCCGCCATCAGATTACCCTGATGGGCCGCATGCGGCCCATGTGCCTCAGGTTGCCCACCGAACAGCTCTAGGACCCTATGAGGTGGGAGGGTCGCAGAGCTTGAGCTGCAGCCCCAACCCAAACGTCTACACTACAATTAAACAGCCCCACAGCCTGAGCCCCAGGAGCCTGAGTCAGCTGGCTCGGGCCAGCCGGGATGTCTAATTACAGTATAGACATATCCTTAGTGCATTGCTTAATTTGTGCCAGGGCTAAACCCTGGCACCTCTAGAGTTGGCAGGTCATAGCCCCAGCACCTCTGGGCTTACTGCATCAGTTATAAATGTAAAAAAATTCCTTGAGCCTTGGCACCTCTTTCATTACAAATTAAGCACTGCCTTAGTGTCTCAGTTCTTCAGTTCCCTATTGTGAAATGGAGATCATAGTACTTCCCTATCTCTCAGGGTGTGTGTTGTGAGGCTCAATATAATAATAAAAAGATTGTCAGGTACTTAGATACTATGGTAATGGGGGCCATAAAAATACCTTTGCTATATTATCAGTGTTGTAAAGGGTGATCAGTCCCTCAAGATTACTTCATACGTTTATAGAAATCATAGAAATGTAGGATTGGAAGGGACCTTGATTGGTCATATAGTCCAGTCCTCTGCACTGAAGCAGGATGAAGTATTATCTAGACCATCCCTGAGAGGTGTTTTATTAACCTTTTCTTAAAAATGTCCAGTGATGGAGATTCCGCAACCTACCTAGGTTCCAATGCTTAACTACCCTTACAGTTAGAAGTTTTTCCTAATGTCTAACGTAAATTTCCCTTGCTGCAAATTAAGCCTATTATTTCTTGTCCTGGCCTCAGTAAATAAGAACAATTTATCACCTTCCTCTTTATAACAACCTGTTACGTACTTGTAGACTTTATCATGTCCCCCCTCAGTCTTCTCTTCTCCAAACTAAACAAACCCAATTTTTTAGTCTTTCCTTGGAGGTCAAATTTTCTAGACTTTTATCATTTTTGTTGCTCTTCTCTGGATTTTCTTCAGTTTGTCCACATCTTTCCTGAAGTGTGGTGCACAGAACTGGACACAATGTTTCAGCCGAGGCCCTATGAGCACGGAGTAGAGTGGAAGAATTACATCCCATGTCTTGCTTACAGCACTCCAGATAATACATCCCAGCATGATGTTTGCTTTTTAATAACAGTATTGCATTGCTGACTCATTTAATTTGTGATCCACTATAACCCCCAGATCCTTTTCTGCAGTACTCTTTCTTAGGCAGTCATTTCCCATTTTGTATTTGTGCAATTGATTATTCCTTCCTAAGTGATGTATTTTGCATTTGTCGTTATTTATTTCAGACCATTTCTCCAGTTTGTCCAGATCATTTTGAATTCTAATCCTATCCTCCAAAGCAATTGCAACCCTTCCAGCTTGGTATCATCCACAAACTTTATACGTGTATGTTCTATGCCAGGGGTGTCAAACTCAATTGCACAGGGGGCCAAAACTCAAAACTCGCGGGCCGAACAGTATAACCATTTATTTAACAGACTAAATATTTATGTTTTTTAACCATTAATATGAACCAAAATACAGGATATCATTCCAAAATAAATACATTTCAACTTAAAATATTTTGCTCTTCATAAAAAAATATCCTGTCAATACAATACATTCAAAATCTGTACATGCTGGAATATTAAAAAATCTGAAAATATAAATAAAAAATTGAATTTAAAGCAAAAGTATAATCATAACAAATCATAACATTCCATTTTCTTGTCCTATTTAGTCAGAGCCTGATACTTGGAGTCTTTTCTTTGCAACAAGTTCGTTTATGTTTGGGGTTAGGTTCTGTGTTGTGAAGATTCTCAGGATCGATTGCAGGTGTTCATCAGTGAGGCGACTCCTGTGTGACGTTTTGTTAATTTTCATCACAGAGAACAGCTGCTCGCACAGATATGTGCTGCCAAACATGGACAGGATTCGAGCCGCATGTTGGCGGAGCTGCGGCATCGCTTCAGGAATGAAGCGAGTGAACTGTGCTGGCCCCGCAGTGTCGTACTTTGCCTTCAGTGTCCCGTTACATTGCAGTTCTATCAGCTCCATCTGCATTTCTACAGGTGCGGTTTCCACATCGACTGCAAATGGGTTGCGAAGCAGCTCGAAGTTACTTTTCTGTGCCTCAAAGTCACTGAAGCGCCGTGCGAACTCAGTCTGCAGCGCGCTGAGTTTTTCAGCAAAGGTGGCATTTGGGAAAACTGTGGCACTTTCTTGGTTCCGTATTACTTGGCAACAGGGAAAGTGAGACAAGTTGCATTGGTGCATTTGTGTCTCCCATAAGCGCAGCTTCACTTGAAATGCCTTCACTGCATCATGCATATCGGTTATTATGTGCTCCCGTCCCTGGAGTTGAAGGTTTAAAGCGCTAAGATGCGACGTTATGTCAGCCAGGAACGCCAACTCACATTTCCACTTTTCATCCCGCAGAACTGTGCAGTCTTTCCCCTTACTGTCCATGAACTGGCAGATTTCCTCTCGCAGCTCAAAGTGTCTTTTGAGAACTTTTCCCCGACTTAGCCACCGGACCTCCGTATGATATGGCATATCGCCAAACTCGCTATCTATTTCCCGCAGAAAAGACTGGAATTGGCGGTGATTTAAACCGTGGGCTCTGATAAAGTTGACGGTTTGTGTTACAGTGTTCATCACATGATCCATTTTTAGGACTTTAGCACTCAGCGATTCCTGGTGTATGATGCAGTGATACACTGTCAACTCACCGGCACAGTTCTCCTCCCGCATCTTTGAGCGCATCCTTCCCACCAGTCCATTTTTTTCACCACACATAGCAGGTGCGCCATCTGTTGTAAGTCCAACGAGTTTTTCCCACGGCAGTTTCATGTCGGTTACACTTTGAAATACATTTCCAAAGATGTCTTCTCCTTTCGTTGTCCCGTGCATCGATTTAATGTCCAGTATTTCCTCTGTTACGCACAAATTGGAATCCACACCACGGATAAATATCGCCAGCTGTGCAGTGTCAGTCGCGTCAGTAGTTTCATCCACGGCAAGGGAGTATGCAACAAAATCTTTTGCTCTTTCAATCAACTGTGTTTTCAAATCAGTCGCCATCTCACAAACCCGATTAGCAACAGTGTTTCTGCTGAGGCTTACATTTGCAAACGCTCGCGTTTTATCTGGACAAAGGACGTCGCACACTTTCATCATACAATTCTTTACGAATTCCCCCTCGGTAAACGGCCGTCCTGATTTGGCGATCTCTTCGGCCACAATGAAACTTGCTTTCACAGCAGCTTCACTTTGTGATTTTGCTTTGGTGAAAAACGTCTGCTGGGATGTCAAATTCTTCTTCAACTCCTCTACCTTTTGTAGCTTCTGTCCTGCGCTCAGGTTTTTTAATTTGTTCTCATGTTTCGTCTCGTAGTGCCGTCTTAGGTTATACTCCTTCATTACAGCGATATTACTCCCACAAAGGAGACACACTGGTTTACCTGCAATTTCAGTAAACATATACTCATTCTCCCACCGGCTTTGAAAGCCTCGGTTTTCAGAATCAATTTTTCTCTTGGCCATTGTTGGGGTCTAGCTTTGATTTGATATTAGCATTGTATACATCAACAGACCGCGAACTTGAACCGCGGCTTGCCGTTGGCGGCAATTGCACTGCATCATGGGATTTGTAGTGTGTGTTATTGGGGCGTCATATCACAGGGCCATTAAAAACAGATATATAAAACGATTTCGCGGGCCGGATATAATTGTATGGCGGGCCGGATGTGGCCCGCGGGCCTTGAGTTTGACACATGTGTTCTATGCCATTATCCATATCATTTATGAAGATATTGAATAGAAGTGGACCCAGGACAGATCCCTGTGGGACCCCACTCAATATGCCCTCCAGCTTGACTGTGAACCATTGATAACTACTCTGAGTACAGTTTTCCAACCAGTTGTGCACCCATCTTACAGTAGTTTCATCTCTGCGCTATATTTCCTTAGGCTATGTCTATACTGGAACTTCGTCAGCAAAACTTTTGTCTTTCAGGGGTGTTAACCCCCCCACCCCGAATAACAAAAGTTTTACCGACGAAAAGGGCCAATGTGAACAGCGCCAAAGCTGCTGCCACTCGTTGGGATGGAATTTTTTTGTCGGCAGGAGAGCTCTCTCCTGCTGACAAACAGCAGCTTCGCTGCGCGCCTTTCAGTGGCATGGCTGTAGCGGCACAGCCATGTCCCTAAAAGCTGCGGAGTGTAGACATAGCCTTAGTTTGCTTATGAGAAGGTCACACGAGACAGTATCCAAATCCTTACAGAGTCAAGGTATATCACATCTACTGCTTCCCCCATCCACAAAACTGTCAAAGAAGAATATTAGATTGGTTTGACATGATTTGTTCTTGACAAATCCATGTTAACTGTCACTTTTAGTACCTTATTATCTTCTAGGTGCTTACAAATTGATTCAGAGTAGCAGCCGTGTTAGTCTGTATCCGCAAAAAGAAGAACAGGAGGACTTGTGGCACCTTAGAGACTAACAAATTTATTAGAGCATAAGCTTTCGTGGACTACAGCCCACTTCGAAGTGGGCTGTAGTCCACGAAAGCTTATGCTCTAATAAATTTGTTAGTCTCTAAGGTGCCACAAGTCCTCCTGTTCTTCTTTTTACAAATTGATTGTTTATTTGCTTCATTATCTTTCTGGGTATCTTTCTGAGTTCCAAAAGCTGACTGATTTATAATTCCCTGGGTTATCCTTATTCCCCTTTTTATAGATGGTACTATATTTGCCCTTTTCTAGTCCTCTGGGATCTTTCCTGTCCCCCACAAGTTCTCAAAGATAATCATTAATGGCTCTGAGGTCTGTTCTGCCAATTCCTTGAGTATTCTAGGACTTACAGTAGAAACTCAGAGTTACAAACACCTTGGGAATGGAGTTTGTTTGTAACTCTGAAATATTCATAACTCTGAACAAAATGTAATGGTGGTTCTTTCAAAAGTTTGTAACTGAACATTAACTTAATACAGCTCTGAAACTATATTATGTAGAAGAAAAATGCCACTCCCCCCCCCCTTTTTTAGTAGTTTATGTTTAACACAGTACTGTAGTACTGTATTTGCCCTTTTTTTTTCCGTCTCTGTTGCTGCCTGATTGGGTACTTCTGGTTCCAAATGAGGTGTGTGGTTGACTGGTCAATTCGTAACTCTGGTGTTTGTAACTCTGAGGTTCTACTGTATTCCATCAGGCCCTGCTGACTTGAAGATACCTAACTTCTCTAACTAAATTTTAACTTGTTCTTTCCCTATTTTAGCCTCAGTTCCTACCCCATTTACACTGATGTTCAGTATGTTAGTTATCCCATTAATGCTAACCATTTTGGTGAAAACTGAAACAAAAAAAAGCATTTAACATTTCGGACATTGCTATGTCTTCTGTTGTTGTCCTTCCCTTCTCATTGAGTAGGGGCCTATTTCTAATATATTTGTAAAATCCTTTCTTGTTGCCCTATATGTCCTTCACTAGTTTAATCTCATTTTGTGCCTGGGCCTTTCTAATTTTCTCCCTAATGATTGTGTTGTTGTTTTTTATATTCATCCTTCATAATTTTACCTAGTTTCCACTTTTTGTTTGTCTCTTTTTTGAGTTTCAAGTAATTGAAGATCTCCTGATTAAGCCAGTCAGGCCTCTTACCATAATTCCTACCTTTCCTATACATTGGGATATTTTGCTAGTGTACCCTTAATAATGTCTTTTTAAAAAATTGCCAACCTCCTGAACTCTTTTTTCACTTAGACTTGTTTGCCATGGGATCTTACCTACCAACTCTCCGAGTTTGCAAAGATCTGCCTTCTTGAAGTTCACTGTCTTTATTCTGCTGCTTTCCTTCCTACCATTCCTTAGAATCATGAACTCTACTATTGCATGATCACTTTCACCCAAGCTGCCATCCACCTTCTAATTCTCAACCAGTTCCTCCCTTTTGTCAGAATCAAATCTAGAACAGCCTCTCCCCTAGTCGCTTTTTCTACCTTCTGTAATAAAAAGTTGTCTCCATTTCATTCCAAGACCTTGTTGGATAATCTGTGGCTGCAACTGATAGTTGAAGCCCACAGTCAGCACCAAGTCCTGTGCTTTGGATAATTTTGTTAGTTGTTTAAAAAAAGCCTCCTCCACCTCTTCTTCCTTGTTAGGTGCTCTGTAGTAGATCCCCTATCATGACATCAGTCTTGGTTTTTACCCATTTTATCCTTACCCAGAGAGTTTCCGCAGGTCTGCGTCCCACTTCTATCTTGACCTCCTCCCTTTTTCCCAGCCTGTCTTTCCTGAACAAGTTGTACCCTTCTGTACCAATATTTTATTCATGTGAATTATCCCACTAACTCTCTGTGATGCCAATTACATCATAATTGTGATTATTCACCAGCATTTCTACTTCTTCCTGTGTATTTCTCATACTTCTTGCATTAGTATACAGACATTTAAGATGTTCATTAGACTTCTTCTCTATATTCTATATGTCTGATCTGCTCAGGGTCATACGTTGGAGTATCATTAGTGCCCACATGGATGAGCCGCATGGGGTTGTAGTCAAAGGGCTGGGTGATCCTCAGCAATTCTTCCCTATTGTCTCAGAGTTGGGCCCTTGGCAGGCAGCATTCCTCCCGGGATGTCAGGTCAGGCCAGCACATGGATGCCTCCATCCCCCTTAAAAGGGAATCACTGATCACACACACACACACCCATTTCCCCTTGGGCATGGTGGCCATGATCCTCCCAGCTTTGGGTGCACATGGCTTCTCCTCCTCTAACTTTGGGAGAGATTCCTTATCTGTCATGTCTATGTGCATATACCTTTTTTATCTCTATGGACTGTAGGTTGGAAGGAAGGATGGAACACTGCCTGCTGTCAGAAGTAACCAGCAGCCCGCTTCCTCCCTATGAAGGAGCCATTTCCTCCTCCCGTGGTAGTGCTACTGCAGTCCTGCCTAGCTGGATTGCTTCCTCAATCTTGGATGTCTCCATATACATATTTTCTATGAATTCCTTGTGTGCACCAATACTCCTCACTGTGGCCAACTCTTCCTGTAGCTCTCCCATGTGCTTCCTGAGAGATTTTACCAATAGGTAACTCTCACACTGGATGGTCTCCCCAGCTTGGCTTTCTGTGACAGGGAAATGCAGGTCAGTCTCTTCAAATCCACACCAGGACCTGGGGAGAGGCATCCATGGTTGAGTTCTCCATCTGGACATAGGGACAGATGGAGGAGCCAGGAGCAGTGTTGGCATTGGTGATGTGGCCTTTCCGAAGCGTGGCGATTTTATTTTTTTGCCCTACTAAAAGCCTCCCTCCCAAACTCCCCTGTTTGCTAGCTCCTCTTGGTTGCTTAGTGTCTGGCTTTTAAGCCCTTTTCTCCTAGGTCAGCTTTGTCCACTCCTTAACACACAGAGGAAGGATGATCGCTAAGGGGATTAAGGATCAAAGGATAGGAGGCTAGGGCTTGGCTAATGCACACTCAGCTAGGAGCTAGTAAGTCTCTGGCCCCCTCTCCCATACAGTCCCCAACACTGTAAATGTTAAGCAAGCCAAAAGAAAAACCAAAAGACAAACAAGCTCACTCCTCCCAAGAATTATGCTGCCTCCTTCTGCAGCAGGATTTGCTGGATTTATATTTGATGAAGCCAGATTGGATTTTTGAAAGAGGATTCTGTTTTACCTTGTGTTTATTGGGCTGTTAGGGACAAAATGGCAGAGGATAGGTCAAACCGATCACTATTGTGAGTTATTTTTTGCTAAGATAAGGCATAGTAGCTATACTTTAGAAATATTTGACAATATTTAACACCTTAATTGAAAAGCCCATAGATACAGAAAACCAACAATTGTTACTGATTGTTTTGTTTACAATAATACTAATAAGTTATTAAATGTACATTATATTGTTGGAGATTTGAAAATATAAGGTAAAAACACATCAAACCCTATTTTAAACATGTCTGTTTTCTTTTGGTTATCATCTGCATGTTGCTGAACTGTTCTTTTTCTATTCCTAATACTATACATGTATAGTGTTTTGGATCAGGATCTAGGATTACAAAAATGGATTTGGATTTTGGACAAAGCATGTTGCTTTAAGACACCTAAGATATATTACAAAGTCTTAAAAAAACATATAATTTATCTAAGTTAGCTATAGGAGTACAGTAATGGGCATAGGTGCTGGAACTAGGGGTGCTGCTGCACCTCTGTCTGGAAGTGGTTTACATATACAGGGGTTACAGTTTGGTTCAATGGCTCTCAGCACCCCCACTATACAAATTGTTCCAGCAACCCTGGTAATGGGGAATTTTTGGCCGTGTAACCAACCTCTCATAGTGTCAGACGACTCAGATGACATTTGGCTTTATGATGGTAGTCCACACTATTGTTGGTTTCTAGCCTAGTCTTAAAGCATAGAACATGCCATGTAAATGGCAATGAGGAAGGAATTTGTTTTTATGCCGTCAAGAGGTGATGTCCTGAATCAAAGTCATGTATCTTTCAGAATGAACAGGATTCATGGTCCATTTTATTCCTTATGTGGTATCATCCATTTTTTTCTAGGCATGTGTTATTTTATTGCATATACTTAGGATTGATGTGGCCATTAATACAGTGCCATCACGTCCACATTGCTCTGTCAACATACTTTAGTTCTAACCTATAGTATACCACAACCATTTTGACAATAGCCTTCTCTGAGCAGAGGCATTCTAGCTATACCTAGCTTTGTGAGGTAGATAAATGCTTTCCAGGAACTATCCTGAGATCACAAAACTAATTTAAATTCTGACCTCTGATATTCGAAAAAAGCTATTGGTGAAAGGCTAGTGCACTTAACCATAGCATATCTACCTTTCTCTAATGTAAATTATTAAATCTAAATCAGAGAAATGTGGCAAGGTACACAATTAGCTGTTGGAATAACATCTGGATTATGAATGATATAGCAAGCACAAGAAAAAAGTAATAATTGTCATAGAGCATCATTAAGTTTTATACACTGACTGAAGCTGGGAGCGTGATGCAGGTAAGCGGAAAGGAGGCTGCTGGACTGTAATCCTATTCTATGTTTCTTCACAGAATAAAACTTGTTCCTGGTGGTTTGATTGGCACTGGCCTGAGGTGAATACACATTGACACACAACGCAGAGCGCACAGAGGAGTCTCAGGCCCAGTTTCCCAAAGCTGTGTAAAAAGTCACCAGGCAGACTTTACCTATCTTAAACAAATGCACACTAGGCCAGAGAACAGGATGGGGGCAACAGATTACCTTTGATTTTAAGAATTAATAATTTGGAGGGGAAATTAGACAATATTTGCAAGGAAATTATTCATATTAATCTTTCGGATGATCTGTGGTGAAGGACAAAAGTTCCTAACACCTCTTGAGACAGGAGATTTCCTTCAACCAAGTTCTGACTTTGAGCCAGATCTACCCCTCTTTGCATCCCTTTGTGACAATCAGGGTTCAGACACCCCAAAAGGAAAAGAGGGGGTCTGAACTCTAAAAAATAAGCACCAATATTTCTACCTTTGAGCCTATGATTCTTATATTGAATAAACTTTGTTTATTTTTACCTCAAGCAGGTCTCTATTGCATAAACCGTGTGGCAAAGTGAACTGATAATTGGGGGCATGTTTCACATCTTTGGGGGAAATGAACCAGAGGGAAACAGTCCACGTGTCTGGTAGTTAGGAACTCAGGGAGATGAATCTGGGGGGCCTCAGGACCAAAAGGGATTGTTGATGTCACCCTGCAAGCAGTAACTGGATTGGTGGAAGCCAGGGTGGGACCTTGTCCTTGTAGGCTGGCTACTGGTGTCAGAGCACTGAACCATAGCAGCCTAGCATTAAGACACCCAAAGTTACAAAACAGGTAGTGACAGAACTCCTTAACGGTCTTGGTGATCCCCAAAATGTTACACCCTCCACTGGCTCATATCAAACATAAACTGCTTGTCTTCACTTTCAAGGATCTTCATGGCCTATCCCCACCCAACCTACCATCTCTCATTCTCTATTGACAGGTCCAAAATCAGCCCATGAGGCCAGCCCATTGCCCACTTGTTAAATTTTCAAACAGACAGCTTCTTGCTTTCTCCTATGCCACAAAACATCCGTAAAGCCATTTTACTGTTCAAATCCCTCCTCGGAACTCTCATTTGCTGTGATGCCTCCAACATCTTAATGACTGTTAGGCTAGGTCTACACTACCCGCCTGAATCGGCGGGTAGAAATCGACCTCTCGGGGATCGATTTATCGCGTCCCGTTGGGACGCGACAATCGATCCCCGAATCGGCGCTCTTACTCCACCAGTGGAGGTGGGAGTAAGCGCCGCCGACAGAAAGCCGCAGAAGTCGATTTTGCCGCTGTCCTCACAGCGGGGTAAGTCGGCTGCGATACGTCGAATTCAGCTACGCTATTCACGTAGCTGAATTTGCGTATCTTAAATCGACTCCCCCCTGTAGTGTAGATGTACCCTTAGGCTACTGGTGTGCTGAGACCACAGCCTAGCATGCTAATTGTTTCATTTTTTTCCTTGTACTCCCCCATCAGTCTGTCTGTATCCATCTGGTGTCTTTTGTCTTATACTTAAAATATAAGCTTTGTGGGATAGGGACTGTCTTTTTGTTCTGTGTTTGCCCCCTCCCACTTACTGCCCCCCTCAGAACCCTCGATCCACCCAACCCCCCCTGCTCCTTGTCCCCTAACTGCCCTCTCCTGGGACCCCCCATCCCTAACCGCCCACCGGGAGCCCACCCCCAACCAACCCCCCCATCCCTTGACTGCCCCGACCCCATCCACACCCCCACCCCCTCACAGGCCTCCCGGGACCCTACGCCTATCCAACCACCCCTGTTCCCCATCCCGATGCCCCCCCCGAACCTCCACCCCATCCAACTGCTCCCTACCCCCCGTCCCCTGACTGCACCCCGGGACCCCCTGCCCCTTGTATAACCCCCCCAGGCCCGGCCCATTTACCATGCTGAGCAGAGCAGCATGTCTGGCTGCCGTGCCGCCTGGAACTAGACACGCTGCCACTCTGTTTGGCAGGAGCGCACAGCCCTGCTGCCCAGAGCGCTGCCTGCGCAGCGGCGCAGCTGCAGGGGAGGGGCCAAGAGCTAGCCTCCCTGGCTGGGAGCTCAAGGGCCGGGCAGGACAGTCCTGCGGGCCAGATGTGGCCTATGGGCTGTAGTTTGCCCACCTCTGATCTAGCACAATAGGATCTGGGTCCAGGACTAAGGCTCCTAGACAGTATGATAATACAAATAAATAACTGCACCTCCTGAAAGAAGGTGTACCTGAACCTGTTTAATTTCTAAGGCATGCAGGAATTTTCATTGCTTAGATTTTTGGTTTAAAACCCTTATTCCAACTGCTAAATTGTATATTAGCCATGGGAATAAGCATTAATTTGCTTAGATTCCAATAATAATTCCAATTCCATTCCCAGGCACCCAGTGATGGCAAGTTTAGCCAAGTAGCTTGAGGGAATGTATAACCGGAACTGTTCCACGTGTTAAACAAACATTGGTGACTGACAGGAAAACATAAATCAAAGTCATAACGAAAATAACCATAGGATCCTATACTAAACCATTTCTAGGACAGTAAGTTTGTGGCGGTGCACAGAATCCAGTTTCAAGCTAAATAACCTCGTCCATTATTGTCATGTTCTTCTCCTTTCTCATCCTGACTTCATTTTGACTCAGTTATTTCATTATTTAGATAACATTGGGCTGATTGGCTGTAGTCTGAGCCCCCTCAAGAGTAGGGAGATTTATCAGGTGACATGTAGTCTTTACCCCTGTCTCAGGATGGGTTAATGCAGATTTATGAATATGTAGTCTTAGGTATTTTTTCTGTGATAACTTGGACTGTTTTATCTGATATTTCCAGTTTTAAGACACACATCTCTGTCACCTCTGAGTAGAATTTTATCCTTTGCCCCTTGATCTTGAAAAATTAGATCACAGCTTATTTTTTAGGTCACAGCAGTGGAGTAGCAAAATCAGCATCTACTTCACATTGTGCCTTCCAGTAACCCTTTCATTATTCCATGATCTTGATTTTTTTAAATCAGAGTTGAGAAGAAAGTGTGGATTTTATGCACTCATTATTTATAAAAAGGAAGCACATTACTTTGTCACAGATAACATATCATGTCAGTGTATGATATCCTGAAGACTTTGGTTATGTCCCAAAAAGAACACTTATGAGTTTATTATTTGTTTCAAATTCAGCAAGAGTGATTATTTTAGAGCTAGTACTTTTTTGGCCTATTTTGACCACTTTTAAAAACAAGTAGTAGTTTAAAACCATACTTAGATCCTTCTCATATTTGCTATAGACTATTGCAATGTCCTCTGGATTCTGAATATCTTCTAAAATAGTCATGGTACATACAAGACCCTACAATATTTTTACTCTACTGCCATGGGGCCAGCTAGCCAGCAGATGAAACAAAAGTTAAGTAATAAACCCCTTTTCCCATAGATGTGGTGACATCTTCAATAGGGCTGATGACAGTAAGAAAATAGATAAGACAAAGCCATATCAGCCCGTATTCCATAAGAAAGACAGTGAGGAGGGGAAGCATAGTGCCAAGCACAATGGAGCCGTGGTCTGTGACTGGGGCTACTAGGAACTGCGGTAATACAAATAAATAACACTGATTAAAAACTGAGAGAAAACAAATGTTACATAAAGTTTCTAAGAAGGGTTTAAAATGTAAAATTGCTGGTACTTGAAATTGTCCTTTTAATTATTCTATTCACTTAATTATGCTTTTACAAGACTCTTATGAAAGAACGAGAGAGAGAGAAAGAATGAGAGCATGGAACTTAACTCTTCCTGGAAGTCTGGCGGAGGAGAGAAGAGAGAAGCACAGTCCTTTTTCTTTGTAGCATCTCTTTGCTATAGAAATCTTACCGTTTCTTTTGCAAATCTTGAGAGAGGTCAAAAAAGAAGAACCAGTGTGACCCCTGGAAAACAGTCTCTTTCATCTCCCTTGCTCTGCAAAGGATATACTTCTTGTCTTGCAAATGGAGCCCTTTGACAATCATTGCTCTCTGTATCTGGTTTAAGCTTCATCTTTGGTGCTAACAACTAGTGCACTTTTGACCTCCCTATGTTGCAGTAGAGGTACAGTGCCAAAAAAGGTCAAGGAACAACTTTTCCACAAAGATCAGTCTCTGACAAACCTTTTCCTTTGAGTAACCCCAGAACTTGGATATTGGCCTTACTGGACTTGATTTTAAGATAATTCAGGGCTGTTCCAGAGAAAGCAAAGGCAGTCATCTACTACTGCTTTACAGCCCACATACTGGTTCCTTATTTGTTGCACATTTTCCCCCAAGATTTTATATGTGAGCTCTTTCCTGTGGCTCATTTAAAAAAAAAAAAAAGTTCCTTCTGTTCTCTGCAACAACAGGAGAGAGTTAACGGTTGGACTATTTGAAAAGGCATAGAAGCTGCACAATTTTCAGGATCTCCAAAACATTCATCTTCTCACAGTTTCCACATAAATATATTACATACAAAAGAGAACTGGTTGTTTTAAAACAACATTAAAAGGTCTACTTTGCCCCACTAAAAATCAAGGATTTCCAGGTTAAGTTCTTTTATTTTATTCTGAACTTATATACTTGTGAAACACAAATTAACAACAGAATGTCAGTCAAATTTAAATTTCATATTTTTGTCACTTTAAATTAATTTAAATTGTGTTTCATTGAAGACTTGAAATGTTCTATTATTCTAATTAAGACACTATTCTATCATTTAAGCTAGGGTTGTGACCTACGGGCAATGTATTTAATACTCTTTTCCAGTCAGCATTTTCTCTTGTTAAGTTTGTATACTGAGCTACATATTAGGCATTATTCAACAGCCCATATCCCAGGTAAAACTCAGTGTGAGTTTGGCCTGTATAAAGACTGAAAGACTAGGATCATTCATTATATGTAAGTTGATGGATTTATTATTTAATTGCTACCATTTCTTTGAAATAGCCATTTTAAAATGCATATTGTGCTGATACTCTGTAGTTACTTTCTTAGGGTCTTTTAGGTTAAATGTGATGATCTAGTTGCCATGTATATAGTTATGCAGTCAGAGAACTACAAGCCCTAGTGAAATTTTAGATATTTAGATATTTAGCAATTCAGCATGAAATTTGTTTTTGTTACTGTTGTTGCTTTGTATTTTAAAGAGGTATTTCCAGATAAATAAGCCCATAAACCTACATACATGATTGTGGTTTTAGGTACAAGTCAATAAATGGTTGCTTAAGTGGTTCAGCAATAGTATATCCAGAGGATACACCTACCAGTGTTAAAACATTCCATACATATTGGTGTATAACAATGTTGCATTTGTTTAAAATACTTGCACATACCAGGTTTTCTACCTGTGTAAAACAATTCTGTAACAAATTCCAAAATAACCTATTCTATCTACTTGTGCAACAATGGAATGGCACAACAAATCAATACATATTTCTAGTTTTTAAAACCTTAACATCATGGTCATTTAAAATTTTCTTTTCAAAACATCAAAAATAATTCAGGGGTGCTGGAACAATTTGTATAGTGGGGTTGCTGAGAGCCACGGAACCAAACCCTATACATAACGGAAACCACTTCAAGCAGGTTTCAGAGTAGCAGCCGTGTTAGTCTGTATCCGCAAAAAGAACAGGAGTACTTGTGGCACCTTAGAGACTAACAAATTTATTAGAGCATAAGCTTTCGTGGACTACAGCCCACTTCTTCGCACTCCCCAGACCCTTAGTTCCAGCACCTATGAAATAATTACACTATATTATGAAGTAATACTTTGCCCTTTTTGCATTGAATTATAGTCACTAAAATATCATTTAACTCCTGTTTAATATATATATATATATAAAAAAACTTCTAAACAATTAAAGATTTGTTGTGAAGTATACTTAGGCTAAAATTTAAGCTCAGAGCAAATTTCTGCATCAAAGCTAAAGTGTTAAAAAGTGTTTTAGAAATAATAACTAATGCTCAGCACTTGAATAGACCTTACCATGTTCAAAGTGCTGAACAATTATTAACTAATCAAGAAATGTTAGCAGCCCCTGAACTACATCACTAATGGTGCTGCTATAGTAACAAAATGATCTTTAATCACCTTAAAAGATATGGTATATATCATAATGTTTAGGAATTTGGACTAAGAAGAGGTGCTGCTGATAGAAAATTATTTTTTATCTAGTCACCACAGTTAAAATGGTACTTTTCCATCAATTTCTCAGCTTCTTGTTAACATTTGCTGTGCAGAGATGCTATTATTTATTCCAACAAAACCTGTAACCTTGGTGCTATTATGAGTCTGATTCTCCTCTCACATTGGTGTTAAACTAATGTTACTCCATTGATTTCAGTGAAGATGCTCCTGGTTTACATCAGTGTGTACGTGAGAGGAGAACCTGGCTCTTTTTTACAAAAAGGCTGTTTGCATGAGTGCGTTTGAATTTTTAGTATTACAGTAATAAGTAGTATACAGTAGTACCTCTAATGTGGTCCACTTCTTGCTCCTCTCTCAAGTGACCATCTGGCATAAAGAGTTGGGTCCTCTACCAGTTGCTTTGGATGTTCCATCTTTTTATATTATTACCCTCTGTAGGTTGTTTTGCATTGGCAAGATGTGAGATCTTGCTGGCCATTCTGTCCTTCCCAACAGGACAAAGCTTTATTTGTTTGCAGAAGCAGAGATTATTTAGTGATCTTTTTCTTCTTCATTCCAGTCTCTTCTGTACTAAAAACTCTTTTCCTGCTGTGCAAACTCAGTGGGAGTCCCCTGGCTGCTTTAGGATACAACACTACTAGTAAAGGAAGTGGTAAGTGCTTTCTCTCAGAAAGTATGATGGCAGACCCTCCTGTAGCAGCAAATTTCCTTGTGTAATACAACTTTGTTCATTGTGAAATCGCACTAAAACACTTGGTGGCTCTTTTTAAATACAGTCTGTGTATAAAATATGTGTCCACAAATCTAGTAAGTTTTTAATGTGTAGTATGAAAATGTCCTTCTTCTAAATGTTTGCCTAAAGAGAGGCATTTTCCTATGACCATTCGTAGGGGATAGGGCAGTGTTTGGTTTTAAGTAAACAAGTGCTGACCCAAAAATACAATCCTCTTCTTGCTGCAATTTGTGCATCAGGAACAGTAACACTAGGGCCACGAAAAGGTATTGGGAAATCACCTTCAGGTTTGATGCTCATTCACATACAGTTGTTTTCCATAGGTCACATTGGGAATAAAGTGGAAGGTAGTGCCTTTTACCCTGACAATAGTGCCAAAAGACTATTATGTAATAAAAAACCCCTCTCTTTTAGATGCAATTATCTAGTTAGTTCAATATTCATAATTCTGTTAGTAGCCCAAAGTTACTGTGAGAAGGGCTTTTCTTAAAACACCTGTAAGCTTCACCCAAAAGGTTTTTCCTCACCCAGTGAGTACACCTTATACACTCTTCTCCAGGCACCAAACTACTCTCACTCCCTATCAAATGATACTTCCCTAGCACCTGCTCTTTGATTTCCTCTCCTTTGATTCCCTATAAAGGTTGTCAGCTGTAGTTCATCAGGAGGGCTAGACAGCTTATCCTGGGACTTTAGCCATACATTTCCACCACAACACATACCCCCCATACTCAACCCCAAGCTTTTCCCCCAGGTGCTCGATTGCCTCCAATGCAGGATCTGAACAGCCTGTCACAGGTCCTATATATTACAAGCCTAATACCTCTAAAAATGTCAGATAAAATTGCATATTTTTAGACTTACTGGGCTGAAATCCCAGCTTCACTGGAGTTAATGGGTGTTCAACGAGGTCAGGATTTCACCCCTAGCTCTTTATTATTTTTAATTATGGATGGGGGAAGATAGAGGGGTGTGTATGTGAGAGAGAGGGAGGGTTAGGAACATTCTTTTGTAGCAGCAAGATTAGGGACATTTCCAAAAGCACAACCTTTGTTCTCCTTCAGCCAACCAGATGGGCATGTGATAAAATAGTGTGTGGGTTTCACAGCTCAACATAAATGTTACTCACCTCATATTTTCACTGTGTCCACTGTTAGGAAAATTGTACAGAGAACTTTTAAAAGGGTGATAATGTGGGCACTGGGCAAGGGAAGATAAATGCTGTGACTCATCAGTGAAAATCCATAAGCTAGCCCTTGTTTCTGTAATGTAAAATGTGTTCTAAGCATTGTATGAAGATGTATAAGCATTGCTAGCAAGTCCAGCTATGGCTTATTGTAAAAAAAGGTTAACATTGAGAGTAGTCAGTTTAATGTTAACTATGGTTTGCATGTTCATAAAAGGTTTGAAGTTCCAGAAAATAAATGCCCTGCTATACAATTTTTTGGAAGAGTGTATGATTGCACAAAACTTTCAAAGTACAATGAAAGTCTAAAAGAAATATAATTATTATTGTCGGTTTATCACCTCAAACATGTTGTTGTAAATTGTCATTATATCAGATGAGTTTGGTAACAGGTTTTCCATTTTGCACTTTATTTGACAAGGTGATTCATTGTTTAGTGCAGTTTAAGATGTCAGTCCTTCTGGAATGAATTGAGCTGAGCTGATGTGCATATGAGCACTCCTCCATCAAAGTATATGATTAAAGAAGGGTTATTCTTCTGAAATATTGTTACCCTATTGCCTGGAATACAAGTGTTTTCTTTATTGAAATATAATTTAGCACAGTTAGCTTCATCTAGGTAACCATATATATGTTACACATGGCATATGGGAAGCCTGTTACAGTTACCCACAGAATCATATTTTAGATAATTTCTTATACTTCAGCACAATAGCTTGTCAAGTAATTGAAATAATTTGTTTCTGGCAGATCACATCTTTGTTTCTCAGAACATAAGTGTTAGTAAAAAAACAAAACCAAACAAGCCATAGGCATTACCCTATAATATCTAGTCCCTGACAGTGGCCTATTCCTGATGCTTCAGAGCAAGGCAAAACTTCTCCATCTTTGCTTTGGGCAAATGGTGCAAACCAGTAATGGGGGAGAGGGAGGCTGGGAAATTCCTTCTGGTCCTTCAAAAGGCAGCAGTTTTCTTCATGAAGGATGAAGTTTGCTTTCAGTGGTCATTAGTTTTGACTAACCTGCTATCTTAGCACAGCTGGCTATGCTATATTTAGATTCCTTTACAGTCCCACCAAGGTACTGGACTCAGTAATTTCTTGTAGAAATGAAATTCATCAGATTAATTATGTCACATAAAGTAGTACAGTATTTCCTTCCGTCAATTCTGAATTCACTACCAATCAATTTCAGTGAGTGACTTAGAATTATGTGGCTGGAAAAGAAAAGGAACAATAGATCTGTCTTAACGAAACCATTCATTATTCTGCATACTATCATGTCTGTCGTGATAAAATTATCTCAAATAGTTTTAGGTACATGCTGTATGTAGGTGTAGCTTAATGTTTTTTCTCTCCCAAGCATATTACTCATATAATTGGGTCTTTGGGAAACTTTTAATCTTCTGACAGCTGTTCTAAATACAATAATCCACTCGAGCATTTAGCACCCCATTCTGCAAGCTGAGGAGCACTTCCTACACTTCCCATCCATTCTTATTCCCAGGCACTACAGGGTAATGAATGCCACAGACATACCGATCCATACATTAAAATTTGACTTCACTGGTAGTTGAGGATTAGAGCTGGGCAAATAATTGCTATTTTTGGTGGCTGAACCGAAAATCAGGAAAAAATATCCATTTCGGGTCAACCTGAAATGATTTTTTTTTCCTCAACAAAAAATCCCCCAAATTGTTTTGAATTTAATTAAACTTTTTATTTAACCCAAAATGAAATGTTTAATTTAATTTTCAGGTGCTTACCCTCTTTAAAAAAATGAACATACCTAAATTTTGAAACCAAATGCTCTGATTGTTTTGGGAACATTCCCCTCCCCTTCTTTTTGGTTGAAACTATTCACCAAATTTGAACGAAATTCACCGATAGTTTGAGTTGATCCACAACTGTGTTTTTCAAAGATTAATCTATTTGTGCAAAATTTTTGCCCAGTGTGTTGAAGATGGTTATTGAAAATACTTTTACCCTTCTGAACAAAATCAGATACCCTTCCCAGAAAGAAGTAACCTCACCTTCATCACCTTGCACTTAATGCAATAAAATGTGAATTCGATGACAATAACGCTGTAGATTGATACATTTAGCAAACTGAAGATCTTCGTCAGAAAAATGTGTATTCATTAATAGCATTATTTTACATATTACAATAACAGGTTTTGCATGAGAGATCAATCGGTTTCAACACAGTGGATGTTTCTACCATGCTCCAAATATTTTTATTAGAGACAATGCCCATCAGCCACTTATGAAGCTCCTCCCTTTGTGCCTGCCTCTTCATTTTTATTCTGTCATCAGCAGCATGGCATTGCCTTGCTGGGCAAGGCTGGCATACAGATCTAAATTGTCCCCTAGTCTGTCTGGCACAGCTGTAGCCATTAGATGCATGCTGGCCACACATTCCTCATCTTTACCTCGTGGATCCCTTACTGTTCCTTCTCCCCTAGTGCCTGCTAGTTGCTGTACCATAGTACTGAGGTCACATAATTCTGTTAGTTATTAAATTAAAATGTAATTCCCACCTTTGGTTATAAAGCATGTGAAAAAGAAAAAGGGCAGAAGACAAATGCTTAGCTCAGTGGTGCTGAGGGCATCTTGTTTTAGTTAATCTGGGTCCCCCAAAAGATTTAAAAAACTGAAGTGAAAAACTTCAGGGGCAGATTTGGTAAATATTTATATTCCAACCTATGGCATGAAACAGAGAGGAAGATTCTTATGTATCATTTTATTAGCATATGAATACAGAGAGTTATGTGCATGGGGAAAAAAACCTACTAGTGGCTTCTCTTCACAAAATAGTGCCAAAAGCAGCACGGATCTATTGTAACTGGCATGGACACTCAGTGACCTAGTGGAGCCAAGAGGCTTGCTTTGATTTTTGCCACAATTTTAGCAATCAAAAATAAATATCTACAGTCTGTTTGCCACTTTAAAAAAAAGAAGAGGTTCCACTTTGAGGTAAATAAACAAAAAACACCAACTCCACACCAAAAAAACCCAACAACCTATCACACATAGAGAATTAGATCTGTCTAGCTTCACTGAGTCAATATAAATAACAATCAGTAAATGGGACCATCATAATTCTACAAAGCTTACAGCATCTTTGATTAAACCATTGGCTGGGGACTATAAGGATTTATAGAGTGATTTCTATAATGAGGGTGAGGGTTTTTTTTTGTTGGTTTTGGTTTTTGGAGGTGGGGGAGATTGTGCATGATAGTGTAAGATAATAAAAATCATAGGATGAGAAACCTGTCTGGAGTGTACAGTTTCAATTCTAAGGATGTCAGAAATGCCTCAGTTGAATTTGGTCCAAATTTGGCCCCCTGTTTCTTCTGGAGGCACCACACAATACGTGTCCTCCAGAAGGGCATTATGCAATAGGGCTTTTGAGTCAGGAGATGTGAGCTACAAGTTTACGGCTTCCTGAGCAATGGCAATAACATCACCACTCCACCTCAGAGGACAGCAGGTTATTCCTAGTGGCATTAATCCCTATGTGGCGGGGGTACCATTGGCTAGAATGTGGGGATGCAATAATATCGCCCTACAGAGTCTAGTTTTAATAGACAGTATTGACACTGTAAATGAGCTTCAGGAATGATTTACACTTTTGAGATACAGCTTGAACTCCTGTTAAACTACATCCCTTCCTCATAATGCTCTTCGGGAAAACTATCTTGTGAAATGTGTTAAATCTTACATGTGCCCCTCCATACCCCACCCATAATGACAAATTTTGAGAATTCTGATTGCAACACTATAGGTAGTTGAGTCTCGCTTTGCACTTAAAATACAGATTTAGTCTCTTGGTATGAAAAATATAGCATAGTCTCCCCACATGTATAGCATGTACACCTTGAGTACAGAATTATATTTCTGAAAATTTACAAGTAAACCTGTTGTTTGAGTTAAAATTAATATAAAAAATAGGTTCTTTTAAGAATATAGCATACGTGTCAGTCTTTTCTTATTCCTAAATGAACTTGTCAGACTCTTCAAATTTCACTATAGCTAACATTAATTGCAATATTGTGCATAGGTTAATTTGAAGAAATTAGATTGTAATTCATCTAATGATTGTTGTGTCTAATTGCTATGGCCCTACAGACAGACTCAGGTTAATGGCTTAAATAACTCAAGTGACAATTGTGGCATCAGTGGTAACAACCAATGACCGACATTCTTCTACAGCTAGTGGGTGGGTGGGTGAGGTCTGTGGCCTGCAGTGTGCTGGATGTCAGACTAGATGATCAGGCCTTCGAGTCTATGAGCTAATTTGCATGGAACATTTTGTTGGGTGTAATGACTTAGTGGTATGAAGGAGACTGGACATACGTCAAGAGTTCTCATTGGTAAATCACTGGACCCAAACTGTCACTGTTAATTAAAGATTCCATGGCCAGATACTAGTTTGGTCATCAGTGTTTGAAAGGCTTCTTTGCACTGTTGCCCTGGCTCCACAGCACTGCTGGAGGAATTGAGCAGCACAGAGAGAGCCCTTAAAGGGCAAAGACTTTGAGACTCAGGGACTGGACTATGCTTGCATCCCTTCACATAGTACTGATCTCATTAATACAGCACACCAGCTCAATAGGTCCACTCCATATTTAGGACTACAGTCATCAGTACACTTTGGCTGCTTTAGTCTACTGTGAATCTGCCCTCAAAAGTCAAAATTTAAAAAAATGTTTTAAGGCTGATACTACATATCAAAATAGTGCCCAATGGAGGAAGCAGTGGACTGACAATGACTGAATAAGATGGCTACATATCATCATTATAAATAGTGCATGGTAGCATTCTCTTTTGCGGGTTTGGTCTTTTTTAGTGTTCATTTTTAATCATTTAAAAAAAAAACCTAAATTCCAAGCCAACTCCCCTACCATGTTAAAAATTAGTTAAGGTTGAGAATATATAACAGTATCTTAAAGATTTTTAAAAAAAATAGATGGATATGGTATATTAAACCAAAACTAACATTAGAAACCCAGGAAATTCAGAGTTAAGTTTACACACAAAAGAAATCCAAAGATGTTAAAGTATGGAAATGCATAGTTAAGGCAACCAAATAACCTTAATTCTGCCCTGTGGTGATGTTATTGGGGCAGAGGGGGGGGGGAGAGAGGGAATTACATATGCTATTAAAAATCACTCTAATCTAAGTCCATAAACACTCAAATGCCATAATTATAAAGTTACAGTTATTATATGACATCACTAAAGGGCAACGTTAAGGTTATTTGTGTGCTTTAAATGTACATTTCCTTACCTTAACATGTTTGGATTTCTTTTAAATATGACTTTAACGTGGAATTTCCTGAGGTTCTCATGCTTACTTTTGGGATAATTACAACATCCCTCTAATGTTTTCACCCTTAAATTACGGATACATACTCTTAACCTTAACTCCATGAAAACAGAGTTTTTTGTCTGGGAATAAATTAATACTTACCATTTTATAAGAATTTACATTTTCAAAGCATTGTACTAACAATAACTAATCCCATGCATGATGCAATTTGGTGCACAGTAGATTTATGATCTGCTCCTTGAAAATGTTTTATTGAATCAGAGTTGAATAGATGCATTCTGAACAAATAATTAATCGTTATATGACAAATGTAAACAACTGGTGTTGATAGAGTGAGCCTGAGAAGTTAGATACACTGCTCTGGAGGCAATAGATCAGTTGCCACCAATTGTACAAAACCCCTTTTAAAGAAATACTATTATTAGGAATAAATTTGTAGAAACTGTCCAAACCTGGGGATAATAAGCCCTTGGCACTCAGACCTCTCCAGCACAATTTTTGATATCTTAAATCAAGACTGGATGCCTTTCTAGAAGGTAAGCTTTAGTCAAACACAGGTTATTGGGCTCATTGCAGGAGTAACTGGGTGAAATTCTATGGGCTGTGCTATACAGGAGGTCAGACTAGATGATCTAATTGTCCCTCTCTAGTCTTGACATCTATTAATCTACTCCTGTCCATCATTCTGAAGGAAAAAGATTGAGGCACATTTTCATTTACTGTGAAGCAAATAACGGGAACAGTGTTGTGAACATTTATGCTACTATATGAGATTTGTAAAGTAGAGTCAGTAGGAAAAAGTCTGTCCTCTTTTACAGTCCAACACTAAGGACTTCAGTGGAGATTTGAATTAAATGTAAATCAGGGACCTCGATTAAGGACTGTGGAATAGGTATGCACTTGGTTCTTAATGGTATGCATGCAGTAACTCCCAGGCACAGGGATGGAAGCCTATCGCTATCTTAGTGTGTAATAGTACAATATAGAGTATATTTACTGCTTATAACCCTGACAGTATTTTGAAAGTTTAGATTAGTAGTTTGTGGGGACTACTTTTCATGACTTTCCAGGTTTGTGAGGCTTTTTTTTTTCTGACACAGGCATTTAAGAATTTTCAATATATAGACTAGATTAAACAACTGTATCACATCAAGGTCTATGGCATCAGTGTGAATTTAATGTTTGAAATTCAAACAGCATTTGAGGGGCCAGATTCTGGCTGTCTGCATACATGTACCTCTATATCAGGAAAACTATGGTAAGCAGTAGGAGCACAGAGTGGAGTTTGCCACCTGGATTCTTCATCCTATAAAAAGACACTATTCCACATGGCCTTCTTTGACTTACCTGATAGAAAGGCACAACATCATGTGACCAGTGGGGTCAGGGATACGATGCAAAGTTTATGTCCACGTGTATGTATATACAGCTGCTTTGATAGAGAATATCTTCCAGAAATGCCCCCTGGATCACAGTTCCACTGTGCATATTATTCCTACTCTTAGTGGGTGCCATTCATTCTATCTGCATAAAGCCAGACTATTCGGACTCTAGGTGGGTGGAATGTGAAGCGCTTAGGGAGATGAAATCCAAGTTGCAGGGCATGGGCTGCTGCGCTGTCTCCTCACTACCTGCAGAAGCTATTGTTGGGGGGCCTTTCTTATAGTCAATGTGCAGCCAGTATGCAGACCCTTTCTTCAGCGTACGGACAGTGCACAGGCAAAAACTCCATGCACCCCCTATGTAGGGTTAAGTGGGCCAAGGGATTTGTGCAAGTCTCCTGCACATAGGTGATTTTCACCTAATTGAAAAAGAATGTGAGGGGGCTGTGTATGGGTTGGTGTTAGACAGGATATGAGCTATATTAATGCCACTTTTGCAATTCTTTTAGGGAGCGGGCATTATAACTATTTCCAAGCGCTAGACACAATTTGGCTCTAAGCATATGGCTTTTATATGACATAAGTGAATGCTGTATAGTGCATGCCAGAGATTTGTTTTCTTTCAGAAATCAATTTATATTGACATCAAAATCCAATATGCTCTCTGTGAGAAGAAAAATAAGAAAATATAGAGCTTATAACCATGCTAGTAAAGAATATTTGATAATGAATGGCCTTGAATCACAGTTATAAAAATGATACTGTACTTTGTCTCCTGAGATCAAATAATATAGTTCTGCAAACACTAGTTAAGTCAAGGTGTTCTCCATCTCTCAGGATTGAGCCACATAGCCTTACAAGTTTGAATTGTGACCATATACTATTCCAAATACTGTATTATGAATTATTGTCTTTATGGTGTGATTATACTATTATTTTCACTTAGAAAAACCAGTAAGTGGCCACTGACCTAATAAAGCAGAAGCACGGTACAATAACTGATGGAGTTCTGCAGTTTGTTGGCTGAGCTGACAGACATGAAAAGCCTCTAACTTACGAGTTCTGTTCTCATCATCAAGATATGATTGCAGTCAGAGTGAGTTAGGTTAAAAACAAAGTGCTAAGACAGACCAAGATATACTTCAAAACTCAATTCCCATGTAAAAATTAACCATGATATATCACTAAAAATTAATAATTTTAATTAAAAAAAATAGACTGGCTAAACTCTGTATGATTTTATGAGAAATTGCACCTAGAAATTATTTGACATTTTCCAATACTCTGTAAAGAGTGATTCAGACCTTCAGTGTGGCTTGGGTTTAACTTAAACACAGTTCTGGACTGTAACTGTGAGAATATGCAAGTGGAGAACACGTCATAGATTCAAAAAGGCAATTGCAAGGAATTTTTCTCAATTTTTTAAGGGCTTCATTCTCATCTACATAAGGCTCTTTTACAGTGCTTTGGCCTTGTAAAGGGGACTTAGCAAAGATAAGAGTCAGGACCTACATGTTTTTCTCACCATTATAAGTGAAAATATGCCTTTGGTAGCTTGAAACCGGAAAGTTTTCTTACCAGTTCCTCCACTATTACATGGACATGCCAATGAGGTATTTTAGGTCGTCGTCTAAATTCTGGCTAGGCTACTGGCATTTTATTTGATTGATTTTATTAAGAAAACCAATACTGAAGGATTTTGTTTGTTTAAAATAATCCCCCACGCACATAATAGAAAATATATATATATATTAAACAGATAAAATAGAAAACAGCAGACCCAGTTTCTGGCTTATTAAATGTAGCCTCCACTTACAATAGAGATTTTTAGGAAAGAGTCATTTTTGCAGAGATACTAGATAGAGCATTCAGCATTGTTTTAGCCACCCAATATAGTTTTAGAACAAGATAAAAACATTTAAAATGTACATAATCTAAATTATTCAAACAGCCTAACTGTAAAAGAGCTTATATAAATATATACAAAGCTCATTCAAGGGGACTATGTAAATGAATGAAATTTTAAGAGACAGAAAGTTTCCTAACATCCAACATCAAACTATTAATAATAAAGAAATAAAGGTTTAAGATATATGTATACTTGTCCTTTGGGAACTGGTGTTGCAGTTCACTAGATTCATCTGTCTGAATGTTTGCATTTCCATGTGTGACCAGAAAGATTTTGAAACTCCTTAGTTTGCATGACCTTTACTTTGGAGCCATGTAGCCCAAAACTCTTGACTGATATGGAAACTCTAGACTCTATGAAAGATTGCAAACAATAACTCTTCTGTATTTTGATGCAGTATTTTTTTCTTCGAACGTAGGTAAAACAGATAACCAATTTTGCTTTTTTTCCCCAATAAACAATGTTTATTATGCCAATTCTAATTATCATGCAATCTAATGGTTTTAAGGCTTATATTTTCAACATCACTGGACATCACAAACATGAAAGCATTTTATACTGTCATTATACATCAATGTTTGTACTTGGTTATACATATATACAGAAATTATTCACACATCTTAACCTTGCTATTTCCTCCTTTGAAACCAACATAATTTTACTCTGAAAGCAGCTTTTTAATAAATGGTATAAGAAATACAGCAAGGCACACTTTTTTAAAAACTTTTTTCCCTTTACCACCTCAAGAAGCATAAAAACCCAAAATGTTGTACTTAATTCAGTAGAATGTCAACAGTTCCTAATATACAACACCATGTAGTTGTTTCTTGAAGTGTTGCATAGATTAAATTTTAAAATGAAATAAATGGCATTGATTTTAATTGCTTAACTTTTAGATGTATTGAATTAGGAGGACTAATGACTTTTCCTTTTGCTGCAATCAAATAAAATTGTAATTTTAAACACAAAATAGTTTCAACAAAAATATGCATTATACATATATATATATTAAATTTGATACATGAAATAAGAGAGTACTGACCGGTACAGCTTTGTAAAGATGAATCAGACTGATCATGATGAATTTGTGGAATTTCAAAACTTTAAAGAATGTAACGGGTGATAAGTATTACAGAAGCATTCAATTTAGGTAGGGTGGGTAGTTAGAGGTAGTTGGGAGGGGAATCCACATGAAAGCAAATGGCTTTGCTATACGACAAAATGATTACTGAATTAGGACCAGCATATGTAGCCTGATCAGAAAACCAACATGGACAAATCACATTTGGAAAGAAAATGTATCTTGGGAGTCAGTGTAACGAGAGGCAGTGAATGATGCAATGGCATTGGAGGTCATCCCATGGTTAACAGGATGAACCTGCACCTGAACAGCAGCCAAGTTTCTAAAAGGAAATGAAAAAAAAAAAGTGAAAGTATGTTACATAAAATACAGTTTTATTTGCAAACACAAGCTCTTCCAGAACAACTGAAGATAGCCATTATACGATTACATGCCAAAGCCTTTAAATGCACAGGCATACAGTATGCGAACAACGATTTTTAAATGCCTAGATTCAAGTTAGAGTAAAAAATGTCTTTGTACTGATGTAGAAAACTTATTGATTTTTTTAAGAACGTAGTTTCAAAACAAACAAGGGAAATCATCAAGTCTGACCTTTTCCCTGGATCCTGTCCTTATACTTACCTGTGAACTTACCTTCAGCACACTCAAAGGTGCTCCGATCAATAATAAAATATGGATCTGCCACAGCCAAACAACAAAAAGGGATACACAATATTTAACAGACACACATAATTTATGTACGTATATACAATGAGATTTTAATATAAAAGGCGAAGAGGGGTATCACAGAACTATTTGGACATTTCTGGCACCAGTAATGAGTTAACTTTTCATACTATGGAATTTATCCAGCTTGGAGTTTAGGGTTAAACTATTCATCAAAGAGCAGAGGCTTATGATGAGGATTATGAAGAAATAACTGTCGGAATACAGCTAAAAGATTAGTGCAAAGTACATCTCTTAGGCATTTCCTAGGAGGCACTCCAGACATGCATTATATGCCTTCCAAATTAAGCAGAAATATCTGGATCTATCCAGTTACCTTCTCCTTTGATCTTATTTGCTGTAACTGACCTCTCTATTTTTATAGAAAAAGTAAATTACATGAAATCAGTGCAAAAACAACATGCAGAATAATGAAGATATCAAATTTGCTCTTTAAAAACTTTGGTGTGGGTTTTAATCAGATCTATAGTGAGAAGTCTCACTGTTGGACAGTTAACCTGTTTTCCAAAATCAAAACATCCACAGATGATAATATAAACTAGCTATTTCTACCATGTAGGTATTATTAAGATTTTAAATAAGTCCTCTGGTGGAATTTTCTGCTATAGTGAAATAAAATATCATGACTATGTTGTAAAAAAAGATAAAGAAACACTGTTGTTTCTAGTGCCCTATTAAATCTGCAAAGATAAATGGTAAGAAAAGCCAATTTAGATCATTCCTGCAGCCTAATTTTTTTATATTTAAATTATTACTCATTAGAGTCTGTATTCCACTGGCCTTGAATACTGTTTTTTTCATAGAATTATGTAACTACTAATACTTTGCATTTAGATATCACATTCTATCCGTGGATCTCAAAACAGTTTTCGGGGAATGATTTAAGCCTCAGGACTCCCCCCTCAATTATTATCCCTGATATTTCATTGTTAAAGAAACTGAGGTAGAAAGGGATTGAATGATCTGCTCAAGGCCATACAAAAAGTCTGACTAGCAATCTTGTGCTTTAGCCACAGGACCATCCTTTCCCTCTAGGTTCCTCCTGGCTACAGTCAGTTGCAGGATATTTTAACTCCCGCTGCAGGATTATGGGATAAAACCAGTTTATTTTTCTTCAACCAAGTAATAATTTTTTTCCAACGTATGTGAAATTTAAATTGTATGTTCTATACAAAAGGACGGAAATATCTTTTGTGACTTACGTGTGACCATAACAGATTGCACACAGAAATCTAATGTATTTTCCAGAAAAGACTCTAGGAACATCACATAAGGTGATCCCTGCACACACTGAATATATGACTATGAATCCTGATTCCATTGGTGAGTCATGGGTCATAGTGACAGCAAAAGGTTGCATGATCTCATATGCAGGAAGGCTGTTCTTTCAAGCTGTCCTCTCCTTGAGAAACAAAATCAGTATCACTTTCTGAGCACCTCTGCTGTATATTGGCTCATATAGTAGAATAATCATTTCTAATAGAGGTATTTTTGAAGCTGCTTATAGAATTGCTGTTACTTTCCCTTAATGGTCAGTTTTACAGCAAACTGATAAAGAACAAAATTGCAATTTAAATACATTTGGTAGAAAATACATTTCCTCCACTATAGCTTTTATCCTCTTATACAGTCAAGGCAAACATAGACTGAAAGAAGATAAAATTAGCCAAGCTACATCAGTAAGTATGCCTTTTGTCAGCTTTGCATTCCAAGTATATTTTTAGAGTATACCTATACTATAGGTTATTTTTCTCTTAGTATTGCAGCTACACTTGGAATTACACATTTTAATGAGCTTACAGCACAGGTGCTACAGGAAAAAATAATGGTGTTTGCCATTTATCTTTCAAATTAAATAATGTGTTTTTAAATAGTAACTTTTTTCATAATATACTTATGGGAACAACATTTATCTGTCACATTTTAAAAGATGTATTAGTAATAAATGTAAATTACCTTTAGAAAATCAGTAATTAGGCTCATCAAAAAATAAACAATCTGCCACCAAAAAGATAATCTTTAGCATAGTTAAGTATAATAACTGTTATTTGAATAAGTTAACAAATTAGGATAGATTGCTTCTGTAATTCATTCCCCATAGCATGAGAGATGAAGTTACAGCACCAAGCTCTTAATGGGGGAAGGGAATTCAGACTTTAGTGAATCACAGATCTCATATGTGGCAGCATGGATTTTCATTTTTTTTACTTGCTTGAGGTACATTCCCAGCATTGCAACTAGGAATAATAAAATCTATGTGTAATTTTAATAGAAACAATACTATCTAACATTTAACAAACAATAAATAGCTTCTTAAATAAAGAGTAGCATGTAATAAAAAGGGCTTTTTATTATTTAAAAAAGCCTGTAACCTTAAGGCAAAATAAAAATTATTCTATGACTCCATCAAACTATCATCTCAGCATTTCCTTTCACTGAATTTCATGAGGGTGTGTAAATATCTCTATTCTTTATACTCAATTCTGGTCCTCAGGCCTGATTAATTGTATGTTGTCATAACCTAGTATTAATGAAAACACAGCTTGCTACCAGGTAAGTAACTGTAATATCTGTAACAGTGGATGGCAAGTTTGTGCAGTGCTTTGAGATTCTCAGATGAAAAGCACTATTGAAGTGCAAAGTTATATTACTATCATCATTAGTGAAAGAATGAGGGCAAGAAGAACAGGCCAGTCACACACAAACTATGGTAATTCTCTTTCTCAGGTTAATATAATAATAAATAAGTGATGAAATTAAGAACTCTAACAAAACATTAATTCAAATTTACTTTGTCTACTGTATAAACTTACAAACTTGAGCCTTTTGTCCTCATCTCACTTTTCAGATAGATACTTCCATGTATACATAGTCCTCTGAATATAGGCACTTGATCATATACTCTCATCCATCTCTTTTGTAATTTCTCAGTTGAATTTCAGCTGCTTCTCCAGTGATTTTGGAGTGGATGGTGTCACTAAGCCAGTAGATGTGTATTAAGGTTTCATTTAAGTATTTGCTTAATTGGCAATTGTCAGGTCGTGAACACCCACAATCTGTTCAAGCATCTTTTCTCTGATGTCACAATTCCAATATAATGCAACATTATACACACATATGTGCAAAGGAAAGTGTCAGGATAAAGATCACAGAATTACAGAAATGTAGGGCTGAAAGGGACTTCGAGAGGTCATCTAGTCTAGTCCCCTGCACTAAGGCAGGATCATCTATATCTAGACCATCCCTGATAGGTGTTTGTCTAACCTGTTCTTAAAAACCTCCCATGTGGGGATTCCACAACCTCCCTTGGAAGCCTATTCCACAGTGTAACTATCGATATAGTCACAAAGCTTTTCCTAATATCTAACCTAAATCTCCCTTGCTGCAGTTTAAGCTGACTACTTCTTGTTCTACCTACAGAAGACATGCAGCACAACTGATCACAGTCCTCTTTATAACAGCCTTTAACATATTTGAAGACTATCAGGTCATCCCCCCGTCTTCTTTTCTCAAAGTTAAACATGCCTATTTTTTAAATCTTTCTTCATAGGTCAGGTTTTCTAAACCTTTTATCACTTTTGTTGCTGTCCTCTGGACTCTCTCCAAAGATTCTGTCTTAAAGTGTGGCACCCAGAACAGGACATAGTACTCCAACTGAAGCCTCACCAGTGCTAAGTAAAGCAGGACAATTACCTCCCATATCTTGCATACTAAGGCTACGTCCTCACTACGGGGGTGTGTGTCGATTTAAGATATGCAAATTCAGCTGTGCGACTAGTGTAGCTGAATGTATCTGAGCCGACTTACCCCGCTGTGAGGACGGCGGCAAATCGACCTCCGCGGCTCCCCCGTCGACGGCGCTTACTCCTACCTGCGCTGGTGGAGTACAAGCGTCGATTCGGGGATCGATTGTCGCGTCCCGACGAGACGCGATCATTCGATCAACGGGAGATCGATTTCTACCCGCCGATTCAGGTGGGTAGTGTAGACGTAGCCTAAGGCTCCTGTTAATACACCTCAGAATTATATAGTCTTTTTTGCAACTGCATTCCCATTGTTGACTCCTATTCAATTTGTGATCCACTATAACCCCCAGATCCTTTTCAGCAGTACCACTACCGAGCCACTTATTCCCCATTTTGTATCTGTGCCTTTGATTTTTTTCTTATTAACTGTAGTACTTCACACTTGTTTTTTATTTAATTTCATCTTGTTGAATTCAGATGAATATTCCAATTTGTCAAGGTAATTTTAAATGCTAATCCTCTCCTCCAAAGTGCTAGCAAACCCTCCCATGCTTGGTGTCATCCGCAAATTTTACAAGCATACTCTCCAGTCCATTATCCAAGTCATTAGAGAAAATATTGAATAATACAGGACCTCAGACTGACCCCTGCAAGACTCCACTAGATATGTCCCCCCAGTTTGACAGCAAACCATTGATAATTACTCTGAGTGTGATCTTTCAACCAGTTTAACCCCATCCTTAAAGTAATTTCAACAAGACTATATTTCCTTACTTTGCTTATGAGAATATTATTTGGGATGTGTCAGATAATTGTTGTTGTAAAGTATATGTGTGCATACAGAGAATCATACAAGTATGGACAAAAACTATAGCAATGTCATATTAGCTGAGGAAATGCAAAAGCTACACTTCCAAAACCAACAATCTCATTTTGTATATATAGGCCCAACTCCTTTGATACATCTGAAGAACACATTGCACAGCTCGGAAATGGGGATGCAAAGGTGGAATTGGCAGTTCCCCAATTCTAGGTCATTGTGTACCAAAGACCTCAAAGGATCAATATGGCAGCCAGGGATCCATGAAGAGTAAGAAAGCCCTGATCACACTTCCTTTCTCCCAGCCACACCCCCTGCACAAGCAGCTGGGCTGAGTGTGGCATAGGTGCAGCTATGCTGGCTGTAAACTGTTGGAAGATCCCTCTGCACTAATGTGATTCTTGCATAGCCATCTATGCTGGCTCTAGCACCACTTTGAATTAGTGGTGAGGTGCAGAGCATATGCTGTTTTCTATTTCTGTTTTTCTGGCTAAATATGCAGTTTAATATTTCTTTTCATTAGAGATTTATGTGAGCCAGAAAACCAGATCTGAACTTCTTCAAACTTTGGCAAAGACTGGAGCCAAACTTCGCATCTTAGGTTCATCTCTACTACTTATGTTCCAAAATATACACCATAAAATATACCAGAAAGGAGCAATTAATATTGCTATTGTAGCCTTTACTTTTCACCTTCCTCTACCTTTTGTGTCCTTACTGTACAACCTTAGTCTTGCATTTGCAATAACCCTCATGGTAAAGCTTTCTTATTTTGGTAACACTAATCATTTAGCCTGTCATTCCTTTTTCTTCATAATTGCTTAGCAGGTTTAAATCCAGAATCATAGGATATAGACATTAGCAGATAAGTTAATACCTCTCCATTTAATCTGGTTAGCCACTATCCCAGAGGTTTGTTTTCACAAGATTATTTGCAAACACAGTAGAACACTGATATTGTGAAGGCTTCATGGGATTGCCAAACTTCTGATTGTCCAAATGTTTTGGGTAACAGAGGGTCGCTGATTATAGCAGAAGACCAGCTGACTGTGGAGAAGAGAGGAGAAGGGGGTGTCCCTAAGTAGAGACAGCTTCTACGAGGCTGGACAGCTCAGCAGCATAAGAAGGAGAATGGGAGCTACCTGGGAATATCAACCCTATGGAATTTCCAAGATCAGCAGAACAAAATTTTGACTCCAATGGATTTTGTGTGTTCCACTGGAGTGGAGCTTCAGTCCATGCAACAACGAGGGGCAAAACCAGTATCTCGAATACATTAGTTGACCAGAGGTGTGTAAACTGGGATTGTGATCAATCAAATATATATAAAGCATGGTGCTATCATAAAACAAAAGTCCCGGATGGTGATTCATACCCTTTCATTATACAAACATATAAAAATAAGTCATATGCAAAGCCATACTGTACAGTACATACCTGTTTGAGCTAATGTATGTGCACGGGAGGGTTACATTCTATCTGTGCATATTAATGTGCCTCTCAGTGTGAAGATTCAGGAGTTTTTCTTCACAAGTAAGTGTTTCAGTGTCCTGGTGCAATACATCTTGATCTTTCCAGTGCTCTGGCTTTAATTGAAAACCTATAGCTGAACCCTTTGCAGAAGCAGCAATACTTCCTTTAGACTTCCCAGTTCCAAGTGACTTTCCTGTACTACTTTTTTTAGTGCTAAACTGCAGAGAATTCATGTCTAAGCCTTCATTATGGCTATCCAAAGTCAGTGAATCATCAATAATATTTTTTAAATTGTTTGATACCTTTTGGTTGGCAGGATTGGGCACATTTACATCAATGTCATTACTTAAGAAAGAAAAGCTACTACATTTAGCAGAAGTTTTAGGTTCAGCCAATAATTCTAGGACTTTGCCTGCTGCCAGAGATCCTTCAGGAGTAGCGGAAGAGAAATGTGGCTGCTGCTCAACTCGCTCTTCCTCAGGACAAGCTTCAAAAAAACATTCAATGTTTTCTCTCTCATCTGCAAAGTCCAGTGGCACTGGAGTACTGCTCTTTTCCTCTATGTATTTGGTTACCTCCCCACAGTCACTATCATGAGAGGAGAGAGAAAGATAAGAATAAAAATCCCCCTTTCTTAGTTGTATGGGCCGGTGAGAATGTTCCATTACCTTTTCCTTGATTTGAGTTAATGAAGTAGGAGTGGCTGTCTCACATTCAGGCTGTGATTTACTCTTCAAGGCTGTTGATGCCATGTCAATTATCTCCATCACAAAGTTGTGCACTGAGCAATCTTCCACATTTCGTTTATCGAAAGCAACAGATTCACAGTTGCAACATGAATCACTACCACTTGCTGAGGTGTTCTCTTCTGCTTCATTTGGTTTAAAAGTTACACAGCAATCGGTAGGTTTTTCAATAGTGCTTGTTCTGCTTTGTTGATCATTAGGTAAATATTTTAGTAAAGAAGTATCTTGTGTATCTATACCTCTCATTTCTGATGCAGGCTCCATACAAGGCTTTCTAATGGGAGTATAAGCAATGCAATGATCGTCAGATTGAAGATGATTTTGACATTCTTGTAGAAGACTTGTGGATATATTTGATGGTTGAACAGTCTCCTTACCATCCATATGTGAATCATCTGAACTATCTGTAAACGCTTCGCAGATGCAACATTCGTTTTCAGCTCCCTTACCATCAAGTAAGCCAACATTTTTGGGAGTGGATGAAGTTCTAATAAGCTCTTCCTTTTGACTGTCTGGAGTATTTTCAACATTTCCATTCTCCATGTCATCCACAAACTGATCTTTAGCAGCCTGAGAACTATCCTTTATAGTCTGACTTTTTGTCCCCAGCTCATGACCATCTGATACGTTTTTACTGTTGCCATTATTTTCCGGTAGCTTATATACTGAACCATTCAGAAGTGTTTCAGTGCTCAATGTATCTATTGCTTTTGATGTCTCATTGCTACTTACATCTTTACTGCACTGAATTTCATCACTGAGGTTGCATCTTCTCTTCTCCCTTGTCAAAGAAAATTTTGGTCTAATCCAAGTCTGGAGTTCATTCTTTATGTAATCAAGTCCAGAAATTAAATTGCACTCTTCATAAATATCATCATCAGTTGCAATACTAGAGTCGTCATCTTCATCTTTGATGCCCAGCTCCTCCTCTGTCAAGGTCAGGGTAGAACTTGAAAGCAAATCACTGTCATCTTCATCATCAGTGCAAGCAGAAGTGCAGGAGACATTAACAATCATGCTGACATTGACATCGCTCTCATCAGCTACTGACCGATTAAGATGTTTCCTAAATGATGCATTTGAATCTGGCACTTTATTTCTATGCAATACAATGTCCTCAGAGCAAAGAGAAAGGTCCTCACTGCTGCTGAGTTCAGTGAGAGAAGCAGCTGAATCTTCATTGATTGAGGATGCAATATCTAATGCTAACTGTCCGGCTAATGACATTTTTTGTGAGCTACTTTGGAGTGTGATATCAGAAATGCTGCGCTTTATCTTATGATCTAAGGGGCTCTGGATATTCTCTAAACGATTCAGGAGGTCTAATGTCCTTTTGCTGAGTTCTCCAACAGAATCACTGCTTGCACTTATGTCTCCTGAGCCATGATGACTAAAAAGATCTTCATTGCTTTTGTATGAAGTTAACCAGCTTTCCAAAGATGCGCTTCGCTGAAGACCATCACCAGCTTTAAAAATACTTGAGCCAAACAAATCACCTGCCACAGAAAGAGATTCTAATGAAGAGCTATGAGATAAACGTGAAACCGGTTTTGCATTCTGTATATCAGTTAATTTCCTAGAATCCTCCACAGATTTGCAGGAAGTGGGATCTGATTCCCTGGAGACACTTGCCAAAGTAAGTTCATGCATAAACTCATCTGGTTGTAACTCTGCAGATTGATGTTCAGCTTTACAGGGTATTTTATCAAAATAAAAACCATGAAGTAAAGTGCCCTCTGTACATGCTTTATCAGTTTGTGATTGTTTCATCATCACTGGCAATTTGAGTTTGGTGCCTTGGAGGTAAGAGTAATCATAAAATGTAAACACATCATGTTTTCCTTGTAATTCTTCTTCCAAACAATCAGAGGTATGTTGGGTAGCACCATTTAGATCTCCCTCTTTTCCACTTGCACAACATGAAGAAGAAGTTGAGTGACAATTATCTGAAAGTGTAATATGGTCGTCGTCTTCTTGTTTAATTTTTTGTTTTATCACATGAACTATGTCACTCATGTGGGCTTCCAGAGGCCCAATTTCAGGATTACTCTGGGTTCCTTCAATATCATTTATCAAAAAGATTTCAGAATCGTTTGAAGTTTCTGTATCACCTTCACTGACTATTCCGCTTTCACTCTCAGAATGTCTGCTTATGTTTCCACTATGGTACATATAATTGAATGGTTTTGCCAAAGTAGTCCTGCCTATTTGGTCTGGCAGAGATTTAGTAGAGGAAAATGGGGAGTCCTTAAGACTTTTATTTAAAATATTAGACTGTGTTACACTGGGGAAGTTTGAAGTCTTTTTCAAGAAAGGTATATGTTTTTTTCCTGATAACTCTACATTGTGGAGGCTATAGACTTGGTAAATGTGAGGGCTAGGAGGTGATGTAATGCTGGAACAATACAGAGGAGTTTCATGATCACTGATATGTTCTTCTTGATTCAAGTCATTACCACCACATTCTTCTAAAGCAGATTTCTGTTTTGGATGATCCTGCTTTTGTTCTTGATCGAGTTCATTTAATTCTTCATTAATGCTAATCAGCTTATGACTTATATCAGTTTCATCCCATTCTAATGCATCTTCATTTGGACCATTTAGGTCCATCAAACCAGGATCAATAATATTCAGGGGCTCCTGTAAAAAAATTACAAAGATAAAAAATAATTATACATTAAAAAACATTCTAGAGAAATAAGGATAAATTCACTGCCTTTAATTTACATGTGTTCAATGTAAGTGCTTATTTCTTTGGAGCACTTACCACTATTATATAAATACCAATGAGTTATGTATTATGTAAAGTTAAAATGGACATATGAGAGTGAAATCAATTAAATGTAAACATGGTCTCCATTTTTGTACTTTTTCTGTATATACCAGAATACATTTGCTCTTTGATTGAAAACCTGTGATACAGGATTTTGATTTCTCTCCAATAAAGATTGTTTTTGATAAATCAGGTTAGTACAACTTGCTTAAGAAACCTCGAGACTAATACCCTGTTTCCCCGAAAATAAGACAGTGTCTTATATTAATTTTTGCTCCCAAAGATGCGCTAGGTCTTATTTTCAGGGGATGTCTTATTTTTCAGAAATGAAAAATGCCTTATTATCGGTGGATGCCTTATTATCGGGGAGGTCTTATTATCGGGGGGATGCCTTATATTACAACGAGAGGCAAAACTGTAAGTAGGCCTTATTTTCGGAGGATGTCTTATTTTCGGGGAAACAGGGTAGCTAAAAGGGATCCCATACAAATATATCAGTAGGTAAAAAATAACTATTAGCATTTTATTATATTGGATTTGAGAGAGATTATCTGTTTAGCCTATTTAAATTTAAAAGAGTCTAGATTAAAAGTAAACAACCATTAAAGGATTTTAAACTTTTTATAACAGAAACTTTTATGCTGCCAATGTTATAACAGCTAATCTAATACACTGACAGTCATAAAACTTGCTTAGGTATGGAGTACCTTCACTGTGATGAATTTTTATTAGAATTTCTGTTTATTCTTTGCTTGCTGATAAAGGCAGTACTAATGACTGGTTAGTATGACTAATGAATGCTAAATCCTCAGCGGTGAGAACAATCAATCAGTCTAATCAAATACAACATTCATTTCAAATATTGTCTGTGCTGACACTGTACTCTGGGAAAGTGCTAATAAATAACTGAGCTAGACTTTTTTTTAAAGACTTTTGTCACTTTCCAATAATATTTGCAATTATGTTTATACAACACTTAAAACTAATCTCAAGAATATTTTCTTCTAGAGATAAACAGAAACAGATCTGTGTGAAAGGAAACATGATGGCAACGCATTCAGAAAGTCAGCACAAGGCCAGAGCACACTCGTTCAGTCCCACATTGAAGCTTTCATAAAAAAACCTAAGTGGTACACAGATCTTCGGCTGGCTTTCTGGACACAAGTGAATTTCATCTTATGGCATCTTCCCTTCATTTTCCTCTCCATGCCCATGTAATCTTGCAAGGGAGAATTACAATTTAGGGAAGACTTTTGGCTCATCTGTGATAGACCTACTATCAGTCGGTGATGGTGACATGCGAAAGAGAAATCAATTACTCAAGTCCTTTAATATAACACTGCTTTTCATGATGCCATAGCTCAATGTTTGTCAGGATGTTGTCTGGATCTGTAGATCTCAAGGATAGAATGCAACTGAAGAAATGAATAGTAAGGCTGAATGCTTTCTTCAATGGCATTCATCTGAAGACATTTTCCTGACATGTTTGTTTTAAACCAGCCTTAGAGCTGAGTATCTTTACATTTAGACAATGGCCCAGATCCTTGACTCTGTTCCAGCCCCTTTGCACTGCTCCTGAGGTGCAAAGTGGCCACAAAGCTAGCATAGCTAGCCAGCCCTATGTCAGCTACTCCTTTAGCCTCCTTGGCACAGAGTGTTATTATGGTCTGCAATCCTTAGTTGTTTAATGGCTCTTAATTGTTTATGGTCTTCCTGTTCTGACATATGGCACAGTCGCTCTTCCTTCAAATCCATCCAGAAAAAATTCTTACACAGAAATGATCTCTCCTGTGTACTGTATTGTCAGGTGTACTGTATTGTCTGGGTCTCAACTAGATTGTAAGTTCCTTGAGGCACGAGTGCTTCCTTATATGCATGTACAGAGCTGAGCATGTGCTCAAACAACAATCTACACCACAGCTGATTTAGAAAGATATTGAAACAGAATTGGGCAGTAGCAAAAAGGAGGACTGGGGGGTGTAGTTATCAAACACTGAGTCTATTATATAAAGAATTTTTATGGTACTCTTTTTTTTCTAGGATACTTAGGTGCGTGATCCCTTCAATATGGCTCACTAGATCAGAAATCCCAGCTGAAACACCTGCTTGCTAGATGTATGTAGATGAGGGCACCAATGTACATCCACCTGGAGAGCTGAATGCTATACTCAGATTTGGAGAAACGGGGAATATAGGGTACCAACTCTGATGGTTGGTACCCTATATTTGGTCACTACCACTATATTTTGGTAACCTGGGCCAGATTCCAACAATTAACCTGCAGGTAAAAATCCATATATCCAATTATCAACACCCTGAGCATTCAGTGCCACAGGAAGATTACGATTAAATAAAAACTAGTCTAAAACATGTTATCTAAAGACAGTCTACTAATTTTTCCCATTTTTCTCTCTGGATTTTCTTATTACTCCAGACAACTGTACACTTAGCATTTGAGATGCATTACTACAAACAGTCTCAAACCTCATTTGATTTGTACTGCTTTAAGCTGCTGCCAACTGCAAAAAAGAAATCTGTGAAGGCAGGAAATCAGCAGCAGATTCCACAGATTTTATGTGTTGCAGAATCTGATTTTATGTCTCAGAAATACATTTGGCTCTTCCTGGTTAGGAAGATAACCTTCCGCCTGTAAATTAGCACTCTGCTGCCTTGTTTGTTCTGCAAGTCAGACAGACTGAAACAATAAAACACACACAAAAGTGTGACCTCAGCCCATTCATCTTAACTGAGTGCTCTGTTACGTCAAAGCCTACTTTTTATCATTTAAATGTATACAGTTTTCTGAGAGTAAGTTTTTCCGAAAGAAGAAACACCCAGCTCAAGTCACTGAAACATTATTATAAATCATTTCACATTGTTGACCACAGAGTACATTTTCCCCTCCCTTTTACAAAACCGGGCAGGCTACTCAAATAAAGGAAGGCGTTTGGACACCATGACATCAGCCTGGGAGAGCAGCAACTGGGAGAGTGTATGGCTTATTGGAGTGCTGAACAGTGTGGCATACCACGTCCCACTGTGGTTGCACTCATGATGGCAGCAGGGGGGAACCAGAAATCTCAGAAGACTTTGTTTGTGTAAGGTGAAATGTCTTCCTGAACAGGCTCCTAAATGCATAGGCAGGATGCCAGGGCATCAGATTTATGATTATTTTATTACATTAGATCTTGTGGATTTTTCAGTAGAACATCTGAAATTGCAGACAAGATGGAACCTTTACTTCTAATTGCCCAGAGGGTGGGAGTCACAGCCTTTCTCCTCCCCACTATAGTCGGCCCTAATGTCTGTGCTACATTCTAAATGTCTGAATTAATGTTCCTTGGAAGGAGAGTCAAAATAGGGAGTAAAAGCAATGGCAGCATTTTCTTTTCACTGCTTTCCTTTCATCTCTCTATAATGTTGTGGGTCTTTCTTCTTCTTCCTATGGCACAGATGCGAAGCTGGCTTTCAATGAGATAATATTTGGAATAACTCCAGACAGTTTTTCAGGGCTTTTTTTTTTTTTTACAATAATTTATTTTGGTCCCACACACCTGACAATGACCTATGATAAAACTTCCCCCTCTAATTTCTTCTTTAATTTTATTTTTCTCCCATTTTTCTCCCATCTGAGAATTAAATAGCTAGAAATTACTTGACGTCTTAGGGCAAAAGGGTGGGTATTTAGTTAACTGCTCCAGAAAATAAAAGATTTCTGCATGACTGAGATAGGCCATTTGTGCATGAAAGGCCAGATCCTCAGCTGGTGTAAACTAGCAAAACTGCACTGACTTCAAAATTATACCATGTAATTTACATCACCTCAATCAATGCTGACTATGCTCCTCCATGGAAATTGCACTTGCTGATTCCGGGGGCATTTGACTTATTCTGGACCAGGATATCACTCCTTGAGTCACATTACCCAAGAAATGAACAGTCCATTATAGACAGATGTCCCGATCCTGAAAACCAGACACCAAAGGATAGTGAAAACATTTTCTGATTCTTGCACAAGCAAATGGGGACTACCATTGAAGGGCAACCTTGAGAGTTCTAGAGAGCATCAGGATTCTTCACAACGGTGAGTTGTATAGGGTGAATCATGGCCCCATTGAAGTCAGTGACAAAAATCCCATTAACTTCTGTGGCATTCACACCTGATATCAAACTGTTGGGGAGAGGAATCTATGATACTTACATACACTTCTTTGGATATTAGCTGGTTTAACTGATTGCCTGTGAGTATTTAAGCTGCCTGATATTTCAGTACTTTACCACTTCAATTTGTTTTATATATCTCACCCTTTTAACAATGAGTATCCTTAAAAACCCTAAGGAGTCTGGTGGCACCTTAAAGACTAACAGATTTATTTGGGCATAAGCTTTCGTGAGTAAAAACCTCACTTCTTCGGATGCATAGAGTGAAAGTCTATGCATCTTTCACTCTATGCATCCGAAGAAGTGAGGTTTTTACTCACGAAAGCTTATGCCCAAATAAATCTGTTAGTCTTTAAGGTGCCACCAGACTCCTTGTTGTTTTTGTAGATACAGACTAACACGGCTACCCCCTGATACTTAAAAACCCTGTGGGACAGAGCTACAGCTGACGCGTATTGGTGGAGTTCCATTGACTTCAGAGGAGCTAGTTTTATTTACAGCAGCTGAGGATCTGGCCCAGCATTTAAATTCTAATTTCAGGGCCCATATCAAATAATGGGCTGAATCCTGGGGTAAGGGACTTGCCAGCAATGGGAGTTTGCCTGGCCAAGGACAGAGTAGAAATTGGGTGGGATTTTGGTAAGCACTTAGTGTTGACCTGACTGCTCCCATTGAAATCTATTGTAAAATAAGGCTAAGAGTGAGCACTTTTGACCCCCCCCCCCCCAACTGAGTAAAGATCTCAGGATTTGGCCTAATACAAGTAATAATTTAAGAGAGTATACGTATTCTCAAAAGATCACAAAGTACACCACAAATTATACACCAACACTATTAAATGCAACCCCATCTGGTGTGGAGTGCAACAGCCAAATGGCACACACGCAGACAAGAGAAATATTTTTTGACCTAACAAGCCAAGACACATTTCTATCCATATTATATATACCATGCTTCTATAATAGTGCCATGGAGCAAACAGCAGATAGCCTTCTAAGGTTCCATCCAGAAATCTACCAGACAGTAAATTGTATCTGACTTGGAAGTTGAAGGTGAAAAGTTGAATTCACCCTGCTGGGATTTGCACGTGTGGTTTTAGGGAGCCTAGGTATTTGCAACTTGGGCCCTGATCAAGCAAAAACTTTAAGCACATGCAGAACCTTACTCAGATGAGTAGTTCTATCATGTTCACTAGAATTACTCATGTGAGCTAGGTTAAATATGTGCTTAAATATTCGTAAGATCCAGGCTTTACTGCTTAAACCACTGATCTACCCTAAAAATGTTATCAGGGAGAAGCATACTGTAAAACCATTTAAAGATTTGTTTCCTCATCCCCTGTGATTGTTTAAGAAAAAAGTTTAAAAGGATAATGCATTTCTCCTGTACTGTTTTCTTTACTAATACAGAGATGGATTTGTCTTTTTCTCCAGTAAGCTATTATTAAAGTTAAACAATGATTCCCTGTGTTTCATTCTCATTTCAATGTACTATTTCAGTACAGATACTTTGTGTTGGTGAAATAGTCCTGTAGTGTAACCCCCACGTACCATTATATTTTTTAAAGGAATTAACATTAAAAAGAGCTTTTACAATAATAAATATAAACTCTGTTCCCCTCCCGCTCCCACAAAATCCCTTAATTGCTGTGTACAAATTATCCAAATGTAACTGCACTTATGGAATGGGGGGAAATGAAAGAAAGAAACCATCCTCCACCTCCAAGAATGTATTCACATTCAAGAAAAACAAACATGATTTTGTTTTTTGAAAAATGCCAGCATGCCATGTACTTCTGCTGAGGGAAGTAGTCATGTTTACAGTAGCCACTTCACTTCTGCTTCACTTATGTTCATTTTCTAAATAGGGTTCCTTGTATGATAGCCAACCAGCGAACTGTCCTCATCTCTCAACAACTACACTTCATAATTAATAAGCATTATTGCTGAAAGGACCTGCTCATTACAATATGATGGGTTATGCTGTACCGGACCTCATTCGAAAAAACAATCATTAACACATCTATTTACTATAATTAAGGTTAAAACAGGAGTTTATCTGTAAATCTGTGTTTATTTTTTAAGAAAATAAAAATCCAGGACTCAGGTTCATATTTTCCCTTGTTCTACTTTGAAATAATTAGCCTCAGTTCTACACTCTTCACACGCAAAAATTCCATCTACTTCAACAGGCATTATGTGTGCAAGACGGTGGAGTCCAATTTTTGAGGCACCAAAAGGAGGACTTCTATAGGGAAAAAACAGATTTTCCATCCTCCATTATCCTTCCCTCCACTCATACCCCCTTTATTCTATCTGCAATATTTGTTTATACAGGTTCTTATAACAGTGCCCATCCCAGCAGCATGGCCAAGACTTCGCACTAAGGTCTGTGTGGGCAGATTTCTGCACCTATGAGGAGAGTCACTGGTTTTAGTGGGGCTGTGCTCAATTGTGGGTGTCCATGCACAGGGTTGTCAGTGGAGGACAGGGGTAATTGATGTTCTGTCATTGTTCAGTTTCTCACAGGCATGTCAATGCTTCAGGTTCTTCTCGACACTCAGAAATAAAAGGTGGAAGCAATACTAATTTTGGCTGTTAAAATGACACTTTTCTCTAGGCCATTTAGCAACTTTAAAAAACCCCAGAATTAATAATTTTAAGAATTTTTAAAGGGACAGCATCAATTTAAAAAAACAGTCTTATCTGAAAAATGTGTACTTACTATAGTTACTAGTAAAGCCTAGGATTATTGTCATTCAAAAAAATCAGAGGAACCCCCTCGCCCCCCTCCAATTTTTTCCTCTATTTTTAAAGTTTGTTTAATCTGTGCATTTGGGAGCACTTTGGGGTCAATTAGCTGTGTGCCTGCACCCGGGAGTAAAGGGGGCATAGAGAGTCCCCTAACTTCGCTCGATGGGCTACCCAATATGCCACATGTTGTGCAGGGAGAAAGTGAATGCGGAAAGTGTGGAGTTTTGGCTTCAGCCCCTTCCCCGTCAGCACAGCTGAGCCAACATGGAAAAGGAAATAACCCGTGCCAGGGAAATGGCTGGTGTAGCTTACTTCTCCCACAGATCACTGGAGAAACAGGGACTAAACTGGGTGACAGTTTGGTCCCTGTTCTGCTCCTGGAGTAGCATTTACCCAAGCTGGACTGCAAGCCCTTTCTGTGTGTAGTCAGTTGGGCCCCAATCCTACAACTAGATCCTCCCACGGGTTCCTGTGCAGGAGACTTAATCAGTTTCTCTCTTACTGAAGAGACCCTTTTAAATGTTGTCAGAGGAGGAGGAAAACTTTTGTGAAGTTTTTCAGAAGAAACATTCAGGATACACTATTTAAAAGCTGCTCTGTCAGGAACTGGATTTTTTTTTTTATTAGGCAATTTCACAAGATTCCCATTGAGAGGGTCTTTTTAACAAAATAATTCAAACATTGCAACTGTTATGAATCCAAAAATAGGCTGCAATGAAAAAAGGTGACACTTTTTTAGTTCCATCACATTGTCATCCAAATAGGGTTTACAATCGCCGACCTACATGCCAAGTTGTGTAAGCGGGCTTTTTTTTCCTGATGATAACATCTGGCTACATGGCACATTTTACTGGCAATTGCTTTTGCTGCTTTGTAGTTTTCTTTTCATCTGTCAAGAGGTTACATGACAGGGTTTTTTGTGTTCCTGAATGTCATTTTGGTCTCACCTTTGCTTCTGTGGCATATGTGCATTTTTCTCCTTCTTATGAGAGAGTCCAGCACAAATCCTTAATGAAAAGCCTAGAAGGAGCATTCACAGCTTAACACAAAAACAGAAATTTGTGAGGCATTTCCATATGCAGTAAAGGCCAAATCCTAAGGTCTTACTCAGATAAATTCCCATTCAAGTTAGCGGGAGTTTGCCTGCAGAAGCATCTCCGATTTGGACCAAAATGCACACACTGACCTTACTAACAGGAGAAAGAACAGTCTTTATGGTTACGGCACAGAATTGGAGCAGTTCTGTGGCTTTGTCTACATATAAACTTGTGCTAGTTTAACTAAGAGCTTGTCTACACAGGCAAACCGGCAGAACTACAGTGTTATAATTATACTGTTATAACTATACCAAAAAAAGTCACTTTTATTCTCTAACAGAGTGTCCACACACAGAGTTATACCAACATAGCTAGAGCAGTATGATATTACCACCATAGTTCTGCCAGTCAATCTCCCCATATACACAAGTCCCCATGGTGTCAAAGAGAACTATCTGTCCATCCTAACGATAAATTGAGATTCAGGAGAATAATTCTTGGAAACTGATTACCATGGAAAGCACTTTCCTGAGATTTTGCAGGCTCCTTCATTATGGCAAAGCATATGTTCTAAACATGGCAAGCCTCAAACTCAGCCCTAATCTCCAGTGGTAAGAAGTCCCAAAGCAGAAGGTCTCCACTGAACCCTCTCTGTCCTAGAGCTTCAGGCATCTTGTTCTGGGCTCCATTAACTGAAACACCCCTGTTGACAGTAGTGAGAGATAAGGGAGACCTGGAGGTTAGTAGGAATAGGGCTTTGAATTTTGAACTGGATCTGGAATTATAGTGGAAGCAAGTATAGGGTGCAAAGCACCAGTGTTATATACTCTTATCAATTTTTCTTGCTTAGGAAGTGGGCTGGTACGTGTAGTAACTGCCTTGGCTTCTGTGTAGTCTCCTTGGGCAGCCCAAGATAAAGTGCTTTGCAGAAATTCAACCTCTAGGTGACAAAATAATGGACAACTGTGGCCAAGCCTGCATTTGAGAGGAAGGTAGCAGTCTGGCTAGGCAAAAATGCAAAAAGGCACATCTTTCCACAACTGCTGTTTGGGTGTTTGTGAGTGGTAACAAGTGTAGATAGGAATCAGAGGTTGTACAGCACTGTAACAAGTGAAGGGCAGAGGGCTATTAATATTAATGTTGTTAATATGCCAGCTTGAAGTTTAATGTATACAGCTCAAAGGCTTCCACATGACTTAGAGAAACTTTCGGAGTTGCACTGAAACAAATATTTGTGATGCATTTTTGTGTAATGTTGGAACATTTTTATGGTGTCCGGTTCCATGATAAATTAAAGTTCTTCCTCCCCTTTTTAAAATAAAAAAAACATTTTTTAAAAATACAGCTTCTTTCTGCATTGTTGAGTAAACCCACTGGATTAGCTGGGACTCCATAAAGTTTAGGAACTCATTTATTATGTTGCTAGATCAGACACTGCATTTATTCACACAGTGCATCTATAAAACCTAGCTTTCATTAGAGCTGTGGGGAGGCCCAGTCTTTCTCCCTTACTGGAGAAGGTGAAGCTCAAGAAGATAATTAAGCATGAAACAATGAGGAGGCTTGCTGGGTAAGCAGTAGTGTGAAAACAGTTACTCCTCACAAAAGAGGGGAAATTAGCTGGCTGGATAAAAAAGGAAGTGTCAGACTGGAAGACTGAAAAGACTGCCAGCATAAGTAAATAGCTCTATGCATCATTAATGCAATTTTTTTTAACACTTAAATGCCACAGCTGTCTAAATTTAAATGCCGCTAAATGCTATGTGTTGAGAGATTAGTATACCATGTTAAAATAATTTATTTTAAACTTCCAACTTTAATCTTTCACTAATCTTGGCCACCCTTTCTGACTACAAAATTCAGCAACCTCTCAGTATTGTATCCTTGTTTACAAAGCCAATGTAAACAGCATTCTAAAGTGATTCCGTTTGCTCATTATACCTTAACAAACACATTATTTTCCATTCTTAATACAGATATTTTTGTGAACAGAAACTTTTTGATTTTGCTCTTTCACAGAGTAAAGACTTACGATGTGTGCTTCCTTTCAAAACTTCCTTCTACCCGAATAGTGTTCCCTGAAGCAGCCACATTTTTGGCACAAGTTCAGTTATATGCAGTGCCAAAAGAAACAGAATAAACAAACACTGCTTAATGCAGCTGGCTAGGAAATTTACATATTACTGCACACCAACATGAAGACCTGAATATGGATTAGAGCTACAGTGATGACACAAATGTCATATAGATAAAGAGAAACAAAATTCAGCACATCATTACTTACTTTTACTGATGATTTACATTTTACTATTTTATATATATGTGTGTATATTTATGCATAAATATTGATGTAAAGGTGTACATTTATATTTTATATAAATATCTGTATATGCCTCATTTTACAGAAAAACACATTAGAAATGTTTTACACAGTTTAAAAAAGGGGTGCAATTTTTCATATTTCTCCACTGGTAAAGCCAGTCTGCCCTATCATATATCCAAATATACAGATTTCTGAGACAGAGAAACAAAATAACTAACATTTTAAAAACTCTAAAGTTCCTTAAAATTGCTTTTGTATATATAAAAATATTACAGATCTAGGCTCTGATCCTGCAAGCATATGTGTTAGAAGGCTATGTAGCTTCTAAGATAAAAGGTCCTACAATATTGAATGTTAAGGACCCAATCATGCAAATACTTCCACACATCCTGCAAATACGTATGCATAAGTGTTTGCAGAATCAGTCTTAAAATCCAACAGTACAGGAACTTTTAAGGTAGAAGTAATTACTATGTAGACCACTAAAAAAAAGGATTCCTTTCCCTTTAAAAAAAATCTTTTCCTTATTAACTCTTCAAGGAGAATATTAAAACATAAGCTGAGATCCTACCTCATGGCACTCACTGCAGGATTGGGGCCATAAAAGATACACTGCAATGAGCAAGGCATTTAAATTTATACATAAATATGCTATATGCATCCGAAGAAGTGGGCTGTAGTCCACGAAAGCTTATGCTCTAATAAATTTGTTAGTCTCTAAGGTGCCACAAGTACTCCTGTTCTAAATTTATACAACAATCATTTTCAAAGGATCAAAAGTGTACAAGTCTGCTACTTTATATTTTTTAGCTTCTGTTTTTCTATCATCATTTTTTTAAAAACAACATTGGCTCAGAGCATAATCATGAGATCAGTGAATGTTAGGTACAAATATAATCTCCAGAATATTGCTTCTAGGAGAGACATGCTATAGCACAACTGTATGAATGAATCCATGCCACACCTTCATTCAGGATAGAATACTCAGGAATCAGAACTCACTACTAGGTTCAAATTTTCAAAAGCACTCAGGTCCCATTTAGACACCAAAATAAGTGGTCCAGAAGAGCTCATGTTGAAGGCTGAGTTCTTTTTGGGAATCTGGCCAGGAGTGTCACAATGAGAGCTACTATGTGCTGAGCACTTTTGAATATCTGGCCCTTAGTTGACTAAATGGGAACTGAGCCCTTTTGAAAATCTGGCTTTAGTTGTGGGTACTGTGCCTTTGAAAATCTGGCCCTTAGTGTATTTTCCTGTATTTTGTCATAGATGTTATTTTCTGTACTAAAACAGTACTTGACAGTTCTTCTAATATTCTGCATAGATTGGAAGTGCATTAGATTCCATTTTCTGAATATTTCATATTTTGCTACTAAGACTGACCTCAGTACCCATTCTTTGTTATTCAGGAAGGTTTTATTCAGCCAACAGTTCTAATATACTGACTTTTGGAGACGGGGATGTCTTTGTGTTCAGACCTGTGGAATACCTTTACATATACAACTCCTCTGGGAATTCTGTGCCAAAAAATTAAAAAATCTGTGGCAAAAAAAATAAAAATCCTGCGCACAATATTTTAAAATTCTGTATATTTTATTTATCAATAAATAAATGTGAAAGCTCCCCCTGTGGGGAGCACAGGCCACCGGATGCACAGAGGTGGGAGATCACCCTGCGGCCACACTCCGCCTGAGATACAGACTCAATGGTGAGGCTATACCCAATCCTGACTCATCACATTGGTTGGGCTTGCCTCAAAAACACCCCAGGGCCCTGCCCCTCCATGCCAGATGCACCAGTGAGAGGGACAGAGCCTTGCACACACTCTGAGCCCTGGCCCCCGATCCAGCTGTGGGGCAGGGAGGCTAAGCCCAGCAGGGTCCAAGTGTGGGGAGATACCGATGTGGGGTGAGAAGTTTCTGTGTGGTGCAATCTGGGTGTGGGCAGTTTGGTGGGGAGTCTGGGTCAGGGGGTTTCTGGATGCACAGGGGTTCATTGGGGGAATGGGACTCTGCTGGGGGTTCCAGGTGAAGGTGGAAGGGGCTCAGTAGGGCCTCTGGGTATGGGGAGGATGGTCTCAGCAAGGGGGGATATGGAGGGATGGGCTCAGTGCGGGGGTCTGTGTGCTGCGGGAGCAGGACTTTCTGGGGTGGGGGATAAGGTGCAGCTAGTTGGGGCTCAGTGAGGTGGGAATCAGGTGCAGGAGGCTCATTGGGGTAGTCCAGGTGCAGGGGGAGTGGGGCTTGTCAGGGTGGGGGTTTGAGTGTGGAGGCTCAACTGATGGTGGTCAGGATGGGCAGTCCGGATATAGGAGGGAGGGTCTCATCAGGGGTCTGGATGCAAGAAGTTGTGGCTTGGCACGGGGGGTCTAGATATGGGGGGCTCCAGATGCACAGGGGTTGGACGGACAAGGGAGCAGCTCCCCATACAGTGACTCTTCCCACCGCAGTTGAGGAGCGATGGGGTAGGAAGCGAGGTTGGAGGATGGAGCTTCCTGCAGCCAGGGGAGGGCCTCCTCTGCCCCCAGTCCAGCTGGGACTAGCAAGTAAGCCTGGTGCTGGGTAGGAGCCACTGGTTGGGGCATCCCCAGCCCTATCTCCCCTGGGGTGATTTACTTCTGCGCTGGCTGTGCCAGGTGTCTGAAACGATACACCTGCTCTGCTGGGGAGGGGTGCATGACCACTCTTGTAGCTTCCTTGTCAGAAAGTCATTCATTTTGCAGGGAAGCAAATAAATCTGCAGGGAACATGAATTCTGCATGGGCACAGTGGTGCAGAATTCCCCTAGGAGTAAAATATTACTACATTGTTGTTTATTTTGCAGCATGGAAAAAAAAGGTGGAATAGATTATCTGCTAGTTGGTGACATATCCAGCATTTACTATAGTTAACTAAACCTACCTTATATAGACATTCTGATGCTTTAAAATTTCTGGCCTTTTTGAGACTGAATATTGCCCATTCTGAGTCTAGAGCTAGTGTGATTATTGGATGAAAAAATCAAGTTTCTGAAACATTTTTGTGACAGGTTGATTTGAAAATATGTTAGTTTGAAATTGCTCAGAAGTTTAGAATGTTAGATTCAGCTCCAAAGGGATGTTTACTGGGTGAAGTGCCAATCAGACAGTCCAATGCAATTACACACAAGGGCATACACTACATATGCAGTGGTATTCATATGATAAATTAAAAAGCCATGTAGTAAGTTGCATTTATCATGCAGTTTTGATGATCTCATCATGACAGCATTCCAAACCTATGAATAGCTGTAAACGACCATTTAAAAAAAATCAACTTGGCAAAGAATTGTTGTCTTCTTCCCACCAAATGTTAAATTCTCTTACTCCAAACCCAAAATGACACTGGTCTGTGGCACAAGATGGGAAATATTCAGCCTAGGAACAAGTCTATTGCCTGGATATACTGAAGGGAGGACAGGAGACACTATATATGGTTTAATCAGGCTGCAACTTTATTATTAGATGTCTGGGATTACCCAGCAGATAAACATGTACAGTGCAGGTAACTCCATGATCATTTCAATATCCACCTGGGGGCTTCCACCAGCCCCTCCCTCCTTTCTTCTGTTGTGGTCCCCCAGCCAACCCATTGCTGGGACCTTACCATCCCCCCTACCCTTGAAAAAGGGTTATGGTGGGCTATAAGTTAAAGGGGTTGGCTCCCTGCTGTACCAGTCACAGGAGCCCTGACACCCCCCCCATTCCGCTCCTTTAACAAACACCTCCTTTTTAAGCCCTTTTCCAAGCCATTTATCCGGTCACTGTATCCCTTCCCTATAGAGTACCTGCACTGGACAGCCGCCCCACACTTACATAATAAGTTGCAATATCATAGCCTAACTCCCTTCCCTTCTCACCATAACAAAGCCCCCCGTCCAACCTGTTGTGGGGAAGGTGACCCTCCCCCGAACCCCCTGCACCACTCACTCCACCTTGGCCAATCTGGTGGTGAGGGAAAAATTCCTTGCCAGCCCCCCTAGAAAGGAGCGGTTAGTGCAATGCCCACATCAGGCCCTGACCAAACCTGTTATTTTACCAGCTCTAAGGGGAGGGAGGGTAGGTGCCACTCCACCTGGTCCGGGGAAAAGAGGCTTTTCTTGTTGGGCCTGCCCCTTATAAATTCCCCAGTCCTTCCAGTCCCTGGGGATATGTCAGCGTTGCCACGCTGACCCTTTTGGAGCCGCTTCCGAGGTCCTCTCTCACCCCAGCCTGTAAAGCGCTAAACCCCTTCCCCGGCAAACTAGACAACAGCCTCCCGCTTAAAGGTGTGGTATGGTCAAAATTTTTCACCTGTGTGACAACAGAGATGGGAGTTTTATACACACTGGAAAGAAGGATTTCCAGCACCTCAGTGTGTAGGATAATACAGCACTGAAGGACCTTAGAAGATCCTGAGATATTTGAGTTTAAAATTATGAAAATTTTAAAATATTTGATATTTGAGTTTAAAATGATGAAAATTCCAATATATCTTTTTTGAGATGGGGCGACCACATCTGCATACAGTATTCAAGATGTGGGCGTACCATGGATTTATATAGAGACAACATGATAGTTTCTGTCCTATTATCTATCCCTTTCTTAATTATTCCCAGCATTCTGTTGGCTTTTTTGACTGCCACTGCACATTGAGTGGATGTTTTCAAGAACTATCCACAATAACCCCAAGATCTCTTTCTTGAGTGGTTGCAGCTAATTTAGACTCCACCATTTTATATGTATAGTTGGGATTATGCATTTATCAACATTGAATTTCATCTGCCATTTTGTTGCCCAGTCATCCAGTTTTAAGAGATCCTTTTGTAGCTCTTCGCAGTCTGCCTGGCTCTTAACAATCTTTAGTAATTTTGTATCATCTGCAAATTTTGCCACCTCACTGTTTATCCCTTTTCCCACATCATTTATGAATATTTTGAATAGGACTGGTCCCAGAACAGACCCCTGGGCGACACCACTATTTACCTCTCTCCATTCTGAAAACTGACAATATATACCTACTCTTTGTTTCCTATCTTTTAACTAGTTACCAATCCATGAGAGCACCTTCCCTCTTATCCCGTGGCAGCTTACTTTGCATAAGAGCCTTTGGTGAGGGACCTTGTCAAAGGCTTTCTGAAAATCTAAGTACACTATATCCACTGGATCACCTTGGTCCACATGCTTGTTGACCCTCTCAAAGAATTCTAGTAGATTGGTGAGGCATGATTTCCCTTTACTAAAACCATGTTGATTCTGCCTCAACAAATTATGTTCATCTATATGTCTGACAATATTGTTCTTTATTATAGTTTCAACCAGTTTGCCCGGTACTAAAGTTGGGCTTACAGGCCTGTAATTGCTGGGATCGCCTCTGGAGTCCTTTTAAAAAACTGTCATCACATTAGCTGTCCTCCAGTCATGTGGTACTGAAGCTGATTTAAATGATAGGTTACAGATTACAGTTAGTTCTGCAATTTCACATTTAAGTTCCTTCAGAACTCTTGCGTGAATACCATCTGGTCGTGGTGACTTATTGCTGTTTAATTTATCAATTTGTTCCAAAACCTGCTCTAATGATACCTGAATCTGGGACAGTTCCTCAGATCTGTCACCTAAAAAGAATGGCTCAGGTTTGGGAATCTCTAAACTTTGCTTGAAACTTTGACTTGGCTGAAAGTCACGGATTTCTGTTCTAACAAGTACTGTCCTACGCTGGCTGAGAGTCACATCTGACTGCAGAGTTGGGGTTTAGGGCCCTCTGGCTTCACCAGGAGCCCCGCCCGGGTGGACTCGCTGCAGGAAGTGCATGATGTGCAAGGGGATGCTGAATGCTCCGAGGTCAGACTCAGGAAGGTCGAAGCTGCGTAAGCTTCTTGCCCTGGAGACAGTATGTCAGAGAGAGGAGGCATGCTCCCCCAGAGTCCTGGCTGGCTTTGTATGGAGTAGTTCCAGAGCACTGACCCAGTGACTCCATGACAGTGTCCAATACATTTTGATAGATAGTAACTAAGACATCTGGCTTCACAGAAGAAGGAATATAAAAAAAAGTGCATAAAACATTTTAAAAAAACTTTCCAAAAGGTTTATAAAATATTTTTTTCTGTAAAATAGGTGGCATATGCAACATTGATGACGTTGTTCAATGTACAAATCTTATTGAGACATGTCTGGAATTATTATAACTCATTGTGGCTTTGCCATTTGTAAGAAATATTGAAATCTTAATATCAGGATAAAAAAACTTTAAGCCTCACTACACCGTAAAGTTTTTCATATATATACATATATATTATATGAGAGAATGACTTCATAGTATTTATGATGAAAATAGAAGGCTCTTCAGTCCATGAAATAGATTACTGAAAACTGCTCATGAGAGTGACTGAAGGACACTAACACAGATATACAATTTTTTACCCCATTCTAACTTGCAATATGGTTTAAAACAACTATAACAACAAAGCATGAAAGGTCCAATACTGCCAAACGTTACCAATTGCATGGTGCTTGCTACCTTGACTAGTCTGAATGAAGTCAAGTACTCACCGTAGTAAGTAGTACACCTAGCAGTGAATGCAAGAACAGGCATCCAAGTTTTCATTTAAAATATACTGGAAAATGTATGTATGTGTGATTTATTTTGCATGTAGAATGTTTTCTTTACAAACATGGCCAGCCTGAAGTAAACATTACCACTCATACAAAGAAAGCCAGTTTCTAAAGTTAAAAACTGGATAGCTTTCAAATACTTCACAGAAAAGTGTGCGCTGCATCAAGAAATAGAAAAAAAATCAAGGAAGAGAATGGGGGGTAATTAAGTATTTGCAGCAATTGATTTTCTCATTAAAATAATTCTTTTCTTTTAATTTAATTCCATTCATCCTTTTGTGCTCATGTTCATTGAAGTAAGCAACTTCCAAATGATGTTCCGCAGATTTGGCCAGATACTGTGGTGAGGGTGGAAGACTAGATGTGTCAGGGGCTTTGTAATAGGTCAGAGAGACTTTCACCTCTCGATCAATATTTTCAATTCAACTGAGGTGAGTAGTCACTGAAATTTGTTACTATTTGATGGCTGTTCAGTGGCCTATTAGAAATGTACTTCTTGGTTTCAATCCACTGGAATCCATATCATACTCAACACAACCACAATTAGCAATACATGCTGCCTTTTTTGATAGTTTTAACAGAGAGAAAAGGTCTTAAAGGGCATGACCTATTATCTTAACCCTAGAAGTTATCCTTCTAGTTCAATGGAGAGCTGAACTGGTGAGAGGCAGTGTAGACAAGCCTACACCACTATTGCTTATGCTGCATCTCTTCAGTGCATGGAGAGAGGACTGCAGTCCCCAGGGCAGTCAACTCTGCTCCTCTCTTTCATGAATACAACAGAGCAACAACAGCCAAAATAATTTAAAAAAATCCTTACAAATCCATGTTCAACTATGAATGGTATCACCGACTAAGCAGGTACCTCTTACCTACTCCAAGCCCCAGTCCACACAAACTATACATGGGCAAATCTCACCCCCCTTCTTAGGGCTTGACTTTTTAAATCAAATAAATGAGCAACAAAATCTAGTCCATGGCTTCTCCCCAGGCTTGACTGCTCAGCCTACCCCCCAAATCTTCTCTGCCTGAGGCTGAAGGGTAAGCTAGTCTGGGAGCACGCTTCTTTTCTTTTTATTCCCGCCAGGCCTGATACTGCTGGCAATGTGCAAAGTGATGCTGGCTTTAGCACCTGTCCCCTGAACACACCATTATCACCTTCTTGCCTAGTCCTGCCTGGGGCTTGTTCCTCCCGTCCCAGGCTTCAAACTGAACTTCGTTTAAACTAAAATGTGCCAAATAAGATGTTTAAAATCAGAGCCATAGCAAATGATCTGACCCACTGGCAGTGAGCTCAAATGATCTCCTTTTAGAGCTCCCTCAGCTGACTGGCATTTTCCTGCTAAACTTAATTCATATTATCAGCTTGAATGTATCCATTAGCCTTGTGATGGTTTGTAATGAGAATATGCCACACTCAGATGTGTTAAAAACTGCCATTTGGGAAGGCTAAATGGCTAAAAGAGTTGGCAGTGTGATATGGAGTTTCTCACCTCTAGATTGTTGGTCAAAACTGGGGTCAGGTTGGTAGTGACTGAAAGTCTTTTACATCTGACTGTTTGCAGACCTATATGAAATGATTTGATGAGTTTGGTTTATTGGTGTTTATCTCACAAAACCACTACTACATTTGGCACTGATTGACACCCTTGGCAGACAGCTCAAAGGATTTCAAGGACAAGGAACCTCAGCTTTCCTCTGGATCATACAGGAAGATCCTCCAGATGGCCAGGTATCTTGTTTGTGGAGGGGTGTAGTTTTGGAGAGCACGAAAGTGCCACTGCTAATGCTGTAAATAAATATAGTACTTCAGCTACCAAGACAGTCAAGCTTGGCACCTGTTTTCACTCAGTTTAGCTAACATCTTCTCCACTGTGGTTATTTCCTTTTCCATCTAGAGGGAAGCCAATGGTGTTTCTCAAGTGTGTCTCTTTCAGAAGCCCTACAGAGATCAAATAGACTAGCACCTGTCACTGAGTCTAAAATCACAAAAAGTTCATTTTTAAAAAGCTGCCACCCAATGCAACAGGAATTTCAAATTTTGACATCAGGGGTTCTGACTTGATGATTTGAAAAATATGACGGTGACATGAAAAAATGAATAGGAATCTTTTTGTGAAACAAGTTGAATGCTGTATTAGCGTACTCTCTTCTAGGAGAAGTCATTTGTAATTTAGTAAATATAAGGAATTAAATAATGACTTTGATAGGGCTCGATTATGTAAAGCAGAAGAGCACTTTGTACAGGACGTTGAATGTCCTCCTCACCAAGTAAGATAATGGGAAAGCTGAGGATTTTCAGCATCCCACAGGATCAGACCCTTATGTAGCACTTCTAAACTTTACACAAGCTTTTTTTCAGCTATCTCCAACCTTACAAAAATAATGGCTTTATTAAACTCTTTCAGTTGAGTAAGTTTTTGTTTAGTTTTGCTACCTAACAAAGTAATGGAGCAATAACTAATACATTTGTCAACTCTGGAGTTTAGAACAAGTATCAGTCCATTGCTTTTTTTTTTTTTTTTAAATGTATCAATGAAAAGGACACAGAAAAAGTGAGGGGGAGATTTGATTTAGCTCTGAACTCAGCATTTTAAAAAACTGTTTTCTTTTCCCAAATGTGCCAGAGAGGCAGGCGAACAGAGGAAAGGGATGAGAATATCAGCTCAGCAGCCATGTAGAAGTTTTTAACATTTTGTTTTTCAAAGTGAATTACAAAGACTCAAAGAGGAGGCTGGGGAAAATCCCAAACAGCACATTAAGAACCGTCTTCCCCTCCTAAGAAATAAGCATCCAAGAAACAAGCTCATGGAAAAGAGAGCGAAAGAAACCCTTTTTTTTTTTTAAAGTGAGCTGTCTCACCATTACAGATTTTCCCAAGTCCTTACAACTCTAATTAAAATGTGGTAATTGGTTATGTTACCTCAATTACCATGACGCATGGACATTGATGCAAAGCGACACCAATTGAATCCCTTGGGTGTTATACCCCAAGGCCATCCCATTTATTTTGGCCTTATTATTTTCAATTATGTGGCTGGATGTACAGCATACTTTCAGAGCCAATACACATGGGGCTTTTTCTGGACATATAGTGCAGTGTACATACAGGATGACTCGGGAGATAAAAATTTTTTGCATGAAGCACAGAAGTGGACGTTAACACCATAAAAAGACTAAAAGACAGGAATATTTCAGAGGTATTACAGGGCAGTTTGAAAATTAGAGCATTCTGAACCCAAATTATCTTGGCTGAAAACATCTATTTTATGAGTCTGATTAATACTGCCCCCTCAATAATTAGCAATCTCTGTTGATTGAGAAAAGAGATTGTGAATTTCTGCATAAAACTGATCAGAATTCTGCACTTATTGCATGAGCAGAGTACCTGACATCTGTGGGAGCTCTGCTTATGGAATGAGCAGCTTCTCCAGTAATTGAGAAAGACAGAGGTATGGGAGGTGCAAACTTTGGGAGAATAACAATTTGAAAATATAGATTTGGACCCCAGTCCTTGGCAGCACTACATGTACTTTGTGCTACTCCAGCAGTGTAAAACAGCTGCAATGACAGCCAAACTGGCTGGCAAAAGTTTCTGCTTGTGTGGGTAGTGTACTTTCATACTAACCCCACTGTGGCTCATAGTGTAAGGGGGAATCCAGGAGGCATGTGGCCAGGGCATCTCTACACCTGGCTATCTGTGGCTACTGGAATGACCTATTGAAGCCATAGGTGCAAGTCATTCTGGGGGTAGCCCTGGATGGCAACAGGATCATGGTAACACAAAGGTAGCAGTAAGCAATCTTTGTGTCCCACCCTCAGCTAACCTCAACACAACTTGTATAGAGCACTGAATCAGGTCTTTCAGCTATTTAGTGTTTTCACAAGTGTCTCTTTGTCTTCTAAGAAAGCTGCTAGTAAGGTCTCTTTTGGTGTATATTATGTGCCATTTGTGTGGTTCTGAAACTAAGAATTAGGAGACCATAACTGTAAAATACAATAAAAGTGGGGTGGTGACTAACAAAAAAAGAAAAGAAAAAATTGTAATTACTCAAATATTAGAGCATATAACTGGTGCTATTTGGCAGTCCTGTTGGCAGCCTCAGTACCAGAGGCCAAGGACTGAATGAAAATGGTGGACTAAACTCTCTTATACCAAGTGGTGGTCCTTTCAGAACTGGGAGGAGGCACATTTGCAGAGTAACATGGGGAATCTTGCAGTGACGTACCATATATAAATAGGCCTCACATTCTGAATCATTCACAAACACTTTTTGCTTCATTAAAAAATAGGACTTTATACTTTATATTCCCGCACTGGCTCACTGAAAGACAGCTGTTAGAGATTGGAGGTGGTGATGTGAGGACTAGAATGCAATTGGATCTCAAAGTGCTTTAAAAATGCTAATGGCTTAAGCATTGCAACATCCCTGTGAGGTAGGAAATTATTATTCCCATTTTACACCCGGGGAAACTGAAGCACAGATAAAGAGTCCCAGGTCTCCCAACTCCCAGTTAAATTCTTCAGCCAAAAGACCAACGAATCATTTATTGTTTTTAAATTAAATCAAATCATTATTTTACCTAGCCTCTTTAACCTAGACAACTTTTTGCCCCTTTGAGTGATTCTGAATTATAATGCTACTTTCTAGATTCTTCTGCATCGTGAGAGGGCCATCTTTTGCCAGACTTTGGTTTTTGCATTACATACTAATACCTCTTTGTTATGTCTAGGTTTGTGAGGCAGCCTATCGCAAGGATAATGAAAAATTCAATAAAGATTTTTTTTAAGGCATCAAGAAATTAAATAAATTTGAAAGAAACCTACAAACCCTTTGTAATTAACTCCAACCTAGCTTTCAGAAGGGGATAAGCAATCAAAATAAGAAGTAACTGAGGATAATAAGGAAGAGTAAAAAGATAAAGGAAAATTCTGGTATACAAATTAAGAGGAGAATGGAAGATGCAAGCAACTCCTGCGCCTCTGTATGGCAACATAATCAGCTGTCTTATTTACTGTCAGAGAGTCAGATGCCATCGGAGGTATAAAACATCTCATTTGTTTTCATAAATTACAGTATACTGTGGGCAACCTCAAATAAAGACTTGTTACCAGGGGATACTGTTTATGTGCCAAGACTGGCACACCATCAAGTGCAGAGAGATGGGGAAGCAGAGGAAGCAATCTTGGGACCATCCCAAGAAATGACTACACAGGAACTGAGTGAAAGAAAAAGCTATAGCATGCCAACTCAGGACTGGGGAAGCGTAAGAACCCAGAATTCTACTGAGGTTGGTGCATCTTTCAGTGTTGAGAATTCAAATGGTTTTATCAACCTCAGAAATCTGTGGATACTGCTATGTTTATACAATCATATTATAAAAAAATCCACAACAAAACACTCCAAAACAAAATACTGCCCTAAATGAAAATTAAATGAGCATCCTGATAGTTCTTAATATCTGCCATTTCTCAGCAGAGAGGAAGGTATGAACCCTATCCAGTTGCAGACAACTCAGTCTAGCACACAAGTTCTGCTTCCCCCAGGCAAAGTGGGAACAAAGCAGTGTGCAGCTTGTGAAGTTCCGTGGCATCCAGACATCAAGTAACACACAGCACTTGTATAGTCTCTCTACCTCGGCTCCCAATCGATTCCAATCCCAAACAGAGCCACAAGACTCACTTTGCTCCTGCTGCAACAGCAGTGCTGAACTCTAATTAGCACATAGCAGCTTATTTAGAATAACTGCAGCTCCAAACAGCAAATAGCTTACACATAGCAGCTGTTCACGTGCAAGAGGAGAGAATATGCTCTCTCTGAAAAAACTTGGACCTCTATTCAGCAGCCTCCAGGATTTCTCACAGTTGCATCTTGCTCCTGCTCCAGGCACAAGAGAACAGCTATACTTACTACAGCAACTATAAGTTTTAAGAATGAAAAAAATATCCAGTTAGCCTCTTTGTGGCAGCTCGCATCTCAGTGAAATATAGTAGAAACCCAGGTCAGCCTCTTTCTGGTAATTGTACTCCCATTACAGCAGCCTCCAGCAACCGAGCTTCAAGATTTTTAGAACTGCATTTGTTCCGTGCTGCAAGGTACAAGACAACAGCTAGTGTACACTCTTGCTGTTGCAGCTCCAAGCTTCAACTAGTTTCTCTACAGCAGGTTCACTCAACAAACCAGTCCAACTCTACAGCCCTAGGTAATGGTTTCTTAGAGCTATTGCTATCATTTAAAAACATAGACAAAAATAAAAAAATCCCAAAATTGCCTCAGGGTTGGATCAGTTACCAGACATTGCAAAAAAACAGAGAAGGGCTCATAGACCCTTGATCCATTTTTTTCCAAAGAAAAAGTTCTATTATCCTTTCCCCCATCACTAACTCTCCTCTTCTAATCCCTCAATGTGCACCCTTTTCACAACCATATTTTGCTGCTGACCTCCCTTGCTTCTGTTCTCAACCTCTCACTCTCTTGGGATTGTTCTCTTCAAAATTCAAGCATCAGTAAGCTGGTTATTTCCTTTCTCAACTGTCATCTCCCTTCTTCCCCTCAGATCTAAGCCTAAGTATGCAATCTACAACTGCTACCTCAAGTTCCTTACACACCCAATTTGGTTTTTGCCTTCCACTCCATTGAAACTGCTTTTCAATGGAGATTTTATCTGTTCCTTGCTATATCTTGAGGCCTTCAGCTCATCAACCTCTCTACTGCTTTTGACTCAGTTGATCTCCATCTCAACACCTGACCATCTTTCAGCATCTTCTCCTTCTTTAACTTTTGTGATACTGTCCTTTCTTGGTGGTTCTTCTATGTCTCTGGCCTTCCAACAATGTCTCCTTTTGCAGGTTCTCTTCCTGCTATGTTTTGCTTTCTGTGGGAGTCCAACAGGGCTCTACCGTTGGCCCCTCCTTTTATCCCTTTATTGGATGGTTACATCTGCTCATGTGACGTCAGCGGCAATTTTTAAACTGATGACTCACAAATTAATCTTTCCACTCCCTATTTGTCTCCCACTATCTAATCCCATATCTCATGTTGTCTCTCAGATGTCCCTTCCTGAATGTCTATCAACTAAAATTAAACATGGTCAAAATTGAACTCCTGGTCTTTCCTCCCCAAACCTCCGGACTTGCTTATTCACTTTTGCTATTGAACACACTATCACCCTCCCTGCCATTCCAATAACCAGCATGAGCACCAACTCCTCCACCTCCCTTGCACTTCACATTCAAGCCATACCTGGAGTCTTCCCTCTTCTTTCTCCACATTTTTAAGATCTGACCTTTTCTTTCTGGACATAGAGCTAGAGCTCTTATTCAGTCCTTTTTATCTCTGGTATTTACTGTAGCCTCCTCTGACCTCCTTAATATGCATACTTCCCCCCACCCCAAGCCAATACAACACACAGCTGCTAAAATCCTCTTCTTTGACCTTCACTGGGACCATGTTACCTCTCCCCCCTTTCATTGGTTTGTTCTTCTCCTCCACATCAAGTTCCAGGTTCTTATCTTTGCCTTCATAGCCCTGTGTAACTCTGCACCTCTCATTATCCACACTTCCTCTTGCCTTGTTCCTTCCCCCCTACTCCAACACTTATGCTAGCCATGATATCCTGTTTCTCTGCTTTTCCAGTAACTCTCTCCTTAACTTTCTTCCATGTCATCTTCTACAAAGACGTATCCATTCTATGATAATCCATAAGGTCAATGCCCTTATTCATTTCCTTCATTAAGTTCCACTTTTACTGCAACACCTAGAAGAAATTAGACAACTAATCAATGGCTAAATAGACAGACACATGGGGATAGGGGGAGGGATAGCTCAGTGGTTTGAGCATTGGCCTGCTAAACCCAGGGTTGTGAGCTCAATCCTTGAGGGGGCCATTTAAGGATATGAAGCAAAAATCTGTTGGATGATTTAATTGGGGATTGGTCCTTCTTTGAGCAGGGGATTGGACTAGATGATCTCCTGAGGTCCCTTCCAACCCTGAAGTTCTATGATTAGGTTTGGATACATAATCTTTTTTTAAAAAAACCATGCAAACATCAAGATGTGAGCCATTCATCACCTCAGCCACTTTGCTTTTGTGCTGAACCCCTTTCCCACACACTTTATCAGTTGGTCTTTTGAGACCATTAGCACATTGGGGCAGGGACTTCTGATGGGTCTGTAGAATCCCACGTACATTTTGGGTGCTATATTTATATAAAAATAATAAACAACTCAAAGAGATCTATTACTTTTTGTTTTTCTTTTAAATGGAACTTCAAAAAAAAAATCTCTGTTTAAAAAACAACCTAAACCCACAAAAGTTAACATTTCATTGCTAGTCACTTAAACTGTCAAGAAAGGGGTGGATGTCAAGTAATTTTTCCTATTTTTAAATTTATTATAAACCTAAAAATTATATAAAGTAAAATATACGTTGTTCATTCTATTATTTTTATGATGCACGTCAGTACCTGTATTGCATAGGATTATCATCATTGCTTCTATGGTTGCAGTACTCATACTTCAGTGTTAGGACAGTAACACAGGACATGTTGGGTCAATTCCTCCATTACTGTCAATGGAGTAACAGTAGGGATATGGCTTATTGTCTAAATATAGTTAATCCATTCCAGCATGGCTTTATACTGTACAAGATCTGTATAATTGACACCACTTAATTGATAGCATAAGTGATATAATATTTTGCGTCTTAGGGATTGTTTGCTAAGATAAGACCAGATGAATACATTTTCCTTATATTTTAAGTAGTACAGAACATATTACATACTCAAAGTATTCTGTCAGTGTTTCCCAACCTTTTCCAGTCTGAGGCACACTTACTTCAATAAATGATTTGTGTGGCACACACCCCCCCGTGTTAAAATTATTTAAAAAACCCCTTACTTTTAATGAGAAATTTGATGTAAGGTCTGTCTCATGCACATTCACCCAAAGAACAACAGCACAAAATGCAATTTGGTTGTGACACTAATTAAAATAAATGAGGTTTTTTTCCTCGCAAGTGACTTTTCCAAAATTCCATGGCACATCAGTGTGCCACGGCACATGGCTCGGAAACACTGTTCTATGTGAAGAATGCACTTAGTGATAGGCTGGTGCTAAAAACATTATTAACAGTGTACAGAACTTTTATGAAGTATCAAATCCAAAAAATTATGGGCCCAATCCTGCTAAATTCTGAGTAACTCAACTTGCACTGCTTTCACAGGAGTTGAATGTGCCCGGTCCTTGACAGAATGAGATCCCATGTGATTAAAAATGCAGCAAACAGAATATGTATATTATGAGTTTATCTTATTAATCAGTCATGTCCATATCCAACACTGTTTTGTGAAAAATAAAGCTTTATTTGTTGACTGTGAAGATTAGAAATGGCATCTTCAGTCAGAAAATCCACTGTAAAATGAATATGTTTGCCATCCACTGGAATGATGTCTCCCATGTGACAAATGAAACAATACTAGATCTATTTAAAGCAAATATCACTCACCGGGACTTTTCCCAACTTCTTTTGTAGCCTGGTTTGCCACTGGACAGCTTGCATGACAATGGCTTCCCACCTTCTTTCAAGATTTACAATTATCAACTGCATAGACTGGTGATCTGCATTCAGATTGCAGGTCTCCTGGTCATCCAGGAGGTGCTGGCATAATCGCAACACAGAGGCTACTCCACGACGTCTCTGTTTGATCTCACAGCACAGAGACTGCAGGACAGAGAAAGGACAGATGTCAGTGCGGTGTAGTCTACAAATGTATAAAATTAACCGTTAAGTTTATACTTTGTAGTGTCCAGTCTTCTTACAATATGTCTGTGTTCCATTCATTGTTTCCTTGATACTTAATATCAAAGCACTCACAGATAGTAATAATAATGGCAATGAGGCTGCAAAGCTACTTTAAGACTCCTTCAAATTAATGCCACATGTAGCTAACTGTCTCAATGATTCTGGACGATTTACAGCACGTACAGGGTTCCCCCCAACCCCTATTCCACTGGGGCATGTCTCTGAAAATTAGTTATCCCGCCAACATCTAGTCATTCAAGGTTTTAAAATGGATTTTAAGAATCTTTCAGGAAAAATAAATAAATGCTATATTCATAAAATGGCATAGTTTAATTCAATGTTTAATTCAATGCAGATCTAGAAAATCAAAATAAAGAAAAAATATATTACTTAGAAGAACCATTAGAAATGATGGGCCATATGTTATACTCCCGAGGAAAAATGTGCAGCAGGGAAGTGCAGTGGTCCTCTTTACAATCTTTACAAATGCTTCTTGTGATTATAACAGTCCTAAGGTATTTCTTATACTGAAATTAAAATAGGAATACTATAGTAATGATATCTGTGTTCAAAATTATAAATATTTAATAGCAATCACTGTATTTAATGAGAAAGATCCAGAGCAACAGAGGAATACCGTTTGCACCTCATCATGCAATTCAAACCAGTGAACAAGCCTTGTTTTTACCAAATAGCGGTTGAGGCCAGGAAATGTTGCATATACTCCAGAAACCTGTACAATTGCATTAGCCACCCCATATGATAATAGTACAACTAGTGCATCTCCCGTGCCACAACTAAGGGACACATTTCTACAATTCTGAAGGACAATGGTTGGCTACTTTTCTGTGCAGTATAGGGTCATGTATGGGGTTTTCAAGTGCTATCACCTCCACACCCAACGTTGCATCAGGATTGTATTAACTTAGGAGGTCTTTTTTACAGTAATTGCTATGAGGTTTGGGGGCACATAGCCTGGGCATCTATGAGGAAGAGTCCTCAGCCTCGCACTTGACCATGTACCTTTTCATGGCATGCTGTGGATCTAATATATGATTCCTAATTGGCACTTGTGCTACTCATGGCATTACACAATGTATGTAATAATGTATTTCATGCATGGAGTTTCCCCAGATAATTTAAATTGTAACTTGCCAACATCTGTTTTCCTCTGCAGGATGCCACAGATGAAAGTGCATGACCCTAGGAGAAAATCTCAACTATCATTTGAGCATTTTTGTTTCTCTTAAGGGACAGGTATTTTGTTTTTAATTTTCTGTTTAAAAAGAAAAGTAAAATAAACTCATCACAACTTTCAGAGCAGTTCACAAGTGCCAATGGCTGAAAAATATTGATAATTAAGCTGGACAGCCCCTTCTAAACTTGAATAACAAAACAATAATATTCTTTAAAAAATAAGTGAAGCTTCTGCATTATTAAATTGCTTTAAAAAAGAAAGCTATACCTAGAAGTGATGTATATCAAAACAGTATTTGCCCTCCAGAAGCACTTATGCTTGTGCAATAACTCTAAGCCAAAGGACTGGAGCAAAATAGTGGTGCACATATCTAGAAATATACATCTTTCTTTTGCCTTCTGATAGCGTGCAAGTGATTTTTTTTTAATTCAAAGCCTTCAAAGAAATGATAATTATATCCACAAACACAGCAGAATTACTAATCTACTGGCACAATTTGATTCTTCTAACAGTTAACAGATTGCTTATTAATCAACAAGGGTAAACAAGACAATGCAATCTCATTTAGAGCGTGAGTTTTAATGCCTAAAAGTATTTGTGTTCAAAATGTTAATCCCGATAAGGCTTCATTAGAAGACATCTTAAAATGATTAAGTGCATTTCATTGTAAAGTACACTGAGTAGTATATCAGCAGGTGGACATTTCATACAGATGTTCCACTTATTGATATAATGCATTCTATAGCTATTTAAATTACCCCAACTCTGTGATAGCTGGAATTCCATTATTTCTGTAATGAGAGAACTCTGTACCTTTAATATTTCTGAATTTTAAATAAGGTGAATGACAAATTCCCAAACCACTATTTATGGCAAAATATGACCAGGAATTTTATTATTCAATTTAGATCAGTGCTGCATTTTCACTTCAGTTTCCTGAACTTGCCCTTATTTATTTTCCTAGGATTCATTACTATATACCTACACAGCTCTTGATGTAATCAAATGTCTGAAATATTTCCTTTCTGATGCTGTTCATTAGCCTAATATTACACTAGAAAAAAAATCTAGGTACAAATAAAGTGGTACTTAACACTGCAACAGCAAAGAAATTGAACATTATGGTGGCTTTTATAAGCTAGATTCTGCTCTCAGTTGAATCTGGTGAAAATCTGAATAAACTCCACTGAAGCTGAGAATCTGGCCCCATATCCTTAACTCATCCTCTTATCTTGATATACCTAATAATGGTATCCCCTAAAATGTTGGACGCTATAATACTGTTACAATCCCATATAATATGACAAACTAAGGGCCATTCCATTCATAAACCAAAATATGTGGGCTATAATAAGACCTGTACATGGTATTATCTGCAAGCAGAGATACAGGACCAAATTCATCTCTCATTTACATCAGTTTTCCACCAGCAGAATAACATTAACTTCAAGGAAGCTATTCTTGATTTACATGGGTATGACAATACAATTCAACCATGGTAGTTTTGTTTCAACTTTATTAGATGTTATGATTAATATTAAAAGAGGATGAAACACTTATTCCTAACAAGGAAAAGAATGACTGTAATGACTCTTGTAGAGCTAGAAGACTTAATCAGGTAAAGACACACAAACAATATATACAATGGCAAGCTACAAAGAATCCAAAGGGGGTATTTATGGTCTGTTATGTATCATGCTAAACGATCATTATCTGTTTCATTGACATGATATCTCACAGTGTCCCATACATATCATACTTTGCAACTATTGAACTGGAATGGTTATGTGAAATATTGTGAATACAATGATTGTGCACAGACAGTTCTCATTTCCAAATCTTCACCAGTTATTTCATTTTACATTTCTAAATAGTATAACTCTATATTTTGAGAAATTAGCTTCTACAAAAAACTCATAATCAACAAAGCCATTACTTATTAAAGAAAAGCAAAGAGGACCAGGATTTTCAAACACAGGAGTCTAAAGTGCATGAACCTTAAACCCTAAGTCCATTTTTAGGCACCTGCCTGACTTTCAAAAGCGCTGAACATTCCACCGCTCTGATTGCTCTCAGTGGGAACTGTTGGTGCTCAGCAGTTTAAAAAGTCAGGCAGATGCCTATATATAGAATTAGGAGGCTTGCTTTAGGCTCCTCTGTTTGAAAATCTAGACTGAATTGTCCCAGTAAGGTTAACAATGTTTTGCAATATGGAGAGAGATGTCTGGTGAATATATAGGCAATATTACAATGCAGTGTTTATTAAAACATATTTCCTATACATCACAGAAGAACCCTGGAGATCTTTCTTCTCTCAGCATAACCCTATGTTTAGTGCTTTGTGACTGTCAACCTGACAGCTGAAAAGGGCTGGATTGCTCTCCTTTCACAGCCTGCTAATACCACACTGTAAATCATCTGGAAGGACCACTGCTGAATGACATCAAAGACCGCTCCCAACCCAAGGGCCAAGAGTATTGTCTAGGCAGAACCTAGTGCCCAGGATGGTTCTGGGACAAGGGGTTGAACCATGTACTACTGCTTGGCTACTAAGGCCCTGATTCTGCAAGGTACTTAAGCATATGCTGAACTTTAAGCATGTGAGGAGTCCTCTTAAATTCAATGGAACTATGCACATATGTTAGGCACATGTTTAAGTTCCTTGCTGAACTGAGGCCTAAGCAATATTTTTCAACAACTGGATATTCTTCCTTTAAGTCCAAAAACAAAACAAAAAATGGAGTGTGAAATTTATTAAGGAAACTATTAAATGCAAAGTTTATTTTGCTATTGACCAGTCCATCAGTCTAGTCCAATTTATCTCTAAAGCAGAGAGATTGCTAGACAATGGCACCAAATTGGTAAGCTGAAATTGTTCACAAATGATAAAATTCTCATATCACAGAATCATTGAAGTGTAGGGCTGGAAGGGACTTCAAGAAGTCATCATGTCCAGTCCTGTGTACTGTGGGAGGACTAAGTAAACCTAGACCATCCTTGACAGGTGTTTGTCCAAACTGTTGTTAAAAACCTCCAATGATGGGGATTCCACAACCTCCCTTGGAAGCATATTCCAGAATTTAACTACCCTTATAGTTAAAGTTTTTCTTAATATCTAACCTAAATCTCCCTTGTTGCAGATTAAGCCTATTAATTTCATCTTCAATGAACATGGAGAACAACTGAGTATCATCCTCTTTATAACAGCCTTTAACATATTTGAAGACTTATCAGGTCTCCCCTCAGTCTTCTTTTCTCAAGATTAAACATGCCCAGTATTTTTAACTTTTTCTCACTAGGTTTTCTAAACCTTTGAAAACAGTTTTGTTCCTGTTCTCTGGACTCTTTCCAATTATTCCACATTTTTCCTAAAGTGAGGTGCCTAGAATTGGACACAATACTCCAGCTGAGGCCTCATCAGAGCTGAATAGATTAGGACAATTACCTCCTATGTTTTAAATACAACACTCTTGTTAATTCACCCCAGAATATTAGCCTTTTTTGCAGTTGCATCACATTGTTGACTCATATTCAATTTGTGATCCACTATAACCCCTAGATCCTTTTCAGCAGTACTACCTCCTAGCCTTTTTTGCAGTTGCATCACATTGTTGACTCATATTCAATTTGTGATCCACTATAACCCCTAGATCCTTTTCAGCAGTACTACCTCCTAGTTAGTTATTTCCCATTTTGTAGTTGTTCATTTGATTTTTCCTTTCTAAGTGAAGTACTTTGCACTTGTCTTTGTTGAATTTCATCTTGCTGAAAGACCAATTCTCCAGTCTGTCAGAAGTCATTTTAAATTCTATTCCTGTCCTCCAAAGACCTTGAAACCCCTCACATATTGCTGTTATCTGCAAATTTTATAAGCATACTCTCCACTAAATTATCCAAGTCATTCATGAAAATATTGACTGGTACCAGACCCAGGACTGACCCCTGCAAGACCCCACTAAGATATGCCCCCTTAGTTTTACAGCCAACCATTGATAACTGCTCTTTGAATATGGTCTTTCAATCAGTTGTGATACCACCATATAGTAGTATCACAAAACTGTATTTTTATAGCATGAATCTGAATTACCATATACAAAAATTTAGATGATTTTTGTAGCAAAATGATTAGATGATTTTTTCACATACTTTTAGTAAATACTGAAATTTCTTTGCATGAGGTCTTAATGCGTTTCAGTCATTTTTGTCCCTCCTGTTTAAAGTTTGATAGACTTTATACTGATGAATATTGTAGTGTGTGGAAAAAAATAAATCTCTGAAAATTCAAGGCCCAATCTAATTGAAAATACCTGAGTCTCTGGAGTTAGGAAAGCTGTCTGAAGGGCCCACAGATGCTAACTTACATGTTTTCACTTTCTTTGTACTTTTAGGTACAAAGGAATTGCCACACCCAATCGGACTAGTGGTCTCTCTAATCCTGTATCCTGTTTCTGACAATGGGCAATATTAGATGCTTCAGAAGAAGGTGCAAGAATACACTGAGGGCAATTATGAAATAACCACCCCAAAGTGGAAGTTTCTGCCTAACTTTTGCCAGCCTTCTGCCCTGAGGCATGAGGCTTTATATCCCCCCTTTATATTTTTTTCCTATCTAGTGTAATCATGGATAATGACTGAACTGTTACTCAAACTTTTTTTTTAATTATTTTTTTGTATTTATGTACTTATTTAAAATCAACATTCAGACATAGGCCAAGCTAGCAAAATTTGAGAACGGAAGCTCTTATGCAACCTTAACTCTAATGGTTGCTGGTGCTCTCAGTATACTGATAATACTAGTCAGAGTCATGTTTTCGAGTGGCGAACGAACAGCAGGAGCAAATGAACTCTTCAAAACAAAGGTGGGCCTATTTCACCACTTTATGTCTGCTTTAGGCCCATGTAACACCACAGATTTCAACAGAGTTGGCATAAGACTAGAATAATGACTATGAAAAGTCTGACCCTTTATTTTTATGCAAATATCACTCATAATGAAAAACAGTGGCAGGACAGGAAGTTGGAATTATGACGTATCAACAGAATGCTTTCCATGAGATGACGGTGGCTGTCTGCTAGCTGGCTCCTACTGTCTGCTGTGCTGCAGCTTGTGTTTTAAAATTAACTTTGCATACTGCATGAATATTGAAAATAAGAATTTCTATTAGTGAATGAAAAAGACAACCAATGGTAAGTAATTCCTCAAAATAAAAAAAGCCAAATGCCATGGACTGGAAGTGAATGATGACTTGTCATCTTTTAAAGAAAATACTGGCAAACACGGGTGTTTTAACTGATTTCAAGGTTAAAAGAAAATGTCACCTAATATAGGATCTCCGCTTAGTTGCAAATGGTGGGACTTAATCTATATTGAAGCTAAATATTCTATAAGTATGCAGTGAAGTGCAAAAAACAGCAATTGAAAAATGACATGATTAAATGGCACAACATGCAATCATTTGCTCTCAATTATATCAATGTATCTTCTTCATTTCAAGGAGTCAGGCAGAAATATTGTTTTTTAAATGCCTCTATTAAATTGGGCACCAATAATAAAATAGATGAGAGTCCTAATAAGCTCATTTATGTAACATACATCATACACTACAAAACTATTCTCTCCAAACGGGTTTGCACATAGATTTGTCTCCTTGTTGTCATCAGTCTTGGCTATATTAAAAGATTTTAAAGGCATAATGCTGCCTGCAGGCCCATTCACTGGAAAACCTTTGTATAACTTTTCTGGTTCACCCTTGTGAGATCTTTAATGCTAATTATGGAAAAAGTATTGATATAATATCTTTGCTGTCACATTTTATTACGATGACAGACACAACAGAATCAGGGATTGACATTTTGGAAATATCATCTAATTGCAAGTCAGAAACACGGAATGACAGTTTAAAGTAGATTACAACTTATTTCAAAAATAGTGAACTGGTTTCCTTTATTTAAAAGCCATACTTTTAATAGCATTAGAGGCCACTAAATTGCTATGCTGAACACATCTCTCTAGGATTCTCTGATCAGTGCATTATTTCTGCACAACGAATTTGGAAATTGTTCACAACATTTTAAAAAAAAAAATCCATATTTCCAGTGCCAATTCCATATTTTTTCCTGAGAGAGAGATATAAAAAATTAACTGCCATCCAAGTATTTTAAGATAAATATTTCATTTTTGTAAGTTCAATCTACCTATGTGTGTATTTATTATTGCCATGATATCTGAGTGTGTTGGGTTGAATTTTAATTCAATCAGATCACTGACTTGTAAAAAGATACACAAAGACATTTGTGTTGAAATCATTTGCAAACAACAATTAAAACAGCATTTTTAGGGACTAAAAGCAGCACCTGTATTCCTTCCAACTTGTCTCCTGAAGTACAGTATATGAAATAAAACACAATACTGAATCTAGAATTGATATTTCTCTTAGGCTTATTCCATGAAAGCTGTTATTATCTCTGTATGACATTCTTTAATTTATTTGTGCCACTCCTTATGCTGGGTTAAGTATTTTTACATATATTTATTTTTAAGAAGATAGTTCACTGGCCTGGTACTTAGTTCATATTCACATGTAATTAGTAATACGTAATATACTTCTTCTAAATTAAAAACACTATTAACATTCCAGACATATAAAACAATATGAAGATTAAGTTACTCTAAAGGAAACGATAATAGCTTACAGATTGCTTTTATCATTACTAAAATGCTGGTATCTATTACAGTGTCTCCCTGGAATAAAGAATGCACTTTTGGCAATAATCTGTTAAAAAAAGTGTCCATTATTGTTCAGATGCTGCTATCTAAAGTCTAAACTAGTCTGCAATTACAGAAAGGTAACTTTTAACAAAAAAAAAGAAAAATGGTGTTGGATGCAAATGTAGCGTTGCTACTAAAGCATGAAACACGTCTTCTGAAGCCTTATTTTTTCCTTGTGTGTGAGAGGAGAAGGTATTAATTAGAATTCATTTTCACATTAAAAGATTTTAGAACTTATTCACAACACACACTGATTGGTAGGTTAAATTGGCTCCAGGGAGCCATTTCCAAATAATTTGTGGGGAGGAAGGGAGGTGATGGGAAGAAGCCATTTTGCCCGCTATGGCACTGTTTGCATGTCCAGACTCTTCCAATTTCTGTCCTGTTTGCATTTATTTTTCAGAAGATTCTCCTTCCAATGAAAACAGGAGAGATTTTGAAGTATGTAGTGGAAAATGTTCATTTTTGGCAAAATATTCTAAAGAAATAGAGACAGCATCAGAAGGGTAAGATCAGGGCATGAATATTAGCGCTTTGTACGTCTTTTGTAACGAAACCTGAAAATCACATTATATTCACCTGGCATTACAAATCTGAAACTTGAGCTAGGTTTACTAACCAGTTCATCATGGTTTGCAAAACCTTCAGCAAACCTGGGTCAAGTTTCAAGAGAAGAACTTCAGGTTGAGGTGAAAATCTTCACAATTCTGAAACCGAGAAGAACGCAGTGGGTTAAGCTGCATTTTGGTTTGAGTTTTGGAGTTAATTTAAATTCAAAACTTGAACTGAAATTAAGGTCTCTTCTCAACAAGCATCAGAACTAAGATACAAACAACCCCTCTATTGTTCGGAGTACTGTTTCAGATATCTGAGTTTCATTCAACTTTAATGAAAAAGGATTATGTTGACTCATAGCATTTAGAACCCAGTATCCACCCAGAGACCTAAATATACATTGTTAAAAAAAAAGATTTACATAGCTTTATTGCATTAAGGTATGCCAATGCCTGTAACAGTTAGGTCTATGCCAGATGCGGCTACTCTGCCTACTCCATCCCCTCCTTAACATAGCCCTTTCAGAGCTTCTAGGCTGGTATATTTTCCTTGTTTCTCTGCAACGGTCTTCATACATTCCAGGAGGCACTGAGTGCTTCCTTCCCTTGAGAATGACACAAGAAGAACTTCCTGGTGTAACTTCAGATGGGGAAGCAGTGTATAGAAAATAAACTGATTTAGTCTTTTTAGGGACTTGAGAGCAGGCAAGGAGGCAGGAAGGGGGAAATGGAAACAGCTAGAGTAGGGAAAAGATAGTTCCTTTGGATTTTTTGTCACACTGGTGAGGCAACTTTAAACCTGGGTGAACAAAAAGATAGCTTGGAAATAACATCATCCCCACTCCTAATAAATTATGCCCATGTCTGAGTCTGCTTAGGAATACTAGAGGCAGAGATAGCGTTGTGCTTTCAACTATATCTGTTTATGCAGTGACAACAAGCACTCTTTTCTGGAACGTTGTGCCTAGTCTTATTGCAAAGAGTTAGTCCATCTAAAATAAAAAAGATGAATATTCAATTAAATGAAAATATTTTCTTACTTTGTGTCTTATCTTGCCCATATTTATATATAAGTTTTTTTCCAGGCTTATTGAGCTCAGTCCTTAACAAAGCTCACAGGCTTCCATTTCTTTAATCAGAAATAAACAAGAGCCAGGCTAAAGAGGCCACCTTCTCTTTTCAATCTCTCATTTAGCAGAGAAAGGGAACAGGTGGTGTGAAGTGCTCCTCCCTGTGATCTCTGATCCAGTAAAGGGAAAGTCTGCAGTGAAATGTTTCTCCTTTACAGCCAGGTACAAGCTATTTTCTTCCATTTCTACTCGGAGGAGAAAGGTTTAATTAGGTAAAGTCGTGGCCTGATTTTCCTGTACGTGGAAGTGAGAAGATACTATCCCTTATCTCATTAGCATGTGTGTGCTGGGATTGAGGTCACACTGCCTAACTGAATCTTTATTACCCGTTGTTGCTTCCAGACACCATTATGTCATGTCAGGTTCATTCCTCTAATACTATGTTGCCAGAGATTGCCATCCCCTCTAAATTGTCATCTCATGTTTGTGGTATGCAGTATTTTGTAATATGCAATCAATAAAAACCATCAGGGATGAAATAGTCCTTCAGACTATAAAGCACGGTCTTTTTGAATAAACGTTCCTCATAGAGGAGCTGATTCTGATATCCTTACTCACATTAAATTAGACTTTACTCTCCTAATAATCCCATTGAAATAAATGGGATTACTGATAGAGTAAAATACTACTCATTGTGAATAAGGGTATTAATATGGTCCATAATAATACTCCCTGATGGGCAAATGTTCTAATAACTCCCAGGTAAGACTAAATCTAGGAAACCTATCCTGTATAATTGAGGCAAAAATTGGGTAACTCAAATTAATATCAAAGCCAATAATATAGCTCCTAATCCCTGGGCTGAGTACTGAATATTTATCATCACTATTAAATCACTTACAGACAAATGTTACGATGTAGATTTCTGACAAATGTGTGACAGTTTCATAGACAATAGATCATTATGGTGACAGAAGCTCTGTTATAGTCTTTTCGGTCAATGATCCACCAATTTAAAAGAAACGCTCTTTAGTAGGATTTAATGGCTCTAGAGGACTTTAGTGGATCAATAATCCACTAATAGTGGTCTGATTTGGACTGTAAATGCAGTGCAATGGGTTCAAAGGAACAGTTATAGACAACCAAGTAAATCATATAATCGTATCCAGTGATTATCAAGTGGGCCTTAATGGAGAAAGTACACTGTATTTTGTCAGCTCTCAGACATTTCTCTACTGGGTTTTTCTAAGGAACTCAACCTTGGAGTTGAGCCAAATCACTGACCCTCACTTTTAAAAATCTGTCAATTAATATAGATCAATCTATTTTCAGCATGGTGGAAGTGTTTCTGTCTTTTATTTTAGATCACATTTTGCTCCCCTCTACACCTCCTTTATTCTTTTTTGTTGCAGGAATAAGTCTCTCACCCTGCTGATGGTGTTAGAAGAGGAGATGTCTGGATTTTCCTGTAAATGGATCCTCATGCAACAGCAGATGAAAGGCAGCAGGAGGCAATAACTTGCATAGATATATAAGAGCTATGGATAGGAAGGCCAAGGGAACAACATAGCTTCAAAGACATCCACAGTGGTAGTGGGGGGTAGGCAGGAACAAGTATCTGGTGCTCCCAAAAGATGCAAAGCTAGTTAGGGGCTAAGGAATAAGTATTCTCCACCTCAGTTCCTCTAAGAAAACTTCTGACCTGTTTTGGAGGGATGTGGAAAAAGCAGACCCCACACTTCTCTAGATATCCATAGTAGAGAAGGCTGTGGAAAGAACTGTGCGTCATTTGCACAATCTGTGTCATTTTGCATGACAGATTCCCTGGTTTTGATACCCTGCACAGGTGGGACAGCCTCTCTCTAACCAGGCAGTCCTTATAGTTAAGGTATTGAGAAGGGAGAGGAAACAGAGCAGTTTCTTTACAGCTGTTGTCCCCTAAATCCTCTCTCACAGCATCGGATTCACCCACAGACCCTACCTGCTGAAGAGGGAAGAGAGGAACTGGTGAGTCTCAGCCCCATTTCTTCTCTCTGACCAGTTGTAGTAAACAATAGGGCCAGCTGTCTCTAGAGACCACACTACTGGGTGTGTAAGGGGACTGGGAGTGGGGAAAATTTCACAGGGACTGAAGCAAGACCGCAATTAGTAGGGGGAAACATCTTTGCACCCATGCTGTTGTTAGGTCTCCTGTGGTTTGTTATGGGAGTCTGAACAACATCTCTCAGTCATTCCGGTCTTGAGATCGTTCCACTGACTCCTCCTGTCTCATGTTTGCTGCTAGCATGAGAATCCACTTACTGCAGGTAGATCCCCTTGTGATAACATCAACAGGAGAGTTATTATTTCTGCAACAAGGAAGATAATAAAAAGGTGAGCAGGGAGCAAAGTATGAAATAAAGAAACAAAGGGTCTGATTCATTGTTGCATCCAGTCTCTGCCAGGTGAGGGACTCAAGGTTGGGGGCAAATATGGGGTTTATACCACCTTCATGCCTCTGTTATTGTGGGAGCTGTTGAGGCCTGGTTTGGCCCTTGACACAGGTTAAAGTGGCCTCAGGGCTGCTTTAACTTGCATCTGGCTGCTTATGAAACCAAGGGCTGTGAAGCAGGCTAGTTGAGAACTATTTACAGCTGCACTACACCATATGGGGCATTCCCCATCTGCAGCGGGAATTCCCTGGTGGCTGGATCTTCTGGCTTTGTGGCCCATTTTTTTTGTCAGGGGAGCTAGAGTAAAGGAGCCATAGGGTACGAGTGAATCAGGGTCAAAACTATGTTTTAGAAACAGACCGAGATTGGCCTACAATTAATTTTAACCTTTGATTATTTAAAATGTGAGGATCCGCAGAAAAAGAAAGCACAACCAGAAAATTTACAGGTCAGGATCCACAATCAAAACAGAATGGTGTGGTGAAGGCTGCAGTCTCAGGTAGGATTTTTATCCTTACATAGGAATTTATATGATTGTGGCTTTAAAAGGGAAAACCTAACTGAAGCACAAAGTGAGCTCTCTCTTGAATAGCAATAATTAGAGCATTAACCTGTAACTTGGAGATGTGAAAACATCTATGCTTCTCAAGGGCAGTGGCAGAATCCCACATTTTTGGCAAAAATCATTCAGCATCTGTCTAATTATATTGTAATGTAACGTCACAAGGCTGGGTGCTGGCTTCCTTATTGTTTGGTATATAAATGTTGCCTTAGGATGGATGTCAGAAAAGTTCATTTGGGGTTCCTCAGTGTTTTGTAAATGACACTCAGCTTATCTGCTTTTGAATCTGACCTTAATCAGGCAATATTTCAAACAGTCCCATACTGGATGTCTTCCAGCCTGTTAAAGTTTAAGCCAATTAAAACTAGGTAAAGGTTTTATCATCTGTGAAAAGATTTTGGACTTTGGATAGCTCCTTATTGTTAAACATATATAAATTATTAGAACAGTGGTTTTTTTTATAATTTTGATATGTAGAAAGGATTAAATCCTGCCTGACTTCTGTTGATTTGGAAACTGTTTTGCATGCTTTTGTTACATCCACATTGAATTTCTGTAATTCTTTATTTGCAGCTCTACCAGCAGCATTGTTACACAAATCTCAGCACTGGCTTCCAACTTTCAACCAGAGTTAAAATTTGTATTTGACCGGATGGATCTTAATTGTTTGTCTAAAGTCTCACATCTTGGGTCCTGTACATTTTGTAAATCCATGTTGCTGGCTTTTCCTTTTAAATAAAAATTTGATTGTGGCTATAATTTTATGGCTTATCCAAACATGGCATAAGCTTTATCCATGGGCTTTTATTTAACTGATTTGTTTTTAAGATTTGCAATATTGAATGTTGAGCAACACTTGAAGATATTTATAATGAAAAGCACCATACAAAGTGTTTGACTGACTCACTAACTGATGATTAATTACCCATTGCTATCAAAGAGACGGTCCTAAGCCATAAATTAAGAAATATTCATGTGGCAATATCTGGCATGCTCAGTCACAAATTCAATGAAATATTCCTATCATCAGTGGTTTTAGTGATTCAGAGGTACAAATATTACTGCCAGTTGGTAGGACACTACCTTTACATAGAAAACCTGTATGCAAATAGAGACAAACTCTGCGAGCTGTGAAAGACAGCATTTCATGGACATTTAGGAACTTTTAATGAGACAATGTTTGCCAACATTTTCAAATATAAGTGACCTAATTTTCAGAAGTGCTGAGCATCCCAGTCCCACTGAAATCAGTGGGAGCGACAGGTTTTCAGCACCTTTGAAAATCAGGCCACATTTTATTTTCAGTGCCTGAATAATATGGATTTAGGAGCCTAATTTTAGGACTCAGGTTTATAAATTTTATCCATTATTTATTGGTTTATATAAAATTAGATTAGAAAACTCTAAGAAATGTGGCATTATGGACAACTGAACTGAGCACGTGCTCCGATATTATAACCAAGAAAAAGTTGGGGGGCACTTTCTAAGGTTGACTGGCAAAAAGCAATAGCAGCTTATCCACTGCTGTTTGAGTGGATTTTGAGACAGAGGAACTCCAGCAAGTCCAAGCTTGCCCTTGAATAGATTGGCTGTGATGGATCACTGTCTTTTTTTTTTTGGTTCGTGATGGATCATTTATCTTGAACTGAGCCCCTGGATGAGTTTTGTTATGAAATACGGTGAATGTATGATAAAGTAATTAGGTTCCCCCCCTTTTTGGGAAGGGATTTTTTTGGGGGAAAGCAGCATACTTTTATCAATATAAGGTCAATCCCCTTTGCTAGCCAATAATTCACACAGTTCTCTGCACTGACCACGCTCATATAATAAGATTTACAAAAAACTGTCACTACAGAATGCACATTCCCCTCCCCATTTTTACTCCTCATCCCTTCCTGCTCCAGGTCTCTCCTGACCCCTTTCCCAGGTGTAGGCAACATCATTAAACTAGGAAATCAGTTTTGCCAAGTCACACAACTTAATTGTGAGTCTCATGATATTTGTTAAAGTCCCAGTGCCTAGAGCTATGTGTTTATATGAGAATCTCCTGTTTCATTAAAAAAGAGTATGTTTCTGGCCCTCATGATTGCAGAGAAAAGGTTGAAAAGGTGAACCCAACAGCTCAAAAACCAGAAGAGCAATAAAAAACCTCAAATTTATATATTTTTAAAAAATCTCATGATTTTTGAGATTCTAATTCATGAGTTTTATAATGGTTGGGCTTAGCAATAGTATGAAATAAAGGTCCTAAGCAGCGGTCAAAAATGTTAATGCTCAACAACATAAAACACCCCTATCTACCCTATACCCCCTTCTTTGTATACAATGATCCTGTCAATACAACTCTCCTCCCCCTAGCAGGCTGGACTAATCTGTGTTTGCAAGCTCACTTAACATCACTGTTGATCAGCCAGTAAGTGTCACTATAGACTGAAATGAGGCTCATTCTTCTCATTTGGGAGCTGAGTGTGAAAAATGTTTGCAGCAGCCTCTGGCCCTTGCAAGCTGATGGAGGGAGTGATTGAGTATGCTGGGTTTCCAAAACAGTCGTACCTAGTGCTATGTACAGAATACTGAGCTGACCAGAATATATAGGACTTTTTGTTGCTGTGAAAAATGTAGAACAAAATAATCATACACAAGATAGCAAATGATGACAGTAGCTAGCATTCATTCTGATAATAATGAAGGAAAACTGAAAAATCATATCCAGCACAAATTGAACTTTAAATCAAAACAAACAGCAACACAAGAAACAGTCTTTCTTCACCACAAAAGGACTGTATTGAGAGGCAACCTAGAGACAGGAAGGATGGTTTTGTGGTAAAAGTAAAGTCCTAGAAATTGGAAGAGCTGGGTTCTAGCTCTGACTCTGCCAGAGACCTTCTGGGAGAGCTTGGGGAAGACACTTAATTTCTTTGTGTTTCAATTTCCCCATTTCTAAAAAGGGGAAAAACTATACCTACCGCAAAGATTTAGCGAGGCTTCATTCACTATATTTGTACAGCACATTCGGGTCTGTGGGTGGACAGTGCTATAAAAATACTATGTATTATTACTGCTCAGCAGTATTCCAAAAGAAAATGTGCAACAGTACATTAATAAAAAGTACACCTAAGTTAATGCAGACCCAAGATCAATTTTCATAAAAGAAAAATAAGTCAAAATAATTATCTACAAGGGAATGAAACGTTTTCCCATACATACCATAGTGTTCCTGTGCTATGTCCTCAGTATGTTTACCTATAGCATTCAACCTTTTCTTCAAATGAAAAGGGAAAGGAAAACAACTGCAAAATGAAATAACTTTTTCCTGTACCATATGTCCAATTTAAAATGTAATGCCACAGAATAAAAATCAAAAGCACTGTTGTGTTTATTTTATTAACAGGAGTATGTATGCAGCAGCTATAGGTATAATCTGCATAGGACAATAAATTTCCTTTAAGAAACAATGGTTTACATTCTGCAGTGAACAATGTTAATTAGGTTAATCTCATAGTTCAGTGGAAAGTAAGTCAAACTAAATACTAGCAGGTTTACCAACTAGTGGCATAGCTAATGTTTTTGAAAATGTTCTAAATGTCCTCTCCCAAATATATAGATTATACATTGTAGTATTGTTAATTATATCCATTTTCTCTTTTATACACTCCCCCCAGGAGTTTAGTGGAGATTGGAAAATTTACTTATAGTGGATTTCAGATTTAATGAGACATAGATGGTTTTAATATACATGATAAAGTGATGTGCTCTTCCCATATTTTATATGTACTTGTTTTTTATACTCTAATGGCTACCATTTTGAAAATACATAATTTGATGTTTATATAGTATAATTATTAACTAATCAACTATGTAATAGTGCCACATTGTTTAATATCATTAGATCTCTTTGCATGATATTATGCGTAATTTTTGAATAAAAGGTTTATTTCATTTTGAAAAGTTGTGTGTGCATTACAGATGCAGGGACTAATGTATAGGTGTCCATATATACTATGACTGTGTGAAGTTAGACTCCTAAGTCCATAGGTAGGGACCTAAATAAATGATTTGATTTCCAATAGAAATGAGCACTCAACCGTTCCTATTAACAACTTACATCTATTACTGTGAAGGTCTACAAGTCCAAGAACAATATTCCATCTGCATCAAATCCAATTGTAAAACAAAAATAATCAGCATGATTATTTGTTTTTGTCCACTGCCAGAAAATTGTCAAACAAATAACCAAACAGTATGTTTGTCCTAACCCAGGTCTACAGTTTCACTCAAAAAGATCTTGGAAACACTGATAATTCCAGAAAATGCCAAATCTGCATTGTCTGGCTATACCGAAAGAAGGACAGGAGACATATGACATGGATTTAATCATGCCGCAACTTTATTATTAAATGTTTGGGACTACCCGGTAGATAAAAGTGTACAGTGCAGGTAACCTCCTGTTTATTCTGTAATTACCTGCTCCCCCTCTTTTTCCATCAAGGTCCCTCCAGCAAATCCATTGCCAGGACCTTACTACCCACTCTCCCTGGCGTACCAATCATAGGAGTCCCCAACCCTCTTCCCCTGTTCGTTCCTTTAACAAACACTTCTTTTTAAGTCCTTTTCTAAGCCATGTATACCTTCCCTATGGAGTACCTGCACTGGACATCTGCCTACACTTAAATAATGAGTTGTGACATATAGCCTGTTGCCCTTCATGCCATGCATGAACAAAGCCCTTGCTGAACCCATGGTGGGGAAGGTGTAAAAACCCCATCCCGTCCTACTAAAGCGAGACTCAGTAAGTGGTCTACCATCTGGAATCATACAATCATCCCAGCCAGGGCTTTGTCATGCCAAGCCTTAAAAACATCTAAGGAAGGAGATTCCACCACCTCCCTAGGTAACCCATTCCAGTGCTTCACCACACTCCTAGTGAAAAAGTTTTTCCTAATATCAAACCTAAACCTCCCCCACTGCAACTTGAGACCATTACTCCTTGTTCTGTCTGTGACGGGTTGGATCACAGAAACCCCCTTGGGAGCCGCCACCCAATGTGCAAAGACTACCCCTGCTCCTGTTTTCCCTGCCAGCTCAGGACTCCAGCACCCTGTCTTGCTGAGCCAGACACTCCTGTCTGGCTCCAGACACAGACCCAGGGTCTGAATCACTTGTCCCAAAGCTGCAAGTTTACCTGAAAACAGCTCGCAGTAGCGCGCTTGTCTTTAGCACTCAGATGCCCAACTCCCAATGGGGTCTAAACCCAGATAAATCCGTTTTACCCTGTATAAAGCTTATACAGGGCAAACTCATAAATTGTTCGCCCTCTATAACACTGATAGAGAGATATGCACAGTTGTTTGCTCCCCCAGGTATTAATACATACTCTGAGTAAATTACTAAATAAAAAGTGATTTTATTAAATACAGACAGTAGGATTTAAGTGGTTCAAAGTAGTAACAGACAGAACAAAGTAAGTCACCAAGCAAAATAAAATAAAATGCGCAAATCTATGCCTAATCAAACTAAATACAGATAATCTCACCCTCAGAGATGTTTCAGTAAGTTTTTCTCAGACTGGACACCTTCCAGGCCTGGGCACAATTCTTTCCCCTGGTACAGCTCTTGTTGCAGCTCAGGTGGTAGCTAGGGGATTCTTCATGATGGCTCCCCCTCTCTCTTCTCTTCCCCCCCTTTATATATCTTTTGCATAAGGCGGGAATCCTTTGTCTCTCTGGGTTTCCACCCCCCCTCACTGGAAAAGCACCAGGTTAAAGCTGGATTCCAGTTCAGGTGACATGATCACATGTCACTGCAAGACTTCATTACTCACTTGCCAGCACACACATATACAGGAAGACTCACAGGTAAATACAGCCATCTGCAGACAATGGGAGTCATCAAGATTCCAAACCATCATTAATGGTCCACACTTTACACAATTACAATAGCCCCTCAGAGTTACATTTTATATTTCTAGTTTTAGATACAAGAGTGGTACATTTATACAAATCTACTCAGTAGATTATAAGCTTTGTAATGATACCTTACAAGAGACCTTTTGCATGAGGCATATCCCAGTTACTTACATTCACTTATTACCGTATTTTCTCTAAAACTATCTCAGTTACATTATATTGACTTATTATCAAGTTTTTATAAAACCATATAGACTGCACAACGTCACACCCTCCTCCTGAACTTACTGCCAGAGACTTGGCCACTGACCATGGCGGAGGCAGTATACCTAAAATTCATTTTTGGGCTCCCCTATGGGGCAGACACTCCTGTGTCCCCCAAAAGGGAAAGAGACCCTGACCCAGCTGTAGGCTCACAGCTTCCAGCTATGAGGGACCTTTCGCTGGCCAGCAAAATCCCCCCCCCCCTTTCACTCAGGTTGGGTTTGCTTCCAGCTAGAGTCCTTGGGGTTTGTTCCCACCGCAGCAGTCACCAGGACCCCAACTTGCAGCTCCAGGATACATGTCTCTGTGCACCTCTTCCACTCCATTACAGTCAGGTCATGCTTCTGGGTCTTAATTGCTTTGTCTCTTAAGTCCAGGCTGGTGGGCAGCCTTTTCTTTTGCATGTTCTGCCTCCTTGGCACTAATTTCTAATTGTCTTAGTTCCAGCCGTCTCTTATGTTCACTTTCTCTCTCTTTTGCTTCCAACCTGGCCAGCTTTAGTTTAATAGCCGCGTCACTGGTACTCATTGTCCTGCTTTCTCGTGCTGGGCTACAACCACTCTGCAGTTCACTGGAACTGAGATCACTAGTACTCATTGTCCTGCTTTCTTGTGCTGGGCCACAACCCCTCTGCAGTTCACTGAAACTGAGATGCACTCAGCTCAGGGGATTCTTAGTTACCAGAGAGCTTCCTTTTCTGTCCCTACTTCCCTTGCCCGAAATAAGCAAACAGAAAATAACAAACCAGTAACCACTTTGTCTGTTCTCCAGCCACCACACTTAAAACTCACTTAAAATCACTACCAGTATCTCAAAGCAATCAACTGTGCACAGATCCTGCTCGACTACGCCACTGTGACGGGTTGGATCACAGAAACCCCCTTGGGAGCCGCCACCCAATGTGCAAAGACTACCCCTGCTCCTGTTTTCCCTGCCAGCTCAGGACTCCAGCACCCTGTCTTGCTGAGCCAGACACTCCTGTCTGGCTCCAGACACAGACCCAGGGTCTGAATCACTTGTCCCAAAGCTGCAAGTTTACCTGAAAACAGCTCGCAGTAGCGCGCTTGTCTTTAGCACTCAGATGCCCAACTCCCAATGGGGTCTAAACCCAGATAAATCCGTTTTACCCTGTATAAAGCTTATACAGGGCAAACTCATAAATTGTTCGCCCTCTATAACACTGATAGAGAGATATGCACAGTTGTTTGCTCCCCCAGGTATTAATACATACTCTGAGTAAATTACTAAATAAAAAGTGATTTTATTAAATACAGACAGTAGGATTTAAGTGGTTCAAAGTAGTAACAGACAGAACAAAGTAAGTCACCAAGCAAAATAAAATAAAATGCGCAAATCTATGCCTAATCAAACTAAATACAGATAATCTCACCCTCAGAGATGTTTCAGTAAGTTTTTCTCAGACTGGACACCTTCCAGGCCTGGGCACAATTCTTTCCCCTGGTACAGCTCTTGTTGCAGCTCAGGTGGTAGCTAGGGGATTCTTCATGATGGCTCCCCCTCTCTCTTCTCTTCCCCCCCTTTATATATCTTTTGCATAAGGCGGGAATCCTTTGTCTCTCTGGGTTTCCACCCCCCCTCACTGGAAAAGCACCAGGTTAAAGCTGGATTCCAGTTCAGGTGACATGATCACATGTCACTGCAAGACTTCATTACTCACTTGCCAGCACACACATATACAGGAAGACTCACAGGTAAATACAGCCATCTGCAGACAATGGGAGTCATCAAGATTCCAAACCATCATTAATGGTCCACACTTTACACAATTACAATAGCCCCTCAGAGTTACATTTTATATTTCTAGTTTTAGATACAAGAGTGGTACATTTATACAAATCAGATGATCACACTCAGTAGATTATAAGCTTTGTAATGATACCTTACAAGAGACCTTTTGCATGAGGCATATCCCAGTTACTTACATTCACTTATTACCGTATTTTCTCTAAAACTATCTCAGTTACATTATATTGACTTATTATCAAGTTTTTATAAAACCATATAGACTGCACAACGTCACACTGTCATCTACTACCACTGAGAACAGTCTAGATCCATCCTCTTTGGAACTCCCTTTCAGGTAGTTGAAAGCAGCTATCAAATCCCCCCTCATTCTTCTCTTCTGCAGACTAAATAATCCCAGTTCCCTCAGCCTCTCCTCATAAGTCATGTACTCTAGCCCCCTAATCATTTTTGTTGCCCTTCACTGGACTCTTTCCAATTTTTCCATATCCTTCTTGTAGTGTGGGGCCCAAAACTGGACACAGTATTCCAGATGAGGCCTCATCAATGCCGAATAGAGGGAAATGATCATGTCCCTCGATCTGCTGGCAATGCTCCTACTTATACAGACCAAAATGCTGTTAGCCTTCTTGGCAACAAGGGCACACTGTTGACTCATATCCAGCTTCTGATCCACTGTAACTCCTAGGTCCTTTTCTGCAGAACTGCTGCCTAGCCACTTGGTCCCTAGTCTGTAGTAGTGCATGGGATTATTGTGCATGGGAAGAGTGCTGCTGATTGAGACTTGATGGATATTGCAGAACAAGAGACAACCCTCATCACCCTTACCTCAGCAATGGTTTAAGATTTCTAAAACCCTACAATTAATGGTCTATCCCTCTTCTTTCTTATTTCATCTGTCAAAGATCATCCATAGAGAAAGGTGACCTGCGAGATGACACTGAGGAGGTGATGTTTTGGAGCTACCATACTGACAACTATGAACACAAGACAATCTTGTTGTCCAACCAAGTCAGAGCTTCATTAACACAAACATACTCCTGCACAAACTGGTAATGGAACAATAAAATATGTCCTTCATACTAACAGTAGCAAAGATGAGTCCTGGCCTCCAGCTGAAGGAGGTAATGGTCTGAATATGACAAAGGTGTAAACTGCATCCCCCATCACCAGTCCCAGGCTCAAGACTAGATTGTGGCCAATCTCATAGTGGGTGTGTCTATCTCTACCTATCTCTAGTTAATAAGCCTGATTCTTCTCTCATTATACCAGGTATTTGCCCGTGGGATTACTGACTTCAGTACAGCTACTCCTGCCTTAAGTGAGAGGAGACTCAGGTCTCATGTCTATTAAACTGGGGTGCTATACAACACATTAACTAAAGTGTTCAATATAGAGACTTCAGTACACAATGTAATCATTTATAATGAAACCAAGTTTATAGTGAAGTAAAATAAAAGACACAAATTGCTAGCAAATTCTGATGACAGAGAGCATCCCTTTGAAGTTTTACTGTAGAAAAATAACTTCTCTGTAAGTGTGCAACAGTACATTACATGAACACATTGTATATAAATGCAGGTATAAATGTGACTGTACGATTACATATGTGCATATATTGTATTATCATTACCTGACACATATTTTATCTAACTATTAAGAGAAATCTCGCTATGAAAACTATGTTTTTTTTATTACCTTAAAATATTGCAGTTGTTTCTCAGCAGTCATTGTTCCTTCATTTTCTTGTCTCAGACAGGAATTGAAGATGAAAAGCTCTGTATCTCTCAGCCACCCTTTCAGCTCTTTGATCCTGACCTCCAGCTGCCTTACCAGACTGCCACTTTCAGGTGAGAGCAGGTCACGTGGACCTGACCCACTGTGCCCTACCATTGTGTCTTGGATCTTCTCTCCTAGGGTTTTCTAATGCATTAGATTAAAAAAAAAAAAAAAAACAGAGATTAGTCTTATGTACCAAAACATATCACAGGTTAGTGAGCAACAAGAACTATCTGTTAGATGACCAGTAATATTTTTTCTAGTTATTACCAATATCAATCAATTTATGCTTTGTATCCTTTATTCTCATTTAGGGCCCAATTTTCTTCTCATTGAAGTTCAATGGCAAAACTTTCTTTGACTTCAGTGGGAGGAAGAGCAGGAGCTGGTCCTTAGTGACAAATGGATTTTTTCATAACAACAATTATGGACAAAGAAGACTAAATTGTACTCATTAGATTAACTTTGTAAAGTGATCACCTAGGAACACTTGCCAATTGCTTAAGATAACTAAATAACTTTACCACATAGTAAGGATAGGAAATATTATAAATAATGAGTTAACCTTACCTAAAATCACAAGTTTTTAAGCATGGCCATTGTATACATTTTTAAACTATGGATTCCTAGAATAAAGTTTTCAAACTTGGATGTCTAAACTTAGAATTGGGCCAAAATCTGGCCAAAATGGGTGGCCTGAATTTCAAAGGCAAACACCACCTACAGCTTCCAGTGAGATAGGAATTTCAGGTGCTTAGAACCTCTGAAATTAGATAATTAAATATGGATTTAAGTACTTAACTTTTAAGCTGCAAAAAGTTTAAAATTTTTGGCCCAAAATAAACATTCACCTATGGTCACCAATTAAATTAATTTACTGTTGCTTTTCCAGACAGCTTTTATAGTAAAAGAAACACTAGCTACATTTTCAGGAGTGAGCATTCTGAGTATAATCAATGTGCTGAAGAGGCCAAGGATGGATTGTGCAGGGAGACTTAACTTCCCTTTCAGTATCTTAAAAGGCAATCCCTCAACATCACAGTGGAAGCATGTGGTTGCCTGCTTCTATTATGCTAAGCTGTGTTTCATCTAACCTATAAAAGGCTGTCAGTCCAACACTTATTATAAGCACTAAATCTGTGCTATTGATTGTAGAATTTTGAATAAATACTGACAACCATATCCTATAACCTTTTGAATTTATAATTAGCAGGGCTTAATTGTTGTAACATGAAGATACAGTTTTAAGTGACCCTGTATGCCTGTCTGTGGAAAATGTACCATCCCCGTTCAGTGGGACATGATTTATTGTGATGAATTAAGCCTCCAAAAATAAGCTTTACAACACAAATAAAATTAGATTAACAGACATTAATCTACTGTGTAGCATTGTGTAAATAGTATCTTTAGGAGATCATAACTTGAAAACATGCATTCTTGGCAACACCTTTCTATTTTCATGGTGGAAATATTGATAATTTGAAGACTCTCAGAGGAATCCAGAGTTAGCTATTGTTTTTATGCTGTAACAAAAGTAGCAGCAGGAGGTGAAATCAATGCCCTTGGAGGGTAGGGTCACAAAAAAGAATTTATTGCCACTTTTTTGTTCTGGAACAGTTTGCAATCATAAATTCTTCATAAACAGAATACTTCAGAGAATGGTCCGTCTTCATAAATATACGACAGAGGACATCAATTTCATTTAATTCACAATTTGTGTCAGCACAGCAGATGCCAATGCCTGCCTTGATAGGGTTGTTTAATATGCAATTGAGACAGAGTAATATTCAGCACAGGGGACAAAATTTCACAGATTAAACTGTACGCACCACTGACATTTCATTCTAATGTATTTCGATTCCACACTGTTCACCTTAGATGAAAGTAATATTAAAAACCATATCCCTCTATTTTACCATTGTTAGAAGTTAAAATCTTTGTCTTTAATTTTTTTCATGCCAATTAAAATGTAATCATGCCAATTAAAACAGTACGCCTAGTGTTGCTAGTTTCTGCAGAGGTTTTTATTAAATTAAACAAAACTCTATCCAATTCTGCTTATTATACATGAAATTGCATTTAGCAGGAAAACTGCATTTTTTATTTTTCTTGTAAATGCAGAAATTGATACAAAAAGTAATCTATAATTATATTTTGATTTTAACATGCTGAGAGATAAAGTTTTTTAAATGTATTTTAAAAAAGACCGGGTAGTTTTTTTTATTTACATTTTGAAAACTGATTTTAAGAAGGATTATATATCAGTTGCTTTCAAACTGTCTTTATATCCTACCAAGTTTAATCAGAGGCATGGTACTGAGCTTGAATTAAACTGATTAAATGTGCTTCAAGTCACAAATGTCAAAGGTTTATAAATAGAATTATTTTTAAACAATTTAAATACAAATTGGTTGCCATAATTCTTCATTAGTTGAAAAAGCTAGACTGAGAACTTAGTAAATTCTGTTTTTTAAGAATTATAATACTGCTGTTCAATCATTTAAAAATGAATTTAGAAATGCTGCACATTACTTTTTAAACAAACTACTGATAGGACAAACTTAACTTTTTGTGACAATTGGCATATTCATAGACTCAAGCTGTTTGAAACAGCTGAACCACGCAGAAGAAAAAACATGCAAAATGGCTTTTGTATTACTACACAAGTTAAAATGACAAGCCAGTATCTAAGCTGACCCTGACAAGTTGTGTATGTAGCTTTATTTGCAATATCTTAGAAATACTGTTTTTAAAAGTAAGATAATAGCATGCAAAATTATGCTGTATAACTGTATTGCTAATATTACACATCTATAATTAATCATTTAAAGTAATTTATAAATTTATCTTACCCTTGATTTGAAGTGAAGGCAATTAAGTAGAAGTGGATGAAAAAATATAGTTTAACTTCTCCTCTCTCTCTCAGCTGTCTTACAACAATAGAACAATAGTGTCTCCTGCATAGTGCCATCACTAGTCTCTGGGTAACAGAATCACTATATTGCTTTTTTTGCAAATTCTTGTATCTCACACTTTGGCTGAAACCCAGCCCATCATAGCGTGAAATGAATTACATGAAACTTTTTTTTGGCTTTTGTCAAAAGTGAGCTGAATACAGCAGCGTGAAACTTACCCTGGCTGCATTCTTAGATTCAGGTATTCAGATTTGTACCAAATTTGCATATTTGTTTTTGAGCATTCAATATCACCTGAAATATGTAGTGACAACCCCACTTTTCATCTTAAGGGTATAGTAAATAGTTAAACAGTAGATGTCTCTAACATGTACTTTCAGAATAAATTCTATTAACATTCACTCAAGCATGACAGTCAGTGTATATCAGATATACTGTATTATAGTTGACTTGGTGCATGCCCATAATACATGGCATATTTTACTTACATTCTTTATGTATTAAAGAACTAAAATTATTAAAGTCAGACAGGTGACAAGCATGGAATAAAAAAAATCAACAGAAGAAGAAAATACTAGTTTTTTTTTTATAATAGTATGAGTAGCTTGTTTGAAATGTATGTAGCGAATTGAAAGAGCAAGATATTTGTGCCTCAAATTAGAAATCAGACAGACAGCGTACTTCAACAGACAAAAATGTACATATAACCCACAAACAGTAATAAAAATGCAAATACCCCAAGCAGTTCCCATTTTTCATTAATTGAATCCACTTTTTCAAGGAGATCATTTGGTAGTAAAACACCACTTTTCTTCAAAGCTTCAACCTTACTAAGCAGTTCCATCTTTTTCGGGTGCCTGATTGACATTTCTACATTATATCTCTAAAATGAGAAGAAAAAGATAACATTAGCTACAGTAAATTGTTTTCTCTATTAAAATTCACCCTTAAAAATCAAAATGCTCAATTGTCATCCTGATCAGAGAGCTTCCTTTTTTATATAGCGAAACACACAACCTTATTAATGTGTCTTGGAAAGGATTTTTCCATAGGATTTCAGATGCACACTGAGCAGGTGGTTTGTATGGGTGGGGTTTAAGTTAGAAAAGTTGGCAACTGATTGCATACAACAAAATTAGACATAGCTTCCAACAGTCCCTCATCTAGAACCTGATCTACCTTTGTGTTCTTGAAATCAGGTGTTTTCCTAATTTTATTAAGGCATGTTATTCCTATCAGAAATACTGAAGCATGACACTGAAACTATGAAAATGAAAACAAGTAAATTCCACATTGTTGTAAGCTTCCGGCACAACTTTTTTTCTCTTGATTGTCCTGTTGGGTTTTGCCTCATATTTGGGTCTCAGGAGGTTGAGAGCTATGAAATTAAGGCATATGATGACATCATATTTTAGCCACGTTAAAAATTATTAATATCTTATTTCAATAAAATTCTAATGATTAGATTTTTGTTGAAGCACTCTTACAGTAGCACTAAAATGGTGGCACAAATAAGAACAGCAACAATGCTCACACTGTTCAAATGCTTCTTCAGCCTACAACTGCTCGTTATTTCCAGTGTGATTATTTACCTTTTTAAAAAGAAGATGGAAATAAGGATAAAGAGAAATTTAACAAACATTTTACAAAATTACTTTAAAGTGAATCTCTAAATATTTCAGTTGGCTACTTCTTATATTTTTCACAAAAGGACATACTGGCATCTGCAAGACATATTGGTAAGTAAATCTCTTTAAAACACGTGTTCTCTTAGAGCTACGTTAGTATTATATATGATGGTTACTACAATGATTAGGTATGTTTTAGTGGACTGCAGAGTAAATCAGAAAATGCAACACACACTCTTACGTAAAAGCACATTTGTTGAAATGGGACTTCTTATATTGCCAAAAACCGCACCTTTATTCAGCGAAGGGAATACAACACATTTTCCCAAACAAGTGTTTAGAAAACCTACATAAATTATGCATAGCTATTAGCAAACTGCATCTTCAACATTAAGCTTTCTTTGCTTTAAAGTCAGCCAAGACAGCTACTACAGTAGCTCTTAGCCCAGATATTAACATTTTGGGTAAGTATAACAAAATTAAACTAGAATAAAGAATGTTTAAAACATGGGTGCTTTTGCCAGATCCAAGAACATGTACTGTAGCAAAACAAAACAAAAAACAATTGGAGGCAGCTTAAAGAAAATAAGAAATGTGTGAAATCACTGTTTCAGCTAATAGGTCCTCAGCATTTCCATGCATATGTTTGCATATTGTTAGTTTCATATTTTAATCTTCCATTTACACAACACATGCACATCATTTGTATTATGTAAACTTCACAAAATATTAGTCATTTGTGGATCACAGAGCAAAATCTTTTAAATGAGGTGATTTAAAGCATTTCACATTATTAATGAACACTGATCAGGTGTCTGTGTATCAAAAATTGCATGAATATTCATAGTAAATATCAAGGAATTGTTTAAAATTTATAAAGAACTTGTCTTCTGATAGATGGAAAACAGACTGTGCTTTCTAAAAATGCGTGATAACAGGAGGCAATCGGGTTTTGCATTGAGGAATTGCCTCAACCCGCAGATAATCCAGTTTCATTGGACTAAAATGTTCAACAAGTATGCTTCTTGGCCCTATATTATTGCCTTTTCAGCTAGAATGGTGACTAGAGGAGATTACAATCTGCTTTATGTAATCTGATTTCTATTTAACGATGATATAGCTGAAAAGGATTTGCATAATTATTTCCATAAGTACATGTAATATCAAGGGGAATCCATAGTCGATTACAGCTAGGCACTGAAATCCAGTTTAGCTAGGAACTGAAATCCAGTACACATTACTCCTTTTCTTTTTCCAAGTGAATTAATAGACTGAGGGAGTCCTCTAGCTGTGTGACACTGGTGCGGGCTCTGGTTAGTTAACACTTTTCACCTGTGATTGACTGATTTGGTTGTTGTTGCCTGAACTAGATTTTGGTTATGCTCTTGGGTAGTATAAAATCAATGACAAAACAATACAGGTTGCATATGTTTCATAACAATAATGTTCATGCTAACATAAAAACTAAAACATTTCACTTAATTTTGGACTAGATAAAATAATTCTGCAATGTAGCATAGCATGAATAGTTTCTGTGACAGATGTTATAAAAGGTTATTACATTAAAAAATAAATAAGCTAGACTTTATGTATGCTTTCTGTCTTTGTCACCATGTAACCTACTGTATATAAAGCATGACGAAACCTGATGATTGATAGAGAATGCATTATACAGTAACAGTAAAAGATGAAAGAATTCAGTTAATTGTTAGATGTATTGGTATGTGAGTGAAAGTCAGTATTGTTTCACTTATGAAAATTAAAGTGAAGTGTTTATTTTAATTTAAGGAAAGAGCTTAATGTACAGCAGGTACAGTTTAGGGACTGATAGCACTAGATGCTATTGCTAATGCTTTTTTTTTTTATCCATTAAACACCTACACTCTAAGCAGTTGCATGGCAAAATTAGCTACCAGCTCTATCAGTGCTGCACAACCCTAGTCTAGGAGGACTACTTTATCCTGTGGTGAGAAGATAATTTAATCTTCATATTCATTCTATCCGCGGCATTAAGTGAGCAAAGGCTGCTCCATTGTGACAGTCTGTGAATGCTATGATATAGATTACTGTTCAATAGCCAAAAATGAGATTAAGAAAGTTAAAGTCACAGGATTTCTCACAGTAGCTGCAATAAATAAATGACTAATATTTAATTTTCCACAGCACTTGCCCCACCAAACTTTAAAAAAACACACATTGAAATACTGTCAAGTACTTACAGCATGATTAGCTGTGTGTATGTGTGCATGCATGGCTGGTTTTGTGTTAATGAATCCACCCAGTAGAAATAAGAAGCATTGGTATCTATGTTAAAGAATTTTGATTCTTTTTCTTGCCAAAAAAGGGAGTTTTAAAAAAATCACTAAAGAGTTTATCTATTAAGATGCTTGGCAAATTCATATTAGGTGACTACTTTTTTTAAACCAAAAGTACTTGAATTCCAAAACAAAGGAAGTAAAAACACGATTTCTGTCAGAAAGAAATATTCTATGAAATCTAGGAAGGCTTGACTGAGGACCCCTCCCCCTTTTTGACACTTATGCTAAGGGATACTTTATATATATCTATATAGATATATATAAAAATAATTGTGTTTGTGTGTGGAAAATCACACCCGAAAATTCTGCCCAAATGGAGACTGGAACAATGCCTTGTAACAGTGTTAATTGTCACCATGGAAACCAGAAGAATAAGCCATTTTGAAACTGGTATAGAAGGCACACATTGAGCAACTCAAGCATTTTTCAGCCTCCCTCAGTGTTAAGGAACAAGATGCCTAGTCACTGAGAGGTCAGAGAAAGAAATCATCATGAAAGGTTTGTAGATGTGCACTGTCTGGTAAATAATAAAAAAAAATCTGTACACCGTTAACAACGCTGTAAGACTGCACACTGCATCTTTCAGAAAGAGAAACATCACAAAAAGATGATCAGGGCTGGGGTACAGATTCCACCCCTAAAGCAAAACTTTAGGGCAATATTATGCGAACCTTGCCCCTAAAGCTCCCTGGGAATTCTGTTGTTGTAATAAAACTTCAGAAGAGGAAAGAAAAAAGGCTGCATGATGGAATTCAAAATAATGCTCTAAAAGCACACAGAGAGATTAAGACATCCATTGTAAGACTTTTGTATGGTGCTTCTGTTGGTTATAGTGAAAAGAGACTAGACATACTGAACACACAGTGGAGCTATGGCTACGAAGTACAGAAGAATTAAGCCAGTGAAATTTCTCAGTTATTGGAATAAGGTTACACAATTTGTAGATCTTCTACAGTCCATCATTCACAGTCTCCAAAATGCAACTTTAACTTTCTTTTAATGACACGACCTAGTATATGATTGAGATTAAGATTAAGTGATCTGCAATTTTATTTGTACCTGAATAATATTTTACAAGTTTATAAAACTGCAGTGATGCAGTTGCTGCAGATACACACACATACATATACATAAATGGTGCATATATGTACATACATTCATTGATTTCAGGCATGCAAAAAAGTTGTATACAGTCTACGTCAGTACATGTAAAAATGCTTTGTGGACACATTCACTAAAATATACGTGAAATATACTTGCATATATGTATATTCATACAGATATGTGTCTGTCTATCATCTCTCTGCACACACTCACATTGTGCTTTCTGGATAATGTTTGCACTCTTCATGCTAGGCTTCATGGTGGCCCCTTAGGAAGCCCCATGCCTAATGCCATTCAGTGATGAACAAAGACTCTTTTTATTCTGAAGTCCAGGGTCCAAAGCTCAGCTGTATACAAGCAAAGTGAAGGAATCTGCTAGAGGCCAGCCTACCCTTCACAACAGCTCTTAATGCTTCCACCTTTTGTCATTATATCAATGTGGGACATTTTACAAACTGTCCAGAAGCTTGGTTATATTTCATATGCAACCATTACAACTAGAAGCTCTGGACAACATTCAAGACCTTGGTTGAGTGTCCTGTCCAGACAAACAGCAGTCGTTATTTCTTGCAAACTGCTTATGTTTTACTATTAGCAATTTATGGCAAATAATTGCACAGGGAAATTATAAAGACTCCTACAATTGTCCTTGTAAATTAATAATAGGTTTTCTTGATTGGGATAAATTTGCTGCTGAGCCTTTGGAAAAATTAAAAAGTGCAATGTCATTTAAAATTGCCAGAACTCTCACAGCAAATTACATCTGAGGTTAAGAATCAGTTTTTTCTCTTCTAGCTTATTCCATTTCCATGATCTGGAAATCATATTACATTGGCCATGTATTGTTAATTGGACATAGATTGCATTATCTTTAATATAAATCAAACTACAAATATTAAAATGAATTGCAAATTCTCTAATAGAAGATCATAAAACAATCTTTTTTTAAAGTCTCTCCCATTAATAATTTAATTCCAATTATATCACTCAGAAAACTCAAGAAGGAAACTGGTAACTTATTGCCATTCACTCTTCTTTTATATATATATATATACACATACACACACACACACACACACACACACACACATACACACATAGTATTATTTATAAATAGACACACACAAAACAAATCTTAATACTTCATACTGCACAATCCCCCTCCTCTGAAAACAGAAACAAAACCAAAACAAACACCATGCATTTTTTGTTTAAAAAAAATAGGAAATCTGGATTTTACTTCTGTTTTTCACATTCATCTTTCCAGCAGCAAGCAAAACGAATCCATTGAAGAAAAGGCTTAGTAACTTTATGAACTACATTTTGCCCACAATAAAAAAATATGCAATTGGTACCCATTGTTTTGCTTTTCTGAAGGAAGGTGATCCCAACCATTTAAATTTTACTATAAATGTAATATATTTTTGAAGACTTTGCATGCCCTTTAATGAGTTTATATTAAATATTTAATACTGTTTAGGGCATATCCACTACTACCAAAAACAGTTATATTCCCAGCAGTCCCACTGTTTCAGGCAGAGGGCTTGATTGATCCTCCTAGCCTGAATTGAGTAGAATGAAAAGAAGCAGTTGGAAAATAGCTGCAATCATTTAATGCAGATGACCTCTGACAGGCTCACAGCTCTTCTATCTGAACAGAAATTTGCATGGGGTCTCTGTGCAGAGGAACAATGTAACCTAAATGGTAGACAATCTTTATTCTAATGAAGTGGGTGTCAAGGTCAATGTAAAACTGCAATGATAAATGGTGCACCACTAGGCAAGAGAAGTTGCATAGGCACTGTAGTGTTTTCACATTAATTGAAGGCTGAAATGCACTGAGTGAAAGTACAAGATTCTTTTCACCATAATGTGTTAATGCACAAATGTTTAAATGTTTTCTTCAAGCCTCTAGCCTGTTGACACAAATCTTACTTAAAAAAAAAAAAAAAGTTGGCCAATAACCAGAAAAATAGAAGGTTTTATTAGGTTGTCCTATTTCTAGAATCCCTAACAACTTCAACCATCTACTCAGAGTGCCAAAAGAATAACAAGTCTCTAGACACCTAATGTAATTCCCATGATCCTTTTCCTATTTAGGAGATCTGTCTTTAATTAGTTCCAAACAAGCAACCCTTTAGACAACTCTTCATTAGATACCATTCCCAGTGAACTAGCTATAAGAAAAAAAAGTCATGCTCCAATATTATTATTTCCTAGGTTTTAAGTTTTCTTTTTAGTATACAGTTAACATCGCCAGGTGTACTTTGTTCTGAATAAGAATTAGACCAGTAAAACTGGGTTTTGTAATGCAAAGAGTTGTGTGTCTAGAGTGGGGACTGAACTACAATCCGTTATTGTGGCTTTGTCAAAATTGCAATACAGCTATAATTATGGCACTTCATCAGTCGATCAAGTAATTTGTAGAAGGCAGTACATTTTGTCTTATAAAAATGAGGAGGACAGTAAGCTGCTTTTAAAATCCTGAGCTGCTTAAGCCTGTTAAGGGTATATTGTTTGCTAATACTCTCATTAGCAGCCAAGCATTTTAACTTCATCAATTAAACAGGAAATGGCGTTGCACCATTAGTTTCACAATATGCTAAACTACAGATAGGAGTATTTTGCTAACAATTTTAGAAAATATATTTCCAACTGTAAGTCACAAAATGAATTGCCAAACTGTTTTTGTGTACATACATATACACACACAGTGTGTGTGTGTGTGTTGAAAGTCACAGTTATGTTTCTGAAGGTAACCAGTTTTATGAGAACTTGTATATATGCGCAAGCGCTCACACAGGCATGCATGCACACACACTTAAAAATTCTTAGGTCCCATAGAGATTGAGTTTAGAGACTTACTCACTTCTTCACACTAGTGAGCACTTACGCATGTAAGTAGTCCCCCCACTGAAGTCAGTAAGGCTACTCCTGTGAGTAACTAACTGCTCAGCAGCATGATTAATGGATTCACAATCTAGCCCATAGATTGTGAATATTTCTCAATCTTCAGAATACTAAGATCTCCTGTACAAATAGATTTTAATAATACAATTACAGTTACTAGACAAGGAGCTATAGCCTGTCACTAATTAAAGTATCTGCAGTACTTTCAGTAACTGGAAGACTGGTAATGGAATTTACTGTACAATGCCATGTCTATTTTACAGCTTCGATGTGAAAGAGAATTTTCCATACAGAAATTAGTTTTCCTGATATTGCAATTCAGAGAATAAACTCCAATGGAAAAAAAAAGTATAGTGAAAGAAAAAATCTTACTGATGAAACTGTTTAAAAAACTGTACAGCTTCATCTGTGTGTGATTTGTCAGGTCTGAAGCTTTGACGTGCCCAAGGGGCAGACCCCAGCGGGGAGTAGGCTGCAGAGCTAAATAGCTGTGAAAGAAGTCTTAATGTAGGATGGAATTCAAACTAACCTTGACATGACCTCAGGAAAAATATGCAAAAAGTAAAATGAATGCACTCTGCAAGATACATCCTAATTTTGTGGCCAAGCTGGTTAGTTTCACAAACATAACTAGGACTTTAAAAGAAAAATAAAATATAAGAAAAAAGGGGAAACTTAGGAATTCAGAGTAAAAAGTTAAGCAGGCATGGTGTATTATTGTGGAGGCATGTGAACCATTTGGAAACAATCCAAATAAAAACCAACACTGAACAATATTGTTGTCAGCCTGTCTATTCAGGAAAATTGTTTTTTTTAGGTTGAATATAAATGACACAAAGCCAAGATTACATCATTGCATTACAAAGTCTGTTGTGGCTTTTAGCTGAACAAGCCCCATGGATCTGTTGGTTGATAGCAGTAATTCAGTAAGGAGGTTTTAATTCTCCCCCCCCCCCCAGCTTCATTACTATAAATATAGAGAATTTTTGTTTTAAACATGGATGGCTTTTTTTTTAAAAAAAAAGCTCTGCATACTGATTTTGGTCTGGTCTAATACAAACAATAACATTTTAGCAGATACATTAAGTTTTGATTTAGCTTTATTATAAATTTTGCCTATCTTGCTCAGTGTTCAGTTAAGCAGGAAGACATCCACCCTAGTACAGCAGACAAGAACTGGCTAATTCACTAGATATATGGAAATTTTAATTGAGTGTCAACTTGTGTTGAAATTCAATCCCATTACCTTCCAGAATGCAATTTTGTAGCAATACCAGTTATTTACTACACTATTAATCAGATTTTAAACATAATTAAATTCCTAAGAACATATAGCCAAAATACCATAGTTTGAATTCCTACATCCAGGGTAATCAGGGTATGAGATTCCACTAGATGCATATGTGTACGGCCCATCTACAAAGCCAAATAAACTGTGTCAGAGGATTGTGTTAGAACACAGTTCCATAATATAGTAATAACACTTTCCCACCCATTAGTATAGGAAAGATCAAACAGTGTTATAATACTATTAGTGCATTTCCAGTCATAACACAGTCACCGAAGCTAGTAAATTTGACTGTTTAAACAGGCCCTTTGGGTGTATCTACAGGGAGGAATTTGTGAAATTCTCCCTCTGTTGCTAGCACCTTTGCACCAGTGCTAACACCACTGTAGACTGGCTACCGGAATTTTTCCTACTGTATTTTTCCACCGTAGCTCAGTCTTCCACCATTGTGTAGATGAGGTCTAGGATCCATTTGAACATGGATTGTGTTTATTGTGTCATGGGTCTGTCTTATGACTGGAAATGCATCAACTGTATTATAACACTGTTAACAGGTAGGACTAAAGAGTGTTATAACTCTGTTATGGAACTGCGTGCAGCAGTTTCTAAACCAGTTCTCAATTTAAAATTATTTAGTGGCATGAAGAAGTTTTTCTGTAAGAGAAATAAGAAAACCAGTGAGCTCCTCAGAACTTTGGATTAACAGGTATATATCCTCACTGGAATAATTTCAGAGTCAGGGCATGCCAAACTCATTGCATGGTTAATGTTCAGCCCATCAGTAACAGGAAACCTACTTCGCTGTGAAGAAATGTTTAGGCCCGGGAGCACAAAGTTCAAGAAGCAACTGTTACATACTGGATGCTCAAAACCACTAGTCAAAGAAAGATTTAAAATAGTGCATCTCTAACCAAATCCAGCAGAGCCCTATACTTACATATAAAAAGATGCCAATATAACATGAGGGGGTTTGAGAGAAACCCACAAAGAAAGAAAATTATGAACTGAGGATCTCACTTCATCCTCCGTTCATCTGGTTTTGCCTAGGTTTTGCAGCAGACATGATACACAGATCAGACTTTCCCTAAAAGCACCAAAGGTTTAATTCCAAATTAATATACTTTTGTCATACTGTGCCACAACCATTTTCCTATTTTGATACAGATGTTCTTTTGTAGTTAATTCTCTTTGTATTTTTCATAGACAGAATTTCCTGAAGTCTTTACTCAGTCATTACTCAGGAGGTCATTAGGTGTTTTGAATGAGTAAGGACTGATTAAAAACAGAGGGATGGATTACCCTCTCCTGTGGTAAAACACATAGGTGTGAGTTAAGGGAACTCTCTGTGTACTTTCCCTCCCACAGTTGCTCCCACACTGGTCCCTGGAGTGGGGAGAAAGGATTTCCCTACTGCAGAATGAGCTGAGGCTCCAAATCTGTACTTTCCCCAGATATATGTATGGGTCTTGAAGTAGCCACAGGAGAGACCAGGGAAATCCATGAAAGTGTTCTGCGTTCATGGTGGCTTCCAGGACCGGATTTAGAGGCAGGTGACCACCTCGGGGCTGGGTTTGAAGGCACCATGCTCGGGATGCTGCGAAGTACTCAAAAGTTTAACAAATGGAGAGGGGGACACCATTTGGTCTAGGGATGATCCTGTTGGTTTCCTCCTCTCGCCACTTAATGGCAGGATAGCTCCAATGAAATCATGCTATTATGGACAGCTTCTGGTTACAGCTCTTCTGGTGAACGGTGGGGAAAGAAATAAAGCATTGGGCTGTATTACCATTCCTGGAATCTTTGCAGGCCAACCAGTGATAATGTGCATCCCACCAGCCCTATCTCTGTCACTACCCAAAGAAAGACTCTTTATTCGGCCTGCTCAGTCCTACCCCTTCTGCCCATGTGGATACTGACCATATGAACAGTCCTCTGTGGGGTCTGGGGTGTCAGTATTATGTCAGTGTCTGAACGCTCCTGTATGGGAGAACTGAAATCCACTGTATGTGTTCCCTATGTTCACAGATCTTGGGGACACAATTGGACTGTGAGTGAGGATTTCTAGACTTGGTCCAATGTTAATATAAAAAAGCTCTTCCTTTATTATAAACCCACCTTCCTGCTGCCTCCAAACTAAATAAAGGCTAACAGTTTCAGTACTGTGCTCCAGTTTGCTTCTTGTGTTATGTCAAGTGTTGGCACACCTCAGTGGATCCACAGTGCTTGCAAATGCATCTTCAGTGAATATATATGGCTCATCGGCATAATGCAGCATAACTTCCCTAATTGTAATGTCATTATGATGTACCATTTCAATGCTGTTTTAATACCACATCAATTCATACTTATGATGTTATGTAATTAATATGTAATATCTTCCCTGGTATACTGTACACACTGAAAATGTTTTGAAATGTAATAATGTCCATAGTTAATAGCCACTTTTCTAATACAAATCAGAGATGTCATTAACAAAAATTCTTAAACACCCCAATGCCATCATTGCATCAGTAAAGTGCATATTGTGGGTTAATATACTAATACGTATGTTGAAAAGGTGATTTAAGAATTGTTAAAAGGTCCAAATTTGTTTTTTTCACCTTTTTATGTAAATCATAGTTTAATTGTTTTCAATCATTTTTGATATGAAAAGAAAAAAATTTCTCCTGGGTTAAGACTTTATTTTTATGGTCAAATTACAAGCATCTTAAAAAAGGTCACGTTTATATTGGAAATGCTGATGTAGCCTAAAGTATGGTTGCGTGTATGATACAGCAGGAACTATTTTAAAAAATATTTTTAGCATCAGGAGAATCTAAATTTGTTTAAATCTGGACTTTTTTTTTTTTTTACAATTGCAAGTAATGATAACAACATGCAGAAATGTTAAGGCTAAGTGTACAGTGTCAAAATAGATTGAATCTCTCTAAAAACTGGAAATTCAGGCTATTTAAACATAATCCAGATGTTTGGCTTTTATTCACATTTCAAGGAGGAGGAAACTTATATGAAACAAAATTCATACATGCACATTTCATTAGTGCCATTTCTATCACTGAATTAAAAGTTCTTCCATGTGCTTTCTCAAATCAGATAATGGTTTAAATTAAAGGAGTTGCCTATAAATTGTTCACCTCGCAAATGTCATTGAATTGTTTTCATATGGGAAAAAACATTTAACTCTTGTGTTAAAAATTCTGATAATCATTTTCTTCTTAATGCTATCAAGTGTAATAGATGGTGGAACATCTCATTCTAAACAACCAGGATAAGTAGGCACTCAGGACCAATGACTCTCTTAATGCAGTAGCAGATATATATTTTCAGACCGACATATCCTGATGGAATTATGAACACTTTGGTATAAATGCATTCCCTCCCCATTGATAATTAAGAGGGTCACATAACTCCAGATTTTTGAAGAGTTGTTGTAGCTATGTTGGTCCCAAGATATGAGAGAGCCAAGGTGGATGAGGTAATATCTTTTACGGTACCTGAAGAACAGCTTTGTGGAACTTGAAATCGTGTCTCTTTCAAAAAGAGACATTCACTCATTTAAAAAAATCTATTTAGATGTTGCTGCCCTCAGCACTGCAATGTCTAACTCAGGGTTTCTCACACTTTATTGCACCGCGACCCCCTTCTGACAACAAAAGTCACTACAAGACCCTGGGAAGGGGGACCAAAGCCTGAGCCACATCATCCCAGGTGGGGAGGCCAAAGCCAACGCCCAAGCCCCCCACACTCTGGGGGGGGTGTGTGCCAAAGCTTGAGGGCATCAGCCCTGGGTGGTGGGGCTTGGACTTTGGCTTCAGTCCCAGCCCCAGCAACTCTAACGCTAGCCTAGCAACCTGGTTAAAACAGGTCACCACCCATTTTGGGATCCCGATCCACAGTTTGAGAACTGCTGGTCTAAAATCTTTAGGAACCTAAATCTCATTTTCAAAAGTAATTTAGGACCTTAGGAGCTAAATTCCCATTGAAAGCCAAAGGGATTTAGGCATATAAGTGGCTAAATCACTTTGAAAATTAGATGTAGGCTCCTAAAACAGTTAGGCATTGCAATACTGAATGCAGCAACACTTAAAACCTTTAAAAATCTGGGACATAAGCAGTTTTTTTTACTCAAGGTGAGCTCATGCTGGGGGAAATGTGACTTCCATGACATGTTCTGTTTTTAGAAGACTAACCAGTAGTATCTTATTTGCAGTACTGAATATTAGTTAAGGAGTGGTAGTAGTATGGCCATTGTCTCTATAAAATACACTATCCACAATAAATTGCACAATTCTTGTAACCTTCAGTGTGTTAGAAACTGAGATTCAGAATCCACTTCTTACTAGCATCTCTCATGGACTCGATGACCTCTCGAGGTCCCTTCCAGTCCTATGATTATATGATTGATTCTGTAATAAAGCGGTAACAGCTCCTCAAGGTAGGCAAGTTAGGCAAAGCTTAAAAAACAAACAAAATTAGGTAGAAATGCCCTTCATGTAGAATGGGCAAAACAAAGGAGGGGAAAAAAAAGAAAAAGTTCTGATTTTGGTACCTCACTGTTAAAAATGTATGCCTTATTCCAGTTTGAATTTGTCTAGCTTTAGTTTCCAGCTGTTTTATGTTGTTATACTTTTGCCTATGGCTTAAACTGTTGTGGTTGGAAACCCTATAGAACATGGTGTTATTGCAAGAATCTGACATGAAATGAAACATTTGGTGGACTCAGATGAGTTTTGTTTTGAGTGTCTGGCCTTGTCAACTCATGTGAACCAAAATGGTCACACAAAAGCCTATGATCCTCAAGTGTCCACATTTTGCACAACTCTACAGCTTGATTCTCTAACGCACCTAAATAGAGCTTAGGGGCAGTGATGAGCAGAGCTAATGGGGTACCAGTCACAGTTCCCTGATTCTTAGCCACCGCCTGTGGCATAAACTGAAGATACACGAGGGCAGCTTTAACTTACACCAGTAGAGAATAAGGCATAGCAGAGCTTTGTTCCACCATCCCATTTCCTTGCCTTCCCCTGCCATATCCCTCCACCTACTTCTGGCATTTTCCCTACCTTCCGTTATGCTGGGAGGAGGTAGTGGAGCTTGGTGGCAGTGGTAAAGATTCCCCCTATATGAAGGCAATTCTCCAGTGCAGATCTCTGGCCACTTTAGGTTCACTTTGTGAACTTTCAATGTTTATCACAAAGTGAGGTTGGCAGAGAAGTGACTCTGGGCCCCTAATGTTTCCAGTCGCTCTGCTGCATGTCAGCTGTGTCCATGTTGGCCACACAGGGTTGTAGCTACACCTTCCTATTTGCGTGATAATTCCATATTCTGACTGGTTTGCATTTTAATTTTTGAAATCTACATAAAGAAATGGAAAAAGGTATATATTAAAATTTGGAGGAGGTATTTTTATCTTTAAAAAGGTCAGAAATGCATGAAGGTGCCAAAATTCTTTTTAAAACAACCTTTTGATAGGAAAAGTCAGGACAGAAAGGCTTGCAGTCAAATATTCTGAAGCGAGTTCAGGGAAGTTTGAATCTCCTTCAACCATACAGATCTCTAGGGAAGAAGGCTCAGAAGGGAATATGGAATTACAGTGATTACTTGTAATTGAATTTCCTAGGAAAGACTTAGAATATAAATATGAACTTGTCTTGTACTGGCATCCCTGGAAGACCATTTTGGTGCTGCTTTTATGGACAGCTAAAGCCTATAGCCAGACATGTCATTAGAGCTAGTGTGACAGCTCAAATACGAACCTGTAAGATATAGGTACTGTACAACAAGCTGTAGATTGGAAGCAAGTTGTCTGATGTCAACAATCAATCAACTTTCAATGGATATTTCTACCCAGTGATGTTTCTCTGTTACTCTATGCTGGGTATTTAGTTATTCTATATGGAGAAGGTAAAAGAAAGCTTTAAGGGACAATGGGGGGAGCGGGAGGGAGAAAGTGGACCCCATCGTTCCTCTAATTTATTACTCACATCTTTCAAAATGGACATTTTGTTAAAAACATCAGGAAAAATAAGCAACTCCTATTATTAAGATGATACATCCTTCCTGAATAGTTATTGCACTGTGCTGATGTCTGAGTAAAGCTGCTTTTTTTAACCATCATTAAGTTTCCTTTCTATGTCAACAACCATTTTACACTTATTAAAACAACAGAATTCTTAGTATTTTTGAATTTGAGTGTTGGTCAAAGCTACAATCTATATTTTAAATATTTCAGATTCTTCCACTAATTGTTATAGTACATTGCTATATAACTTAAGTTTAAATAAATTTAAGCAATGAATACATATTTCAGAATGGCTCAGAGTGCCTTTATACATTGATAGTCTACACTAGCACTACATTAACCCTATTAAATGTAATTCTTCCAGCTCATTGATGATTGACATTAGATACTGACATTTGAAGAATTGCCTTTATATTGATTTTATTCTTTGCCTCTTTAATAATGTGTTGAAGAAACAGCAGTGGTAGAAGTTAACTGTCCTTTGGTAAATCCATTAAGCACTTAAGAAAAAGGTTTGAATATTTAAGCCATGCAAAAAAACTTTAAGGACATTACATATGTTTTTAATTTTGCAACCATTCACAGTAAACGCTGAAAAGTCCCATTAGTGTGAATACATTTACATTTGATCAGTAGAACATAAAATGCAGAGTTAACAAATTCCACACTGTCACATCCACAAAACAATGCCATATAACAAAAGAAGTTTTAATAAATATTGTTATGTGCATTTCTCAAGACCTGAGCCAGGATGTACAATGCACAATACAGTGTGGTGGGCCACCTGGTGGCCAAATGAACTAATTATACATTTAAAAGAGAGAAAAGCAGACATTTGTGGAAAACAGGTTTAAGTAAAGGAACAAAAAACGAAAGATAATAAAGTAGAACCGTGTCGTTTGCCTACCTCTGAGTGTCAAGTATTGGCCGCTGCTTGAGGCACAATACCAAACTTAGAAGAGCAATATTTTGGGATGTGGTAAAACAAACGTAGCCCAGATTCTTGGCTGTACTGAGGCCACCTTGCCTCAGTCCACCAACACAAAGCTATTGTAAATCAACTAGAGGATTCCTCAGGCTTAGGGGAATCTTCCAGTGTTGTAAGGCCACCAGAGCAGTTCTTACGCTACCTGCCAGAGGGAAGTGGACAGAGTAAAGAAGGGATGGCTGGGACCATCCTTTACAATGATGATCTATGATAATGGTAAAGACCCTGGGGTAACTGGCAGCTGGCTTACAACAGAACAACCTGGAGACTTCTGTGTATTACCCTGAGGACTATTTTAGTCGCTGGCTGAATCCAAGACAGTGGCGGCACGAAGAGCCTTCAAACCACCTTCCTGTCCCCTGAGCTCATCATTTGTGTTTCTAGGAGCTTTTCCCTTGGGAAAACATACTGTGTTCTATATCCTGAAGACACTCTTACACTGAGGAGCTATTGAAGTATTCTTTCATGACTTCTGTAATATTTGTTTATTTTACTGTCTGCTCTTGTGTTTATTTTAATTCTTTCCATCCTATTCTATTTTCTATTTTTTTTATTAATTCACAATTTAAAAAAATTCTGTCCCTCCCCTCCACCACCAGTTTTCTCCCTAGTTTTGACCTCATTCAGTATCCCTCCATTCAATATCAGTTCCTTTCCTATCAAAACTTTTAATTCCCCATCTAAATGACTTATGGCCTCAGCTGCTTGTACGGGGCAAGTCATCTTCTGGAAAAGCCCACAGTTTGCTGCTTCTCAGCTCAATTCAATCACATGCTGGAATCCCTGCGAGCAGGATCAAATTTAAATAAAAATAATTAAACAGAATATTTGGGGTGGTTTTGGATAGGATGTGGTGAACTTCAGAGAGAATTTTTTATTGCATGTTTTGTCCCAAATACAGAATCAACACAGCAAGAAAGAAAGATGGTCTACTGGAAGAGGGAAGAGAACTTTTAAATAATATAGAGTATCATTCCTCACAGGTTTGACATTGAACCTTATTATATTTTCTGCACTAGGAAACTGCCTATTCTTAAAGATGCCTCTAGATATTGGACAGAGTTCTGCCCTCGCAGACTCATGCTGCCATTCTTAAAAAATGTGATGAGTCCCCACATATTAATAGCACTGCTGAGCCGTACATACAAACTGAATTGGGAATAAGTAGGAAGTTAGTGTTGGGCACATTTTAAATACCTAAGAGAGAATACAATTATTTAAAAACAACTACATTGTTTTTTTAGTCTATTTTGTATTCATTTTTAAGACACATGTCTAGTCTAACAGCACTGATGCCAATAATGGAATTTTGTAATTCCTGGCACCATTAAGAGTTATCTAATGTATTAAAAAGTTCAGAAAAGCAGCAGCAAAATTTGAATTTGTGATGGAAAATGTTTATGTTTGACACACACATTAATCAAAATGCTGCTCTTACTGTTACAGAGAAGCAGAGTAGGGAGCTGGCCATCTGACGCAGGAATGCTTATGGTGGCTGGAGAGGTGTGAGATGTGCTGAGACATATTTTGCATCTCTTTTAAAAGGAGTAAGTACCCATACCAGCTATCAAATGCTCCAGGTGCAGAGTATTTGATGGTGACTGACCACACCTACTAATGAGATTGCACTCCTGAGGGCCATGGTAACCCAGTGGTTAGGGAATCCTGGCCTGGGTGCCCAGCACTCTTGAGTAATAAGTGGAAAACCTTGTTCTGCATGTGTAAACTGTGAAGAAAGATTGTTCTTTGTGTCCTCTTCCCCACTGGTGAACCCATGCTTTACACAGAAGGATTTGGCCCAGAAAACATAAATCTCCCAGAATAAACCAAAACCCCCTACTTCAGTGAAAATGTACTATTATTACAGATCGGCCCATCAGTGGAATGGCTCTCCATTGTCCCCCTCTTGAAGACTCTAAAAGTTGAATAACTAAATCATGCCCTACTTTGTGAAAATCTCCCTAAAATCCTTGAATGTGCATATTTTAAATCTAACGATAAACACTAAGCCTGGGCCTGGCATAAGTGGGAGTAACTCCATTGACTTCATGGACTTTTACAGCTGGTCTGAATTTGGTGTAAAGTGCCTGAAAATTAGGAAACTACAGATATTTCTTTTGAGTGCACAACTTATTAGACATTGGAGGCCTTCACAGAATGGACTGAGGATTTGTTAGAATAAACTTTTGCATGGCTGCGCAAACATATTTATAGTATATCAATCTTTAGAGTATAATGTAGCTCCAGTACATGCTTAGGAGCATACAGGCAATTTAAATAACAGTACATGCTGCTGTGTTCATCTGTGACTGGCGATGTTATGAGGATCTCTCCAGTATCTGAGAAACCTCCAAACATGGAAACTTGTAGGGATGAGAAAACTTCAAAAAATTTGGAGGTTTGCTTTGGTCAAAATCAGTACCCAATGGTTAAAGTACCTTATCTAGCCAAACATCTTTTGTCTATAAAACTGGTTCAGAAATCTCCTTAGAATAGGCTTGATACTGAGATTTTTGGTTCTTCTTGGACCAGAAATATTGTAAACACAACTTTTTTGATGGTACTTCAGCATTTCAGCTTCCACCTATGACTGAAATAATGACATCCGGAGGCATGACAAATGGGAGGGAAAGAAGTTAGTCACAACACTTCCAAACCATTTGGTTAGAATTTTGTCAAAATTGTCGGGTTCTATAGAAATCCATTTGACTCTTCATAATAACCTAGGATGCTGGTGCAAGAAGATTTATTTTAATGCTTGTGTCTGTATCTCCTTATCAGAATAAACACCCCTGTTTTGGGATGCATCATGTTTCATGCTGGATAATAACATGAGAGGACAGCATGTTTCTAAAACTAAATGGGCTCTTTGTTAAGAGAACTATTTACAGAGATGCTGCAACTGCAGCTGGTATTCCAGTTATGTGCACACAGACTGGATTCCTGTGGCATCCTCCAAACTCCTGCAGTTTATGCGCTTTCCTCCAAGTTCCATGCAGGTTGTTACATTTTCCCTTTAAATAATCTTTGTTTTTGTGTCTCTTCTGTTAGCATGATTTGCTGTGGCACTTGCTCCTTGAGACCTGGAGTATGAATCGTTTTAATGCATGTAGTATCCCATCCTGTTCAGTTCTTTGTTGATTGTCTGGGCCTCCCAGCAGAGATGCAAAGACATTGTAGTATGTTCACAGACTTTATTTCCTGTTCCACAGAACCATCTGTGTTGTACTCTGGAAGGGAAGCCCTGGTCAGTGTATCTGCCATCATAGTTACTCCCCTGGCAGTACCTTATCCTCACTTCATAGTGCTTCAATCTCAATAATATGTGTTGCAGTCGCTTGGGTGCACTCAGCACTGACTTCTTCATGATGTTTTCTAATGGCTTGTGATCAGTCTGCACATCTACCTTGTGCCCAAAGGTGAAATGATGGAATCATTCTAATCCAAAGGACACAGCCAGTAACTTCATTTCTATCTGAGCATATCCCCTTCCTGCATTTGTAAGGACTATAAGCAAATGCTATTGGTTTCTGGCCCTGCATCAGGCCTGCGCCTAGGCCTCCTTCTGAGGCACTATTCTGTGGGTCTTGCTGCTCTAGAGGGTTGTAATACTTTAGGACCAGTGCCTTGCTTATTATCATCTTTACTCTTTCAAATGCCTATCCTGCGCTCTCTTACAATTCCAACACTGCCCCATTGCGTGTCAGCTATCTCAAGGGTTCACAGGCTTCTGACAGGTGTGCACAGAATCTGGAACGATGGTTAGTCAATCCTATAAATTTCTAGACTCCCTTCACATTCTTTGGTGTAAGCATTTCCTTAATGGCTCTCAGTTTCTCAGAGTCTGGTCAGAGTTCCTCAGAAGTCAACAGACATTCACTATAGGGGACCTTAGTTCTCCTGATCTTCCGCTTGTCTACATTCTGCCGAATATTCTGCTGTTGGCATCTGACTAGGAGTAGCTTGTTATCATGGCCCTGGATTGCATCTTCCTTGACTGCTTCTTCTCCTCCAATAAGAATGTCATCATGTACAATCTTGATATGTGGGAATCCCTCTAGTGCTGGGTTCAGTTTACACCGGACCACCTCTGAGGCCAGGCTGATGCACATAAGCATTCACTCCCAGCAGTACCTGCCAAAAGGTATGGCAAAGGTTGTTAGGTGACTGGATGGCTCATCTAGCTCAATATGCCAGAACCCATTCTTGACCTCACAAACCATGAACACTTTTGCCCTGGATAAATCAACTAGTATGTTCTCAATTGTTGGTAATGGGTAGTCTTTTCAATGCTCTGTTAAGTAGTTTTGGGTCAATGCAGATCCTTAATTTACCCAAAATTTTCTCACCACTACTAGGCTGCGGATCTACTCCGTGCTAGTTTCAATAAGAGTAAAGCCCTGTTAGAATGCTGGACAGGGCCCAGGGGGCCTGATCTCTTCCCCTCTCACACTGGGGATATTCTGGTGCTGTCCTATGATCATTGCCCTGCTGCCCACAAAGAGGGTAGTACTCTCGTGTGTCAACTACTATAAATGCCAAGTGATAGCAGTCATTTTGTGGGTTTCTTATTGGCAGCCTGCATTTGGCCATTGGCCTCAGAATGGTATTATTATACATCACTAGTACTTGGTCACATGTCTCCAGTCTAATATTGCTGCTTATCAGTGTTACTGGGGATTACAATGCGTGCTGGCTCCACAATTCAGCTGAATTGAATTGGTTGTTGATCAAATAGCCTAGTTGCAAATATGGGAGTAGAATGGCTGGCATCCTTCTTCTACAGTACATGTATATTGAGAGTGTTTGCATCTGCTAAGTCACAGGTGCAGACATCCTCAATCACTGCATATGTTACTGCTTTTTTCTTCTGGGGTAGCTGTGGCATTGTAACATAAAACGTCTCTTATTTCTCACACTGTTGCAGCTGGGCAATTTGTTTTCTACCTTTCATGTTGGTTTCCAAAGATGTACACAGGACTATGATGCCTTCATTCTTGGTTGTTCTACCTTTGTCCTGCTACCTGGGTTTCTTTAGCTTGAGCCTATGCACTTGCTCTGCATTAGTGGCTGTCTTTGTTTTGATCCTTTCTCTAGACAGTTCAGATGCCCTTGTTATTTGGAGGCATTTCTCTGTGGTCAGATCTGATTCTCTCAACAATCTTTCCTGTAAACTGGAATCACATGTCCCACAAATGATCCTGTCTCTAATTAGCGAATCTTTTATGTCTCCAGCGATATATGAAGATACCAAAGCTGCCAACTGTGTAACATAAGTATCTATTCCTTCTTCTGCTTCTTGGTGGCCTGTCTCTCTACAATCTCACACTGTTTGGAGTAATGGTACTCAGACACCTTTATCAGCTGTGCTATATTTTGCATGTTATCCTGGCAACAGTGTCTCACTTACTTCTCATGTTTTCCCCCACTATGAGATAGTAAAAAAGCTTTACCTTAAATTTTTCATCTGTATCCACCATGATCAGCTCAGTATACAGGCTAATTTCTTGTGCAAGATTTTTTTCTGGAAATCCAGCTTTCCTAGTGGCCAGAGGCTCTCCATTCTGCCTGTTTGCTCTGTTTCTAGGGGCTGCTTTGTTTTCCTGTTAATCACACTCTCCTCCTCATTCAGACTGACTGCTGCCACCATATTCTCACATACCACATGTTGGGTAACAACATGAGAGGACCTCATATTTGTAAACTAAACTGGCTCTTTATTAAGAGAACTATTTACAATGATGATGCAGCTAGCATTCAACCCATGAACACAGAGACTGCCTTCCTGGTGCCTCTTCCAAACTTTCCTTTATGCAACCTGTGCTCTTCCCTCCAAGTTCCATGAGGGTTGCTACACATTATGCATAAGGATTCTATTATGGAACCAGGAATACTGATTTGTAGGCGAGCTAATTTCATCCATGGATGGATGGGAGAATTAAGGTTAAGTAGGCCCAATATATACCTAAGCTTCACATCTCCTAGACAGATCCCTTCAAACACTTGAATGGTTCTTGCACTTCCCTAGTGAGGCAACCTAGCCAGCTCAAGCAGGAAGCTATCCCTTGCACCATAATTTGCTATTCTGTCTCTGATTCACTAAAGTGAAATCGAGCCCTCTAGGTCCCAAAATGTAAACTTCAATCCTCAGTCTGTGATCATGGGTTTGTTACCATATATTATTATATTTTCACTTTATAATGATAATTTTCTGAATGTTGAGGAACAGATGTTTGGCCATATTTACAAAAATCTTCCCTTCATGTACATTCAAACTGAATCAGATATGCATATTAATTCAAATTTAATCATACATACATATTAATACATATTCACATGTTTAGTGGTCATATGAATTTTAATCTCTATGTACAAAGAAAACTGGTCATGTAAGAGCTAGAGGTGCTGATACAGTGCAATCATCATAGCATCTAAGTGCTGATTGTTGAAGAAGAGATGGGGTGGACAGAAGGGAAAGGAAGGAAAGAAGAGCTAGGGAAGAAAATCAGACTGGAAAAAAAGGGATTGCTTCTTTGTTACACTTTCAAAAAACATTACAAATAATAATATAGTCTCTTCACCCTCTTCCATCTCTGTTCCCAATATTCTCTCAACAAGCATGCACTTTGATCTTTAATTTAAAAATGGAGATTCCTAAAGTGGAAGCTGTCTTTGCTGAAGGGATGAGAATTGTACAAATTTCCCAAATAAAGCTTTTCTTTTCTTTTTTACTAGGATCTTGAGTTAAACAAACAGACTGCAAAACAAAGAGTTTTAACATCTTCCAAGCTCAGTAACTCATGTTTCAGTCTCCCATCTCTTGTGGTCTCCTAATAACTAGAGTTCTTCAGTCCTCCAGAGGATTTTCGGAAAGTACAGGGGAATCAATGCCTAATATTTGAAAAAGTACTTTTAATTTTTTGAAGGGGAAAGAAAACCCTTTTTGTCTTTCCTTATACAACATAAAGAAGAAAAAAAAGGGCAAAACCACTTTACCTATGCAATTTACTTTGAGAACAAAACTAAACTGGCTATTTCACTCCATCTGAGGCAGTTGATGATTCACTCCTTGGAGAAAAAAATGAACTCTGACTTTTAATTTCTTAAGTTTGGAAAAAAAAATTGAACACAAAGATGATCTTTTGGAGGTAGAACACTGTATTGGCCAGATGGCCCTACCCACTAGGGTTACCATACGTCCGGATTTTCCCAGACATGTCCGGCTTTTTGGGCCTCAAATCCCCGTCCTGGAGGAATTCCCAAAAAGCTGGACATGTCCGGGAAAATAGGGAGGGAGGGGCTGGCGGTGCTCGGCCGGGGGCCGGAGCCGCTGGGGCTGGGGGGTGCTCGGATGGGGGCCGGGGCCGGCGGTGCTCGGCCGGGGGCCGGCGCCCCAGGGCCTGAGCCGAGCCGGGCGGGAGACACCGGGGCCAGAGCCTCTTGGCCTGAGCTGACCGGCTGCCGGAAGGAGCCGCTCGGCCGGGGGGGCCAGACTGGGCTGCGCACCCCAGCCCCAGCTTACCTCCTGCCTGCCTGATTCAGGCTTCCTGCGAATCAAATGTTTGTGGGAAGTAGGGGAGAGGGAGGGGGGCGAAGCGTTCAGGGGAGGGGGCGGAGTTGGGCGGGGCCGGGGCCCCATGGAGTGTCCTCTTTTTGGACACTTAAAATATGGTAACCCTACTACCCACCCCAGAATCATGGCTGGAAATTAGTCACATCACACACGACAAGGATCTAGAAGCCCTGAGAAATAGTCAAGCCACTACCTGCAAAACAGATCCATGCCACTCCTGGAGGCGAAAGGCCTGTAAACAACAACAGAGTCTACTGCTCACAAGAATTATCAATGCCTCCTTCAGAGAAATGAGCTTCCAGCTTTCCTGAAAAATGGAAATATCTGCCTGATCATCAGGAAGCAAATACTTGATGCAGAAAATCTCTCCAACTATTGCTCCATCTTCAGCCTCCCATTTCGAAGCAAAATCATTAAGAAAGTAATTACTATCAAGCTTTAACAATATGAGATTGAGGTCAGTATTCTGGATGCTTCACAGATGGGCTTTAAAGTGGGACACAGCATAAATATATCCCTAGTGTCACTAAAATATTACCTTCTCATGGCAGTGGAGAGTCTGTATATGTCAATACTCACACAACTCAATCTGTCCTGCTTTCCACATAGTTGGTCACGATGTGCTGCAGGTCTGCCTTCATGAGATAGTTGGAACACTGTAATGGCACCTATCATTCCTGTGCATCTGCTCCTCTTCCCCAAAAGCCCTCATTGCCATTCAGTCTAAGATCTACCCTTACCTCACCTCCTTTTTAATATTTACATGAGATCAACTGGTGAGGTGGTGAGGCATCATGGACTTTGCTGCATATAAGTGTTGATGAGACCCAGCTGTGTATCACATTTTCAATAGGTGCTACCAACACCATCTCAAGGATGTTGCAATGCCCACAAAACATCATTACCTAGATAAACAAAAATTGGATCAAACATGACCCACGCAAGGCTGAAGTAATGCTGGTAAGAAGGAGAAAAGCTTCAAAGAATTACTGGAACACTATTCTCCTTCCATCAAATATACCTATTCCCCATTTATCAAAGTTGAGTGAAACTTTTGGAAAATGCTTTTTTTGTCACTGGATGATCAGGCAGCATCAGTGGTAAAATAGATATATAACCCCAAGCAGAGATTCCCATAACCAGAGAAAGGAGAAGAGCAGAAGACTCCAGGAAATCCACTGAAGACCTTGCTGCAAATGTTTAATTTAACTGGTAAGTGCTTAGAAGTTATGCTGATGTGTGCTTACATAAATGAGACAGAGAGAAGTGAAAGTACTGTACTTTGCAGTGTCTTAGATCATAGGCATGAAGAAACATGTGGTTTTCCCTTAGAACAGTATCCCAGAAGAATTTGTTTAGACCATCGTAAGAAAAGAGAGCCAAATGGTCAAACACATAACTGATGACCACTAGGCTAAATTTTGTTATTGACAGTGAATGGGTCATATCCAAACTTCCATCTGATATTGTAAGCAGTGAAATAGGAGTTTTTCATATGTTAGCTGGCTGCAACTCTTAAAACACACACGATAGAATGTGTTCAGAATATCGGGAATTCTGCAGCTAGCTGTGGATTTGGTAAGGATAAAATATCAGCACAAAACCTTAAAATCCCCAACTGTGTCAGCCTCTCACTCATCACAAAAGTTGACATTGAGGTGCCCCAGATTTCCAGGGGCCCAGCTACAGTTATTATTACAATTAGTAGTAAATGAAATGTTCAGAAGGAGAAGTTAGCACACAGCACTGTAGTGATTTTTTAATGTCATAAAATAACTGTTGTTTGTGTAACTGCAGACACAAATGCCTGGTCTGTCTAAGGGAACTCAAATTCCTGGTCTGTCTAAGGAACTTTTCAGGGAGAGTATAACTTGGCCATATACATTTGCTCTAAATTGAAACTTGGCATGCAATAAGGATTTTTGGACATATTTGTATGGGGCATGTATTAAGTGTACTAGCATCATGAGTGTTTAAGGTCCAAAGAATTTGTCTTAATCTAACACAACTTCATGAAGAGGTATTTTGTTTGTTTGCTTAAAAAAAACTATTAAAATCCTTTTTAAAATATAAAGCACTGCACAAAACCTGTTTGAGGAATATGATGGCTATGGCATAAAATAACAACAGGAGATTATTCTAGGAGTAAATTGGGAGCTCAGAAAGAGTAAGTTCACACATTATATTATGAATATGGAATAAGATACAGGAGGAATGCAACTAAAGTAGTAAGTCAAATGAGTTTGGGATATCTAGATTTATTTCTGGAAAATGAAGGAATTAGGCAGCATAAGGTGAAAAAGCAGGAAAGGTGGGATTAAGATTCATCAAAGAAGGTAAGGAATATTGGGCCATATGACCTTTTTGTGCTTAAAATATGTTTAAATGTTTTCTATCCAAACACCCTCTCCAACAAACAAACAAGCAAGCAAACAAGCAAGCCAACCAACCAACCAACGAAAGTTCAACGTTCAAAGTTAAAACTACCTCTCTATTCTTAACTCACCCTACTTTGCTCTATTATATAAAGAGATCTCAAAAGAAGTGTTTGATTTTACAATGCAAGGGTTGCCTGAATGAAAGATGGAGAAATCAGCATGGACTCTGGAATTTCTTTACTATAATGGGCTGATCTCTCAGGCATTGATAGTATTCTATTAGAATTTTTATGAGTGCATTTCACATGAGAGTAAATATTTTTAAGCATTCTATGGGGATTTTTATGAGGTGACTTCCACTGATTTTATTAAAGTTGAATAATTAAATCATGCCCTGCTTTGTGAAAATCGCCCTAAAAGCCTTAAATGTGCATATTTTAAATCTAACGATAAACACTAAGCCTGGGCCTGGCATAAGTGGGAGTAACTTCATGGACTTGAACTCTTTTACAGCTGGTCTGAATTTGGTGTAAAGTGTCTGAAAATTAGGAAACTACAGATACTTCTTTTGAGTGCACAATGTATTAGACACTGGAGGCCTTCACAGAATGGACTGAGGATTTGTTAGAATAAACTTTTACATGGCTGAGCAAAAATTATTATAGTATATAAATCTTTACAGTATAATGTAGCTCCAGTATATGCTTAGGGGCATACAGGCAATTTAAAGTGGCTGGATGGGACCACCAGTGGAATGGATCTCCACTGTTCCCCCCCTTGAAGACTCCCAGCACAGGAGTGAGGCTGGAGCGCTAGTGTACACTAGCTATTAGCTGCATCAATGACCCCTAGGGCTGTGGGCATTTGAGTGCAGTTTAGACCAGCCTTGAGGCGTCTCTAAATTGTTTGGCCCCGGAATACAGGAAATTTGGAGGTGGCCTACACCAACTTTGTTGCCCCTCGCCTCAGATTTTGTACCAAGAGAACTTTGACTGGACCTGAAAATCAGGGTCTTCTTCATATTATTTTCTTTAAGCATAAAATGTGCCTACAAGATCAATAAATATGGCCTTCCTCTATTTTGGAATTCATTTTCAAAAGCCTGCTGGGTTGAATGTGGGGAGAATAACTGGGGGCTGGCCCCAAAAGAATTCCTACACTGCTTTACTGCTTCTAGAAACATGTTTATGCATTCAAAATGGAAACAGACAGGAATATAGTATTCTTCCTTTTTTATCCATACTTTATCCTTACTTTGATTACCGTGCCTACAGAATCACAATGTTTTCCTGTTGTAATTACTGGAACATTAAGGCCAAACATTTATCTACTTTAAATAAGACTTCTTGCCAGTAATAATTCTCCCTGCTACTTTTTAAATAAAATTTTTTTTTTGCCATAGATGCTGAGCACTTTAATCATAGATAAGGCTGTGAGTCTGTCATGGCGGTCACGGAAGTCACGGATTCCATGACTTTCTGGGACCCCGTGACTTCTGCAGCAGCTGGTGCTGCTGGCTTGGAGGCCGCTTGAGCTGCTCGAGCGGCCTCCGGGCCAGCCGCATCGGCTGCTGCTAGGGCAGTCTTGGGTCACCGTGCGCCCTTCCCCCAGAGCAGCAGCAGCGGTCTTGGACCACAACCCTCCTTCCTCCCCGGAGCACCCGTGGCGGTCCCAGGTCATGTGCCACTGCCCCTCCCCAGCACCAATGGCACCCCCGGGCTGTGTACCACCGCCCCCCCTTCCTCCAGTCCCAGCAGCCCCAGAGCACCTGCAGCACCCCCAGGATCCCCCTCCAGAGCACCTGTGCTGCCCCCGGAGCCCCCCCTCCAGAACACCCAACATTTATATAGTATATAGGGGTATATAGTACAAGTCATGGACAGGTCATGGGCTGTGAATTTTGTTTACTGCCTGTGACCTGTCCATTATTTTTACTAAAATTACCCATGACTAAATTTTAGCCTTAATCATAGAATAATGTTAAAATATAGGCCTCGTCTTCATTGAAAAAATGAACTATTTTTACACTAGGTGTCAAAGATGGCTTTCCCCAGTCATCTTTCCTGTGGTGTTGAAAATGAACATGTTGGTGTGGAGAGTGTCAACCAAGTTTAACACAGTGCTATAAGTGTCTAGGATGCTTTGCTACAACAGGTATTGAACTCAGTTGACCCTCCTATCACAGTGGGACAACTGTTTTCAGGACAGCTTCGGTTGGGTAGCCATTTTTGACACCTATTGTGAAACACAGTTCAGTTTCCTTGTGTAGAAAGAGTCACTATATTCTTAGTCTCTAAAAAGCTTCACTCACCAAAGTTCAGTCATGCTCTCTGGCATAATGACATATTAAGAGCACGTTACAAAATCAGAGTCAGCTGATCCGGTTATTTTTATTAAGTCATGTATCTTTTCATATACCTATGGACATAATGTAAGAGCACTAAACAGTGATGCAATTAACTAGTGCAAATGAACAATATCCTTATTGGTATTATTTAACAGTATAATCTTTCTGTAATTTTTTAACAGACATGAGAAAGAATATATATATATCAACAGATAAAATCAAAGCTTTCACCTTGCAACACTCAATTTGTATCAGCATTAAAGTAAAAGTCATATTTCAAAAAGCTAAAGGCTGCACTTTTTGCAATTTAGCCTAAAAGTTTATTAGCAAACTATAATGACTATCCTGATTGCAATTAAAAAGGCTCCCAAATGGGTCAACATACTTAAGTGCTATCTGCAATCATTTAGATTTTAACATGATGGTTATTACTTATTACCAAGCTGCACAATGAGATATATTGATTACTTTTAACCTTTAGATCCAAGGATTCAGAAAAGGTCAAGGTAGTACTCTACCTTTCCTGTCTAGTAAGCTTATGGCCTTTAGAAGAATTCTAATGATTCCTATTGGCAAGGCAGATTTGAAATTAGTTTATTCTCTTGGCTGACATAGAAATGATGACGTATTTAAAAATACTGCATGCATAGCACATTTATAGTTTCTGTCCAGAAAGGGCCTAATCTTGCAACATGCTGAGAGCTTCCTGAGAATTGGTGAGTACCCTCAACTCCTACTGACTGTTAGTGGTCTCATATAAGAAGATAGATTACTAGACTGACAGGAAGACTGCAGAATTTGGGCTCTAGGATCATTCTCCACAGGATATAGTCCAAACAGAATACTTTTCAGGCAGATTGCCTTGTAATAAGTTTTTTTACAGCAGTAATTTGGTTGAAATAAAGACAACTACAGTGTGGCTTCAGTAGGTATACAGTCCTTGTTTTAAATGGAATAAAGTAATCCAGTTGAACTACTCTGTTTTACAAGTTAAAAAGATACAGAGAACATTAATTGATCCTTGCAGGCTTCTGGTATTTCAGCTTTCTTTCTCTTTAGTAACATTTGCTTCTCACATTTATATCCTCAAAGTGAACAGAACTCAGGCCCGAGATTCAGGAGAATTATGGGCAAGAGAAACATATAACTGTTATGTGTTAGATTAATTCACAGAACACTTGGCATTATTATTGCCAAGTAGTCAAATTGTTCCAAGTTGTTCCGGAAGGTTGTTATTAATAGTATGTTTTCTGAGGAAAGTTCTGTCTACTTTTGGAACTGCATTTCTGTTGCCAAGGAAACTCCTTTAAGCACAGCATTCTAGGAGCACACTGCTGCTTTTGTTTGCCAGTATCCTATTCATATCATCTAAGTAAGCACTTTACATACTTCAGCCTCTGGTTTCAAATGTTTTAGGTTTTTGTTTATTCGTGTTACTATTTGAAATATAGTTCGTTCTTTTTAAATCCAGGACTAGTCTAAGTTTATTTGTAACAGTTGCATTAAGGAGGGAGGGTTGATTTTTTTTGCAAGTTTACGATAAATTAGGTTTAATTTGAATAATAGCTCCATAGGTTATAGCATTAGTCCTTAAGTGTTAATTATCTTTTCACTCTGAAATTAATGTAGTCATTTCCTACTGACTCCTCTCCACCGTTATTGAAGTGCCGAGGAAAACATGTCATTGAGTTCTGAGCCAGAACTGTTGTTGTGATTAATCCTGGTCACATGGCCAATCTCTGCCAAAAGGAGATCACTGAAAAAAGGTGACAAAGACAGTGATTTCCTGTCAGCAAAGAGTACGACGGGGCTGTCTAGAAGTGATGCAAATGAGGGAAACTTTCACCACGGTTTGTTTGAACCACTTAGGGCCACAGCACACAGAGCTAGAGTGAATGGCACAATGGAGCAGCAGCACACCCAGAGGAGAAAATGAACTGCACCTTCAGAAGAACCGTAGCTTCCATTAGGGAAACAAAAAACTGCTGGAAAGGTTTTTTTCAATTTTTCTTTAGAGGTCCATAACACTTGATGTGCATTTTAATGTTATTTAATAGAGTGAACTTCTTCCCTTTGATAGGATACTTCAGTATTTAACCTGTTCAAAAGCCACATTGACAGATTTTCTTCTAAATCTTTCCAACTGTTGTACCAATTTTTTTCTATTCATTATAGAGTTCATCTTTGCTGAAGACTTAATAATTCAAGAGATTGCTTATGCAGTATGTATTTCAAGCATCTTAAATAGTTTTGTAATCATACATCCAAATATCAAAGGACATCCTGATGTTTTTATTTTGAGTTTTTAAAAAATGTTTATTTAATTTTATTCTCTACATGCGAACAATTTTAACAATCATATCTTACTTATTTAAATGGGGTTTTAATCTAACAGACAATTAAGTTTTACAATTAATCTTCTGGGGAAAATATAGGAATTATCATTAAATTTCTATGTCTCGTACATTCATTTCTAATCTCCAGAGCTCCAATAAACACTGATTTGCTTCATTTTTGAACATTCAAGGTAGAGATATAAAATCCATACCCGAGTTCCCACTGAACGATTCATTAGCAGAGTTTAAATTCTGTGGGCCTGATTCTGCAAACCCTCTGCATGCAAATCCACCTGAAGCCAATGTGAACCCTATATACAAAGAAGGCTTATGGGATCAGGTCCACATGCTATCGATAAAAATGAGGGTTTTCTTATATGTTCAACTCAGCTACAATGATCTTCAGAAATCAATCAGATATCAGAAAAATTTAGATGTTCCTTATAAGTTAATTTCAATTATAGACTAACAGGCTGTAAACCACTCATTCTGTGTTTGCATCTGTAACATATATTAGTCAAATCAGGTAGTTACTTTTTAAAAATTGAAAATGAAAATTGAGTGAATTGTCCCTTTTATCCCTGGGAGAGGGCTGCAGGAGGAAGAAGAATTCTCTTTAGAAGTTGTGCTCAAACATAGGAAAATAAAATGAAAGAGAACCAACAATACTGCTAGTGTATATCATACATGCTTAGAGTTTTAAAAAAATACCAGCTGCACTATACACTCCTGTTTATATTTATAGAAAGAATAAAATAAATTTAAAAGAAGGGAAAACAGAGTGTCTAATAAGAACTGAGAACCCCCTAGTATATTTCAATGCAAAATTAAGCAGAAGGAGTTGGCTTAAATTTATATGAAATCTGAAAATATAGTACTGGGGAAATAGTCTAACCTGTGAAAATGCATTTTATTTTCCCACATGCAATTTTAGCATTTATATATTATATTATGCTGCTTTAATGCATGCTTTTCCCTTCTGATTTACCTGTTTTATCATACCTCCTTTCCATTCATAGACTCCTTAGGGGCAATGATTACTGTTGGTAATAGTGATACCATAGTAGGTTCACTGGCAGAGAAGGCTTGCTGAGCTGGCTCAGAGGTACAATTACTTGTCAGCTCAATAGCTGGGAGGAGGGGATCTGAGGGTTTAGGAGAATCCACCGAAAAGCAGAAAGTGCAATTAACAAGTTCATATTTGAAGCTGCAGTTGATAAAGAATACCTAAAATAAGGCCTATGTTTTCATAACACCCTCCATCATTCAACAGTTTTGATTACTCAGCTGCCTGCATTTCTTTTCAGATTTTCTTCCCCCCACAGAGTAGAATTACTTCCATGTTTAGTATAAAGTGTTGATACCACATGCTTGTGATTGCTAGGCAGACCACCAACGACTCTGAGTCAGATCTTTCACATAGGTAGAGTGTCACTATTAAGAGTATTTGTTATTGACTGTGGGGTGGTTAGCTAGGCTAGGTTTTAGAAATATAAATGCTGAATGTTGTTAGGGGCATGATGTATCCTGGTTACTAAAATCATAGAAAATAGAGATTAAAAAGCCCTGTTTGTTCACCTAATCTGTCCTTTTGCCAAGCAGAGTGTGTGCGCATCCCCACTGTTTATGGTTTTGCAGTGGAAGAACTGCAATTGTACTAGAATAATATATTCTTAAAAGCTTTAAAATTGTGGCTGGGGCTCTGCAAGGAAGAGCTCCACCTGTGGAGACTGCAGAGCGAATGTGCTGAATCCAGTTTGGAATCTGTGCTCATTGACTGTAGGCCTTGCAGATATGTGGGAGCTATAGACCTGACAACTCTCCTATGTCTGAACTTTTCAATCCCAGGACCATTGTACCAGAAGAGGCCAGCATAACTCAGGGCTCTATTAAATCCAGGGAATATTATCTCCCTTTCTGTGATAAAATATTTCTGTATGTGCGAAATAAAGTTGTGTTGGCCATTTTTGTCACCATACTGCACTGCAAACCTTTGAGTAAGTTCCTGTCCTCTTTTATCCCTCCCATTGCCCCACTAACCACTATCTCCCCAATTATATACATTACCATTCATACCTTTCTGACTGCATTTCGAATACATCAAGATAAAAAACATTTCTAAAGGGTGCATAGAATAGTGGGGCCAAGTGCTTCTTGTGATTCCAGTCCATTTTTGTTATTTTTTTAAAAAAATATTAGAATGTTTTGAATTCTTCAATGTAAAACTGAAAACGATGACTACATTAAGACATAGAGCAAAACACTTTGGAAATTGCCCTGTATAAATATACAGTGCCTAAGCATTTCAATCCTGACTTGTAACACATTATTTATTCTAATCCACACATTTTTAACAGTGAGGGTGAATAGCCATTGGAATGAACTAACAAGGGAAATGGTGGATTCTCCATATCTTGATATCTTCAGATCAAGACTGGATGCCGTTCTGGCAAATATGCATCAGCCAAACACAAGTTATTGGGCTCAATAAAGGGGTAACTGGATAGAATTTAAGGGATGTCATATACAGGAAGTCAGAACAGATGGTCCCTTTTTGCCTTAAAATCTAGGAATCTCTGAGTCTATCTAGGGCCGAGACCATCAGCTGTGTGTGAAATTATATATTTAGTTTTCTTTTAATATTAACAAATGACTGAAAAAGAGAGAAACTGAGGCTATTCAACTTAACTTACTTGTGACTTTTAATACGTTAGAGCTCAAACAATATTCTCTGCATGTGAAGGTATTTTATAACCTATTTCATAATTATCTGTTTAGGTCCTTTCAAATAAAAGGACCAACATTAGATAGAATAAAATGCATGAAGAGCATCAACAAATTATAAATTCAAAGCAAGAAAATATAAATTATATTTAATAAATTATCAAATCAGGTAACCTTAGAAGAAAGAAAGCAACTTCTATTTGACCTTGAATGTACCATTTATTCTATAAGAAATAAAAAAAAAAGCTAGAGGGTAGTTGTTTCTTGTCATTATACTATTGCTGATTCTGTAGTTAGTTATTAATTTTATTTTTTATGATTCACAATCTGCTCTTTGAAATACGCCATATGCTCAAAGCAATTCAAGGATGACAACTGTCAGAATTACTCCAATAAAAATTGCCTAAATGAGGAAGATTTACTGCAGCCTGATATTTCTGTGGAAAAAATCTCCCTCCTTTCCCCAACCCCCATCATGCCCCTTGAATACAGTTTCTCAGACACACAGTCAAGCCTGAAACAGTTTTAAGATGAAATCTATATTTTGGGGGACTATTAAAATTATCCATGAAAAAGAAGAACTGATCAAACAATCTGGACTAAGACAGCAATGGCAAATAAGGGAAACAGTATATATTTATTTGACAAAGAGCCTCCAATCAATATGCGAGTTCAAAATCATTTTGCTTAAATCACAAGCAAGTGTATTGACTTAACATGACAATGTCTGCTTTATGTATAACTAATAAAAATTAAATTGGAAGAGTCCTGTAGCCCAGCAGCAGTAAACCAAAATCAAGGCAAATTCCTCTCTTCCCTGAAGAGATCTGAAAGGTGGATAAAAATCCAGCTGAAAGCTCCAATCAAAACACATTTTGTTAAATGCTACCATTTCATTTTTTCTTCATTTTGTTTCAGTCTATTTATTAATGCAGTTTCATTTATTTCTATTCATCTTGAAGACAAATCTTTGTCCTTCTATAGAATTACACCAAATAGAATGTGATAAAGGGAACTTTCTTGCAATTATGATGTCGGTGCAGCCTGTCAGTGCACAGGGGATGGAAATGAGGTTGGGGACAGGGAAGGGAATTCTAATAGACACCATGATACATACAATGAACGTAGCGATATCCTGTGAGAGAAAGACTTGTCAAGCTAATCAGATCTTCTATAGCTAGGTAAAGGCAGTAACGGTAGCTCTAACCTTGTAAAGATGCTGCTGCTGCTCCTCTGACATCATCAGGTCATGGCTGTCCATCACTATAGATTCCATGTCAATCAGCCAATCCCAGAGCTCCTGGTATTCTGAATCAAAGTCCAAAAGGCTGTAGATAAGGAACAAAATGTATTATGCATAAATACAGTCTAGTTGTTAAAATCGTGTATTAGGATAATATATTCTTGAAAACTCATGATGTACCAAGTTATATTTCTAAAGAGACAGTCTGTATTTATAGAGAGTGGACGCAAATAAAAATTGAAATCCAATTTAAACCAGTGACATGACCTAAATTTGGCGAGTGATGCTAGATTCTGACAACTGTAAGCATACTGTACTTGCTGCAAAAATGTAGAAATAAAAAACCCTTAGATAATGTTGCCTAATGGTTTTTAAAGTGCTAACATTATATTTAACAAGCTTCTCTACAATGATCATGATATACTATTATTCGTACCAAAAATATTACTTTCACAGAAAAATGACTCAATCCATTTAGCCATCCCTCTGCTGTCTATCTGCCTATCTCTGCAAATATATATCCTACATTTATTTTCATGGATGAATAGCTAGCATTTCAACTTAACGCTTTAGGATAGGCTTGAGTGAATATGGTAAGCCAGTGAGAACTAAGGCCAGATACAGTATTAGACAGGTGTTCCCTACAGACATGTAAGAAACAAAGGTAAGGACAGGAAGTCAAAACAATGAATCTTTGAATAGCCAGCAATCATTAAAATTCAAAGGAGGATCACTATGGTTTTCAACAAAATAAATCATTAGAATAAGGAGCTTAAAAGGATTAATGTGATTCTCTATTGAAAGCCTAGTGAGTAAGTAAAGCACAGATTCTTCTAAAACACTGTGATATGAGAAAGAAGGTATACATGGAAAAACTGCAAAATTGTCAAAAAAACACCCCTTAAAAGAAATCCTCAAGACTTGTCAATCTGTAACTGACCAAAAGCTTATTAATAGCAATGAACAAAAGTCATCATTGTAGGTCAAATGAGTATATGACAGTGTGTGTTCCTGCCCATGAATTTAATATTGCTTACCGAGGCTAATTTTTTCAACTATTTAAAAACTTTATCTAGTTTTTTACATCTTTTTTATTAATGTTATAAAGAAAGTGAGAAATCCTGCAACAAAGGAACAAAAGAAATAATAATACCAAATATATAATGTATACACTACTGTAGTTTGAATCACCATTAATTAGTGTACCATATCCAAGGTGATTGTGAACGTATGTAGATATAGTTAATGTGTTGTGAGACACCCTCTTTTGAGAGGCAGGAGGGAAGGGCGGAGAAAGCATTTAGTCCTCTGTAATATTACTTCCACCAAGACAACTAAGTACTGTATAATGCACATGTGTTGATTCTGCATTCTCTCTCTAGATCAATCCACTACATTTAGCATACTCTTACTTAATAATTTATGAGGTTATAGTTCCTATCTTGGAAAGGTAAGCAAAGGTGCTATTATAAGGAAGAGCAGGCATGAACAACCAAGTTATTGTGGTTGAAGAATAAGTTTCATTGGAAGTTGAGGGCATTTGTAACCTCTCATGAGGTGTTTGATGGACCTTTATTTTGAAACTAATTGCGACACTACACTCCATATTCTTCATAGAAATATTGCTATAATATGATTGTAGCATAACTATGATACGTTTTGTGCAAGATAAGTTATGTGAGATATCGTTGGAAAGGTTATGATTTGCTGAATATGATTATCCTATTTGTATGCATGTATCATTTTGGTATCTAAAGTTAGGAATATTGACTATACATCTGTACTACCGAAGTGTTTGCATCCAGGGAACGCACACCAGACAGAATACAATCAGTCTGGCTGGCTAGCTGGGGACCAGTCAATGGACCATTAGGGAGAACAATAGGTCTTTGAAGATGCTCATCTCCCACCTTCCTGAGAAGCTTTCTTGGGATGCTACAAACCACCTCTGATTCATGATCGTTTTGACACTGCAGGGTCATGTGATTAAGTCACCTGGTACTGGACTCCATGATAGAATACCAGTATTTTTCCACTGAGGGGGGAGGAACCACACTGAAAAAAAAAGGATTCCTGCCATATGTAAAGCCTATTTAAGGCAGGGGAGGGACATTTAAAGGAGGGTTGGTTCTTCACTGAATCCCCGCCCAGGATGACTCCTGGAAAGATCAAAGAAACAAAGACAAAGTGGGGGAGAAGGACTGAACCCAGCCTGGGAAGGTATCTGGCCTGTGAAAGAAATACCTGGAGTTTTAAGCTGCAAGCAAGAGCAGTTTGCCTTCAAGAGACTCTGCAATCTGCCTAAAACAACATTTAGGGTGAGAAATTACTATTTGTAACCAGTTTCTTTAGTATCTAAGCATATATTGCATCTTTGTTTTATTTGCTGGGTAGTCTGCTTTGATCTGTTTGCTATCCCTTATAATCACTTAAAATCTATCGTTTGTAGTTAATTAACGTGTTTTGTTTTCTCTAAAACCAGTTTGTGGAATTCATAACTGGGTGGAGGCAAAAAGCTGTGCAGATCTTCCTCCACATTGAGGGAGGGAGCGGATTTCATGAGTTTATGTTGTACAGCACAAGATGATACAATTTTGGGTTTACACTGCAGAGGGGGTGTGCACTTGAGTGCTGGGCAATTCCTTAGTTGAAGCCTTCCCATTGAGTGCTGATTTCAGGGTCTGTGTCTTTCTGCAGCTGGGTGTGACCCTACCTGTATGTGCTGGAGTAGTTTGAGGTCCTGGCTCAGCAGGATAGTGTAAGGGAGCCCAGCCTGGTGGGGTAGGTGGGCTCAGTGGTACCCCAGTACATCAGCTGGCACCCAGGAATCGGGAGGGGGCAGCCCGTCACACTAATATAAAACTATAATTTTCATAAATAAAGTCCATGGTATTCAGACTGTTGTGTAATAGAATCCTTACCTAAACCTCAGAGAACTGACTAACCATTCTGCATCTTCAATACTCAATTTTTTGATATTATGTCTCCGCCAAAAATTATCCCAGCTCATAAAAACTGACAGGGTAGAATGCTGATTATTAAAGACATATTTTTATCAGGCAAGGGGCCAAATTTTCAGCTGGTGTAAATTGGTATAGCTATACTGGCTTCCAGGGTCTTCTCAGTTTACATCAGCTGAGAATCTAGCCCAAGAATTAGTGATGGATTGAACCAAAATCTGGATCCAAACACTCCACTCTTTTGGCAGAATAGGTCTGGGGTGGATATTTCAGAATCAAAACCCATAAATGGATTAGAATTTTAATATAATGAGCAGAATTAAAGTTCTGAATCCAAACACATCTCGCACACTGGGGCTTCAAAATCCAGATCTGAACCAAGATCTAAATTTTGCTATGCAAACCCATGTTTAATTATTATGAAGTTTGGTTTAGAAGTTGTCAAAAATATGTTTTGACATAACTATGAACTGCTTAAAAAAATCCCTTGCTTTTAAAGATATTCTATTTTTAAAAAATGTATAAGCTATTATTAATTTGATAAAAATGTATAAGATAACAGGACCAAATAAAGAAGTTAACAAAATGGGACAAATGTAGGTTCAGTGATAGGTTAAGATTAAAATATAGCTGTCAACATTTCTGTTAGGTTGAATATTCCTTTTCTATTCAGAATCCATTTTTTCTATGCATAGCATGTAATTTTTCACACTGCCTGAGGCAGAATCAAGAGCTTAGCTTCTGAAATACTGTATATCTGCTAGATGCAGGAATTACAAAAATGACTTGATTTTGGTGCATTAACCAAGTCCACTTTAAAAAATGTAGAGCAAGTGTTTCTGGTCCAAAATATTCATCCAATAAAGGAATTCCAATAAAATTCATCCAAGAGGAATGCAACAAAGTGTGTTAAAGAACAAATAACTAAACTTCCTTGAACATAGTTTTATGGTTAATACACTAAACTCATTTTAGCAACATAGTGTTTGTAATGACATTAAGGTATATTTTAGCTTGGTAAACAGGAAATAAGATATGCAGAATTGCATGGCTTATCCCTTGAACCCTAAACATATTTCTTAATGTATGGACATCAATTTATTATTTTGAATGAAAATTCATGAGCCCCTTTCTTATGAGAAAACCAGTTCATCTGTGCCATTAATAAATAAAAAGGAATGTGGAGCTATTTCCATTAGCCATTTTTTTTCATGTTTGACACGTACCACCAGATTGTATTATTTCTTTGATGGCATAGCTCACATGGCATTTAGAAGTACTGTAAGCATAGTAGTATGCCTGCCAAAAAAAAAACCAAAATCCAACCAGATAAAATATTCTTTCGACTTTCTGGGTCATCATCTGTTGGATCTCCTTTCCATAAGCATGCGATTGAAGTATTATAGAGGAAATCAAATTTCTGACCATAACAGCTTTAAAAAATAATATTGCTTTAAATTCTGTGCATATCTGGAGCATTCCATAATGTTCAGTCAATGCACTCAAAGCCTGATCCTGCAGTCCTAACTACGGTCTAATGAGTACTGCCAAAGGACTGAAAGAAATGGTCCTGAGACATGTGCAATAGTTTACTGAACACAGTAAACATGGGTCCGAACTAAAACTCTGATATCATCATGCCACCAACTCTGAGGGTGTTCAGAATCTGAACCTATGTAAGTATCAACATTTTGCAGCTGGTCTCTATTACTCCTTTGAGCTCTTTCCACACACATGGTGGCCATTGTTCTCCTGCAGCAGATCCCCATTCTTTTCTCTTTCATTCCCTCTATAGCCATTCCTATGCAGACATTAACCGATCCCTCTTCATTTTCATTGTAACTATCCTTATTCTGCAGACATTCCCCAATCCTTTGTAGTCCCACCTCACAGACTTTCCAATTTGCAGATACTATCTTACTGGTCCCATTTTAATCATCTCTTCCCTGCACCTAATCTACTTCTGATCTATTCCCACTGTAGATATATCTCCCCCATTTGCCAAGTCCTCATTCTTACCTTGTTCGCACTGTAGGCATTCTCCCCTGAACAGGCTCCAAAGGCCATGCATCAGGTCTCTAATATATGGGCATTCCCATGCTACTCCTCAACATAGTACCTTATCATAGTATCAATAGCAAGCACAAAATTTGGATATATGTGCACAGAGGGCCAAATATTAAAAAACAGCCCCTAATCTTGTAGTTGCAATCAAATGTGGGCAAACCTCAAGGGTTAGATTTTCAAAGGGGCCTGAGGGAGTTAGACACTCCACAACCCATTGATATGGAGGTCAGCAAAGGTTGGCGCCCTTTGTTCTGTAGGCCCCTTTGAAAATCCCAATCTAAATTGGTAAATGGCTGATTTATGGATGTTAAGCAAGAGGTTAAACATCTAAAATGCTGTCATTTTCATGTGCAATTTTGTCTTTTACATGTGCAATGCTTGCCATTGATACTATGATAAGGTACAATGTTTAGGAACACCATAGGAATGCCCATAAATTAGAGACATGTTGCATTTCCCTTGGAAAGTTAGCTCTGACAAAGCTGTCCCAATGCACCAGAGGACTGTGGCCAGAATGTTTGCAGTAGGTAGATCAGCTATGGACCTAGGCATTACTACAGGGGAGGGAAATATTCAGATCATGGGGATAGAGCAAGGCATTTCTCCATTGGCATCAGTGGAAATTTTAAAAAAATCCCTATGGAGCCTGTTCAAGGAAGAATGTCTATAGTGGGAATGAGCGACAATACAAACTTTGTAATTGGGGGAGATATATCTACAGTGGGAACAGCTGGAGAAGAGATTATGTACAGGGAATCAGACAGATGACAAACTCATTAGACACAGAAATCTCAACAGACAACAGCTAAAGTAATTATTAGAGCTGGTTGGGAAACAGTTTTCCCAAATAGATGCCATTTGGGATGAAACTGAGACCTTTTGAATTTTTTTCATGAAAAACCAAAAGGAGAGACAAAGAAAGAGCATGTGCCTGTATTAGAATAGTCTCGTGGTCAGAGCAGCCAGCTGGGAAAGGAGAAACCCAAGTTCAAATCCTTCATCTGCCTAATTCAGGGTGGTCTCTCTTAATCTCTCCTGTTGGAGCTGTTCCATATAAATAACTAAATATTGATTGTCCCAGAGTCAGAACAAATGCCCAGTGGTTAGGGAACTCACCCAGGATGTTGAAAGGCAGGGAATTGAACCTGGGTCTCTCACAGCGCCCTAATCACCAAACTATTCTGGAGTGGGTTTCTTGCCTGGTATCATTTTGACCAAAAATTCCATTCTGGACCTGAGAAACCTTCCTGTCAAAACAGCTATATTTTCACTAAAAGTTCTGGTTTTGACTAATCAGCAATTTTGGTTGAAACAACCGTCAATCAAATATTTCCTGGCCAGATCTAGTACTTATAGCTTTCAGTCAGTACTGGACTGGGCCATATTTAAACCAGAAATCCAGAAATGAAAGGCTTCACATTCACCTACTAAGGGTCTAGTAAAACGGTCTCTAAGGAAGTTTGTTATAAAAAGATACTGACATGTCATGGAAGTCTTTGGAAGAAACATACTAGGAAACCCGAAAGCATCAGAACAAATTAAGAAATAAAGAGAAATAAAGGATGACATAACAGGCTTAGAAAAGGCTGAAGTTTAAGGGTATGCAAAATTTTTCATGTAGATAATGGGCTGCTATTCGGAAAAGTTAGGTAGCTCTAGGAGCGAAGCAATTAATGTAGATAAAATTATACAGAACTCATTAATTTTTGCATTAATAAATATGACAATAAATATACATAGCATGTTACCTTGTATCTTGGTTAAGGAGGAAAAATCCTGGCTAGCATAGCAGTAAGAAAGAAGATCATGTAAAAAAAGCACAGATCAGAGAGAATAAAACAAAAAGAATAGTTTCCTACCCATTACTTCCCACTGTGTGAACTTTTGACATATCAGCAAACTCTTCCTTTCGCTTGCTACTACTGTTGTACTGTTCACTATACAGCTTTAAGGACATCTGTTCAACAGCATCTCTTTGTGCTTCCAGATAGCATAGCTGAACCTCAGCCTAGAGAAAGAAAACAAAGAGGAAAACACTTTTTTTTTTTCATTCCAAAGGAATGCATTTAAAATGACTACTTTTGGACTGTACCAAACAATTTAACCAAATTTCTTTCTTCCCTTAATAAGGCTGGTCCTATAAATCAGATCATAGTACAGTATATTACCTAGCGTATAACTGGACCATTTAAGTTCTTATCAAAGCATGGACCTTATGTCCCATGAGATGTATATCTAGCAAAATGCTAAATAAAAATGTTTGTCTGTATGCGTGTGAGCGAGCAAGTGATATTAGAAATATCACATTCTGAAAAAATCCAGCTAAATATATAAAATAAAGCTTCTTGCACATTTCAGAAGCTCATCTTCATCTCTTGCTAACAAGATGACGATGCTTCAGAGTTAATTATACTTGCATTGTTTTGTTAAATTAATAACTGTAAATTAAAACAAAGGGACTGGCATTGTTCACATTCTATTTTTCCCTATCTAGTTTCCAGTGATTACTCAGAAATCTTGATTGCAAGGAAGAGGCAATAAGTTAGATGTGCTGTTTTCCATCAGTCTATGTGCCTAGCCAAAAGAATGTTGAATAATTTTTGGCATCAAAACTTATTGAACAGACGCTTTATTTATTGCAGCTGTGGTGATCAGTTGGATTCTGGAAGTCAGAGCACCAGATGACATGGGAATAATGTTTGCTTTTTGCTGTGCTTGCCCCTGGGTAGCAGGGAGAAGAACAGAGGGAAGGATAAATTCAAAAGCACTTTGGGGCCAATATGCTGTTGTTTTCCTTTGGTAAGGGTGCACTAAAATAAAAACCACAGACATTACAAATTCTGATAAGCTTCAAAAATGTCACTTCTTTGTAACTTAATTCCATATTCCTATTAGTAATAACATGTTCAGTCAATCACATGGTATGGCAGCAAGATGAATGCACTAGCATGGAGGAAACCTTGGTTTGGAAATGATCTTCACAGTCCAAGCAAAATGAAAGAGAAGTGTTTGCTCTCTGCGCAGAGGGTAACAGTGACTTCTATCTATGATAACAGCCATTTGTGATGTAGAGAAAAAGTGCCAAGATGAAAGTGCTAAAACAGGGAAAATTTCCAAAGCCCAGAATAAGGATGCATATTATGGGCCATGTTTGGACTGGGAAGAAAAAATAAAGGAGTGCCAGCAACATATGCTTGAAAGTAGTTTTGGACACTTATATAATCTTGTGGTTACCTGGATTATGTGAAACTTGTTTATAACTTGTATTAGCATTGATGTATTTTTTACCAAGACGTATTATAGCTAATTTTGAAATACCATTTCCATTTTAACTTCCTTTTTCAGTTGCTTATAGCTTTTCTCCAAAAATCACTCTTTGTAGTGAATCTTTTAATGTTTGGGTTTAACCCAGATATGATTTTTGGGACAATTTGAAGAAAATCCATTAATCCATCTTCTGAATAGCTGGAACATAAAAAAACTTCCAGTGCTTTTCAGTGCTCAAATAAGTAAATCATAAAGCTTTATTTTAAAGCATTATACTTGACATGTATGTAGTCCTGAATGTGGAATGTCCATTTTGCCTTCTTTGAAGAAATTTGATTATGAAAGAAAGTTATTTAAAAATAATTAATGTATAAACAGTATGCACAATATATAACTTTCCTTACTGATTTCATCATGCACTAAAGTGCTGTAGTCCAAGTGTTCACAGATGTACAATCTTTCTTGAAGAGGGTTGACTTGATTCTGTCAATCTTTCAGTCCTTAAGATATTTTTGTTTGGTATCACTGAGCAAGTTTATAGTGTGCTGTATATATCCTCTAAAGAACTTTGATCTCATACGCAGGCTGAACACTGCTCAACACCAATTTCTCGTCGTAAGAGCACTCTTCAACTTAACAATTTGTCATCTGTGTAGCCATTTATACATTTTAAAACAATCCAAAAACAACAAGATTGTGGATATACTGTACAAGTATAAAGACAATCTACGATTAATTAATTATGGAAGTTACATATAGTTACCAATGAAAAGGCAGTACCAGAATATGTGAAATTATCGAAATATTCTGGTTGAATATATCTAATCTCATCTGGTTTTACCAGATAAACTAGGTTGGGAGTGGTCAGTAGTGTGATGAGACCCCTGAAGAAAAAGGAATCCATGGAACACAGACTGCTGTTTACAGACCTCAGAAAAGACTACCAGTAACAGAGAAATCAGAGTTCTCTTTAGCTTAACAAATAGTTTCCTTCTGTGGGTTATTGAGGTTCCAGGTTCAATCTCTTTCTGGAGTGGATTCCTCACCCACAAGGATAATCTTTCATTTGAAGTTTACTCATTTTGATGCCTTTATGTATTCTTCACTGTCCACATCACGCATTGCAGTTTTCATTTATTCTTGCCAGAAAGCACTTATTCATTAGCTGTTTTTATTTTAGTTATGGTTGAGGTGGCACTTTCATTCTAAACCCCTATTGTGAGTGGCTGATAACTTTCCAAAACAATTACCGTATGAAATAAAATTTCCCATGATTGTTTTCAGCCTAGAGGTGAATTCTTTTGGAAAGTTTAAAGAAAACAATTTTGCTTGCTTTGAGGATGGAGTTGCAAATGAAGATGCATTTTTAACTTAGCAAAATAATTATTTTTCTTGTTTTCACTAATTAAAAAAAAATTAAATTACCCATATAAAAAAACTACATTAAGCACTCAAAAAAGTCAGGAAATGCCCATGATTAAATTTTTACATGCAACCTGAAAGCTGGCACCTTCTTCATATGTATTAAGAGATAGTCTTTAATGATATGAACACATGCTAGTTCTCAAATGACATAATATACTGCCATACGAATTTTCCTAAAATTTTAGATACACACATATAATATTTTTTCCATAGAGTTTTCTATAGATTTTAAGAAAAAAAAGGGGGAGGGGGATAAAAAGAAGCAGCTTCTTGCTACAGAGCTTTGAAGTTCTGCTAACTTTCAAAAATATGGCATTAGCATGTGGAGACTCCTCACCGGCAAATCTTACAAGCTGCATAGCTGGGAAGGCATTTGGTAGACTTCTTTGATTGGCCCTTGGACACCTTACAAAATGCACTGCAGGCTCCCTTGATTTCTTTGCAGCTTAGTGTTCAAAAGAGTCCTCCCTCAAGTCATCCTACACCTTCAGTATACTTTTTCCTACACAGCTAAGTTAGACACACACACACACAAATACACACAGGTAACACAGTCTCTCTTAGCTGTACATTTTGAACTTACTAATAAATTCTGTACAAAATTTCAATTGACATGGACACAATGAAGACAGACGCATGCATGGAATTAAGTGGAAGGCTGAAACTTTTGTTAAACTTTTAACACGGGAACGGTGCTACCTGCCCATCACTGATACTTGCCTATACCAGACATTTAATTGGTTCTAGTGCAGGAGTTACAAGGCTCCTTACCATATAACTCATAATGCGGGGTAGGCTATCCTCAGTAGGGTTGCCAATATTGTATTTCAATAATAAGGGACTGTTGACAACCCTAATCCTCAGTTTACCCCTCCAGAACTCAGTTCTCTCTGAGTCTTAGCACCCCCACCCAGCTATGAGTGGGCAGAGGGTTGCAGCAGGGTGGGGACCTCGGCCCGTGAGGGCTACAGGGTCTGACCTTGGTCTGAGAAAGCTACAAAATCTAACCTGGGCCTGGGAAGGCCACCCTATAGCATGGTCTCACCCTATACCATGAGCCCAAGGCTCATCAGCAATATCACAGGTCTTTTACCTCTAGGAACTGTTCATTTTATTCTCTTAACCACACGGGAAACAGACTGCAAGTTGCTATGAATAAACAGCTCTAACCAAGTACCTCAGTTAGGTACTAAGCATGTTCCTACTTAACTCACTGTGGCTTGAAGGTGCTGCGAGAAAGGCAAAAACCTCTGTGGTCCTCTGCCAGTTGGCCCATGGGAGAAAAAATTCCTTCCTGACCCCTAAACCAGCGATTGGTTAGATCCACAGCATCTGTCAGGCCAGATTTCCATTCCTAGTTCAGGGTGGGTAGGGTGGGGCTGCTGGAATGGAGCTGTAAGGGGCTCTACATGGCTCTGCACCAGGTAAATTCTGGGAGCTGGGGAATAATAGCCAATCAGCAACCCTCCTCCCCCAGCTGGCCAATGGGTGCCAGAGACTCTCTGGGGAAGGAGCTATCTATTGTTAGGGTTACCAGATAGCAACTGTGAAAAAACGGGACGGGGGTGGGGGCTATATAAGAAAAAGTCCCAAAAAATGGGACTGTACCTTTAAAAACGGACACCTGGTCACCCTACCTATTGTCCCTTAAGGAGTGTCTCCCTCCTTTGCTCCTGGGACTGTCTCCCTTCACTGCCAGTCCCATCAAGTTCTCTGACCCATTGAGGCAGGTGGGTGGCATATGCATGAATGATTTCTAAAGGCGCATAGAAAAGTCTAAAAAAAATCATCTCTCTCCATCCCTTTAAGAGTACACTAATCCCCTCGAGTACAGAGACAATAGGGACTTATCATCAACAGCCTATGGACTGCCAAGCAACAGGATGATCTTCTAGTCCACAAAATCAGATCCAGGTGTACGTAGACTTGAGAGACTATTGCATGTAGTGAGTTTATAGGCAGCTCAGCTGCACTGCTATCATGTAGGTGGCTGCAGACCCAGTCTGCCGGCTTGTGACTACAATTCTATTTACCTGTCCCTACTCAGTTGTTGAGCAGTGGATTGTGGCAGGGTACTACAAGTCAGGGGGATATAATGGGAAAAGGGAGGAGACGACAAATTACTGAGAGTAGAAGTGAGAGAGAACATGAACAAATGTGGCTGAGACAGGAAATAGGAGGATGAAAGCACAGGATGGAAAATGAAAGGAGAGGAAGGTTGAAGCAAGGAAAAGGGGAAAACGGTAGAAGCCAAATGGGGAAAAAGAAAAAGAGAAAGAAAAAGGTAAAGAAAATATAAGAGAGGAACAGACATCCATTATTCTCTTCCCCACAACCTCCCAGCTCACTAACCTTCTTGTGCTGACCACCACGATCTACACTAAAACCATACTCAGTGAACCCTGCTACCTTACAGGACTACTATTCCAGTTTTTTACCTTGAAAATATGATCCCTGAATAAATCAACTATTTTTAAGGATAGCTGCTGTCTTCAGTTATTGTAAATATTTGCAGCAACTCAAACTCAGGTAGCTCAGAGCTTCAGATGGATCCTTCTGATTTCTTGTGTGTATGAATTCATCTATCACACTGTTATACTTAAAGGGTTTTTTCAGTTCATGTTCTACTGACATCATTGCAAATCCAGAGAGGCTTTGAAGACCTCAGGTAGCTATTGATCAGTTTAAATTTCAAAAAGCTATAATTTGCAGGAGCCTCAGTAAAAAATCACAGTCCAGAAAATGTGCAATACAACACAGAAGTCTGAGTAAATCTGATGCAGTCTATTCTTAAAAGTAAGATTTCTTCTGAGGTAATGAAAATATAGTTTTGTATCATTTCAGCATGACGCTGTAGCTTCATTGTAACAGGTTTCAGAGTAGCAGCCAGAATGATTACTTGTTTTAGTGCTCAGCAGATCTGGCAAGCTCAACTAAACCACTTTAATATTTTTAGGTTGGCCTATGAAACAATTTTTTGCTCCCCCTCCAGCAACTATAAAAGACTGCTGTCCACCACAAGCACACCACTGTGTACAAGACCAGACTGAGAATTCTGAGGAGGGTTAGCGTGGAGATCCTTTGGTATCACCCCAAACTTCACTGACAAATTGAGTGTAAAATGGGTTTTTTTGGGAAGATGTTTGCCTGGATTCCTACTACAAAAGTGGAGCACAGCAGCTGCTTGCGCTTGGGGTGAAATGGGGGTTGATGTCTGTGAAAAATTGGTAATATTTAACAAAAATGGCAAGGAACCATGAGGTGTGGTTTTGAGAGCTGCTAGGGGCACAGGTACAGGAGAGTTCTGTCTCCATTCCGGTGAATGTTAGGATTCATAAAGCACTTTTAAAACATTAGTGCTTAATAGTCACGAAAGCCTGTGAGGCAGAGAAGTATTACTATCCCCACTTGCCTTGCCTAACTTTACCTAACCAAGTCTGAACATTTTGGCTTTTGACCGAGCCCACAGAGGGAGTCAGTGTCAAAGCTGGGATTAACCTCTTGCTCTCAGTCTCACACTATTGAGATGATCTCCCTTGTGGTCAGAGGTCCTACTGGCTGCTCAGCAGAGAAGCTGGCTCAGCTGCAGGCTGCCTGTAGTAGGCATCTTGCGATGGTCACATTCAGCAGTAGGCTGAGCAGCACTGCACCCTACAGTTGGAATTAAGCTGGGGTCTGTCCAAAAATCAAGGGATGTAGAGCTCTGATTTTTCTGAAACCCTCTAGATCAACTCCAGTAGGCTGCGATGGGATTGTGAATAACTTGGTACCTTCAGGAAAACTCAGGGTACAGTTTACAACCCTAGCAAGCAATTTGCATTGGTTTACATTTTCAAGGCTATTGGCACAAAGAAAAGAGCCCGAAACTTAATTAAAAAAAAAGTAAAGATTTTCCAAATAAAGGGAGGAGACTGTGGCTGCGGCTTTTGCAGGCCCTCAAAGACTGGTTCTGCATGTCAACATTAAGTGCTTTCCACTATAAAGGTTACCATGTAACATAAATGGTAATCAGTGACAATACAAATCAATGAAAATACATTTTATTTCTTGTTAGACCTGCTTGTTTGAGTGACCTTATTCGGTAGTGAAGAAAGACAAGACACTGGATAATGGCTGTTAGTGTGTGAGGGGGGGAAGGACATTGTAAGGTTATACTGTATAAAACCTTGAAGTGACTGTAGAGCCAACTGAGTCACTCAGAATTTACACTAATGTAACTGAGATCACAACCTGGCTTTAGTGTTCTACTGTGAAGGGAAGATTCCAATAAATATCACCAAATTGGTGAGAAAAAGAAAGTGTTTACAAACACTACTTTCCATGGAGTACTACAAGTTCTTCTGATATGAAATCTATCACTATAAGCACAGTATTCTATGATTTAAAAATACAAAAGTACAATAAATTAAACTGAATTTGAACTGTGTAACTTGAACTAAGCCCTATTATCCCCTCTTTAAATAGTGCTGTAGAAAATACTATTTCACTAACTTGTAATTATCAAATAATTTTACACACACACACACACACACACACACACACACACACACACACACACACGTCCCAATTCTGCAAACACTTATGCATGTGCTTAACTTTAATTGATGGGGACCACTCATATAAAGTTAAGCATGTGTTTCAATATTTGCAGAATTGGGGCATTATTAGGTACTGTTATTATATATATACACATTTAAAGAAACTTCAAAGTAAATATTTACATTTTAAATCTACCACTTGTTTCTTGAAATTACTTTGAATTTTAAATACTTTATTAGTGAATAGTATTCTTATTTTATATCCTAATATTTTTGATGCACTGAGATTTTGTATACATTTGTTCTGACAAAAAGGAACTAAATAAAAATGCAACTACTACTAAGATGATGCTATATGGTTGCCAGGTGTCTGGTTTTCGACTGGAATGCCCGGTCAAAAAGGGACCCTGGCATCTCCGGTCGGCACCACTGACCAGGCTGTTAAAAGTCTGGGTGGTGGCATAGTGGAGGCTGGGGCTAAGGCAGGCTCCCTACTTGCCCTGGCTCCACACTGCTCCCAGAAGTGGCCGCCAGGTCCCTGTGACCCTTAAGCGTTGGGATGGCCAGGGACTGGGAGGCTCCAGGCTCCATGTGCTGTGTCCGCCCAGAATTCCGGCTCTGCACTCCCATTGGCTGGGAACCGGACCAATAGGAGCTGCGTGGGGTGGCACCGGGGGGGGAGGGGCGGGTAAAGCAGCATGCACTGCGCCAAGCTGTCTGGCTGCCCAAGCACCAAGAGGCCGCAGGGACCTGGCGGCCGCTTCCTCGGAGCCATGGTAAGTGCTACCAGAACCCCGCTGCAACTCCCTGTCCTAGCCTAGAGTCCCCTCCCACATCCCAAACCCCTCATCCCCAGCCCCACCCCAAGCCCACACCCCTAGCCAGAGCCCTCACCCCCTCACCTCCCCACACCTGAACCCCATCCCGGGTCCCCTTCCTGGACCTCAAAGCCCTCATTCCTGGCCCCACCCCAAAGCCTGCACTCCCAGCCCAGAGCCCATACCCCGTCCTGCACCTCAATCCCCTGCCCCAGCCTGGTGAAAATGAGTGAGGTTGGGGAAGAATGAGCAACGGAAGGGTGTGTGTGTGGGGGGGGGGGGATGGAGCTAGCGGGGCTCAGAGAAGGGGCATGGCAGGGGTGTTCGGTTTTGTGTGATTAGAAAGTTAGCAACCCTATGATGCTATATGATAGAAAAAATATGAAGTGTTACTATTTGGTATTAGACTGCATCATTTATGAGCATGCTACATGGTAATTATTTAAATAATATAAACTTTCAAGCTGATACATTTTTCAAACATTTCAGACAAATATAAATCAATTCACTGGTCAGATTTTTTTAGACGTTTTCTCATGCTTAACTGCAAAGGCTGTTTGACTTTGCAACCAATTCTATAACTGCACCCACATGAGGTAGATTCTTGTGCCTGCATAGAGTTCCACTGACTTCAGTGAGGCTCAGCATGAGTTGTAGAATCATGCCCTAGACATGTATGCATCCGAAGAAGTGGGCTGTAGTCCACGAAAGCTTATGCTCTAATAAATTTGTTAGTCTCTAAGGTGCCACAAGTACTCCTGTTCTTTTTGCGGATACAGACTAACACGGCTGCTTCTCTGAAACATGCCCTAGACTGTAAACTCATCTAGGCAGGGCCTGTCTCTTAATATGTGTTTGTACAATGATTAGCACAAAGAGGCCCTGGATTCTTTGTGGGGCCTTTGGCACTACTGCCGCATAAATGATAAAAAAATAATAATACTTACAATGGAGGTCACCAAAATAGGTATCTATCCTCCAAACAACGAGAAAGGCAATTCTCTTTCATATCATGAACAGAGCTGTAGTCTCATGAAAATTTACACCAGTATGATCACTATAAATTTGGGTGACATCCACTATCCTAATAATCCAAAGCACTTTGTCTCCTTTAAATTTATTCCCCTACCTCATTTGATCCTGCAGTGAAACAAAAAGATGTAGTTATGATATCATAACATCTTCTATGCCGTCAGACTGTGCTATTGTAAAGAGATGAATATGATTTCACTGCAGGATCAAGCAGAAGTAGCTAAGCTGGGAAGGAGCATATATTAATGCACAAATGATTTAATAAATTTATTTAATAATAAAGCTATTCAGGAAAGTGCTGGCTAAGAGCATTGTCTGACTATACTGAAAGGACAGGAGCCACTTGATCAAGTTGCAACTTTATTATTAGATGTCTGGGACTACCTGGCAGGTAAATGTGTACAGTGCAGGTAACTCCATGATCATTTCAACATCTACCCGAGGGTTCCTGCCAGCCCCCACACCTTCCTTTTCCATCCAGATTCCCTAGCCAACTCATTGCTGGGATCTTACCATCACCCTCCCCTCGAACAAGAAGGGTTAAGGTGGGCTATAAGAAAGGGGGGGTGGGTTGGCTCCCTGCTGTTCCAGTCATAGGAGCCCTGAACCCCATCCGTTGGCCAACTGGTGGTGAGGGAAAAATTCCTTCCCAGCTCCCAACCAAACCTATTATTTTGTCATCTCCAAAGGGAGGGAGGTGGGTGGTGCACTGCCAAGTCTGGGAAAAGTGGCTTCTCCCGCCGGGCTTGCCCTTTATCGACTCCTCAGCCCTTCCGGTTTCTGGGGATAAGTCAGCATCGTCATGCTGACCTGCTCTACTTTTGCAGCAGCTCCTGAGCCTCTCACTAACCTCCCTTCCTCCCACCCTTAATACGCTATACCCCCTCCCAACTTAAGGTGCAGTCATTTCTCTTGGTATAAATATTCTTTTTCACATTTGACTAAATGAAAAATAAAAAGTTATCTCCACATGATGACCATGTACAAATATCATTAAGAATATATAGGATCAGGAGACAATCATGAGGTAATCATTAAAAAGCTAAAACAAAGCTTTATCAGTAATGACAGGTAAATTATTATACACCAAGACTGACTTCATAGCAACAGCAACAACTTAAGATGTGGATGTAGACAACCATTTTGCCATGTATAAACAGCAGGCAAAGACTGTTGCTTCTTTGAGTTTATTTATGGGCCTCACAGAAAGCATCAGCCTCTTGAAGTATCTGACACCTACTCAGGTCGGGGGAACTGTAAAAAGATAACTGTTTTAAACGTAAAATATTTGTATTGCTGAGAGGTCAGCTTCACTGCTACTGACTTCATGGCAATTTGCATACAATTAAAGCATTACCCATAATGTTCAGAAATTTTAATTTTAAAGCTATGCTGTTAAAGATGTTTGCTGAATTGTAAGCATCTAAGACAGCTGGGAAATCTGTTAACACTCCTGAGTGTTAACAAATAGTTACTGTATTTCTGTCTTATTTTGGTATCTGTTTAACAATACAAAAAAAAAAAAGCAACCCTCACCCTCCATTTTACGACAATGAACAAGATCACATCAGAACAGTAATAGAGATAGCTTCCCTTATTATTTTCAATATATTTAAGTTTGTTAAAATGTCACTATTTTATTATATTTTTGTAGAAAAAAGGGGATTATTTCTATTTCCCACATCATTCTAACTGTTTTTCTTATTAAATCTTTCAGCCCAATAAACGTGAGCATCACATTTGTGTTTCTATGCTGTGTTTGTGTTCTCGTTCTCCTCTCCTGAACTCCACCACAGCAATCTTTATTTATTTCCTGGCTGAAAAGAAAAATTAAAAATGTATAATGTGAAGATACAATCTTTGTTTCCCTTGCCCTGCTGGACTAGTGCTTGACTTCAACATATATTTATGCTGGCAAATACTGCTATTAACTCAGTTACCGTACTACATGAACTACAGTTCCTTTGAAATTCTATAAAATAGTTGTCCTTAGATGATAATAGAAAGGAAGGAATGAAGTAGGAACAACAAGAATTACTTTACATACTAATAACAACAATTTAGTTATCAAAACAGTACTGAACAAGCATGCCTTTTCATACAGTTCTTTTAAAAATTTAGCTTCCTAGGGTTCTAATAGCATTTTCCTATGGTTCAGGAATGCACAGTAGCACTCAACCCAGTGCCTATATCCTTATTTCAAAGAGAATCATTCAAACCGACATCCACCCTGTCAAGAAACTTGACTTTGAGCTGCTAATGCAGAATAAAAATCAATATAAATTTTGATCATTTGATGAATATTTGCTTCTTTCTTTAGTGCTTAGGGATTTAAAACTGAAAACTGCTGAATCAAGTCATTCTATTTTTTTGTGTTTGTGCCAACACCAATTTACTACCCTCCTGAAAGTTCCTGAACAAGATGTCTCATGTGGCAAACATGTTGGTTTTTCCTGTCAATCATAACAGTGCGCCAGTAGGGAACCATAAACATTTCCTTTTCATACTCTTAGTGTTTCAAAAAGGAGTATTTTGATTACTTCCCTGGAAAAGATAAACTTGACTTATTTAGACATATTGTAGAATGCCTATGCCTGTTATTCTTGGAGTGCTGTTATGCCTAAATTGATACTATCTATTAAAAGTTAAACACTTTATTTTTGGCTCCAGTGACCTCACACAAGAAACAGAGTTTGCAGACAGAATTCACAGCAAGCAAATCCCAGTAACACCAACAAGACGAAGAGCTTTGCTATCTTTCACCGTGTATTTTCTGAAAGATGGCAAAGAAATTCTGGCTGCTATAATCAGCACCAACACTTCACAATATTATTGAGAATGAAAAGAAGACAGGCAGTAGAAAAAGCTCCAAGGCTTAGCAATTAAGATGTGACTTCAGTTTGTAGCTAGTTTTAAAAGAAATATATCCTCATTTTTAATATAATGGACTTTTAAAATATGTCTATTGAAATCCTATGTTTCCATCGGGATCTTTTCAAGAAAAAAAGTTTCTAAATTTGAAAAAGTCTAAGATTACTTTAACAAGGACTGCAAATACAAGCAATTTTCATCTTGGAAGACAAAAATTATACATGGCACAGTGGCAGAAGGGCTTTATATTAAGGAGCAATTTTGCTGGTTTCTTATAAATTAAATAAAAGTGGCAGCAGCTGTCTTTCAGAAGGCAGATACAGGCTTGTACAGTCTTATGATATTATGTAGACAGATGTTTTAAATAAAATAAAATATTTAGATTTCTAGATACCTTGCTAGATACAAAGGCAATTATAGGATGTCTTTGTTAAATTAAATTTCTCATTCTTTTGAGAGAAAAAAAAAAAAAAGAAAGAGAATTGTCTTGGAAACAGTTCCAACAGGAAATGATCATATATCTAAAACAGCTGGAGACTGTAACTAATATAAATTTACTTGAAAATAAAAATGTTGCCTGCCTCTGGAGACATGCTGTAACATGCAGGAAAAAACAGATGAGAATATAACATTATTTTTAAAAATCTCAGGTCATATCTATGTATCGTACTAAGATGTGATCCACTGATATACAGAGTGTGTTCAGGGTTTAGAAAAAGTAATAGAACAATTAAAAGCCCAAACTGCAACAAAAAATAAAATCTCTTTTGCAACAATAAATAATATTCTTCTGACAAATTCTACCTTTTATAAAACAGGTTAGACACTTTACTCTGGCATTGATTATAATATGATACCATTTTATTGTATTACCTAGACAAAATGTAATGGAAACCTTTTATCTCTGCACTTTAAGGTGAATTTTGACTCACATGTTTCTTATATATGTCAAAGTTCCAAAAATAACTTTAAAAAGGAATACAACTCAGAAAAGCCAATACCTAGCCATTCAAGAGCTATTCTTACTTTTATTGGGTCTGATCCTTCAGTTTTTGTTCTGAAAAAACTCCCATTGACTTAAGTGGGAATTTTGCCAGAGTAAGGGCTACATGACTGGTCCTTATGTTAAACCCTACAAAAATATAAGCGATATATTCTGGCACATGAACACGAAACCTAATATAACAATTTTGCCCCTCCCAGTCTTAATGGAAATGGAAGAGTTTGACTGACTGCATCAAAAATTCTCTAGAATTATTGCTATTTTTACTTTCCTACAAGACCTCAATTACAGCTTATCACTGCTTAGTACACTAGACCTGACCCTGCATACGCAACCCGGACAAAGCATCTACAGGGCAAAGCTTACCAGTAAAGCAAATAGCAGTGAGCTGTGCATGTGATGATGGAGTAAAATTATTTGGAAGACACTGGATAGTATGCACTGTACCACAAACCCCAACATTTAAGTATCCTGTGAACGACTGCAAGCCTCCTGGGAATTCAATAGGACTTGAGAGTACTCAGCACCTTTTTGGGTACAGCTTTTCAATCTTTGGGTTGGAGTTGCAGTGCATATTCTTCAGGCCTTTTCCAGTACTACTGTTCTACCAGTATTTGCAGAACCCACCCATTGCTTGCTTTCCTAGTGTGATACTCTAGAAACGCATTGTTCAGGGTTTTTTGGTAACATTCTGCTTGTTATTTTTTTTCTAATTAATAGAACAGAACATATGACAAACAAAGTATCTCTGCTGAACTATCTAATGAATGCCTATTACATCGTAGATGTTTGAACTCCTATACTATAGTCTCTTTATGACATGAGCTGCAGATGCCATTAAAAACACCTTTCAGAAAGACTCAAACTGAATCTTTCTTCATTTTCAATAGCCTTAATTGGATAAGTATCTTTGGGTCCACTAACACCCAAAGAGAACTAAACTCAGTAATCTCGTCAATACACTGGTTTTAGCAGATTTTTACCAAAGAAATCAGTTATATGAGCTACTGACAGCCTTCTCTTCATTGCTATATCATTTCTTATTCAATATACACTATGTATTATAGAATTGTTACACGTTACATTGTTACAGTATTCCATCTTATCGTGATCCTCACAAAGATGTGGCACTTGGCTTTACTTATGTTTGGTCAGAAGTTCACATAAAAGATGAATGCAAATATTATTTTTGTTATTTGTTTGGGGGGTTGTACCCCAAAGCATTCTAGGTGCTTTACAGAATAAAGAGAATGACCAAATTAGAGCTGGGTGAACTTTTTTGCACAAAAATCTTTTTTGGTAAAAAATAGATTTGGTGACACAAATGTTTTGCAAATTTGTGTTGATTTTGCCTACTTGTTTTGGTTCGAAAAAAATCCAATAATTTTAAAAAATCAAAATGTTTTATTTTGAAATTTTGGAAACCAAGGTTTAGATATTTTAGTGCAAAACTACCTTTTGTATCAACATTTCCTTTCCTTTTATATTATTTTTAACATTTTAAATACATTTTAAAATGCTCAAAATTGAAACTAAACATTTTGTTTGACCAAAACCAATTTTGTTAGCTTTTTGATCTGCCAAATATTTTGAAATTTTTTTGTTGCTGTTTGACCCTAAATGAATTTTCCCCCAATTTTTCAAAATTCCCAGTGAACCAGAAAATGTGTTATTTGCCCAGCTCTAGAGAAGGTATCTACCCTGATGACTGCAATCCAAATTTTAAATATGTTACAGCCAGGGTAACAAATAGTAGTGAGGGAAGTGAGGACAATGGTTACATCATTATATACACATGGTTACATTATATACACAACTCTTGGCAATTCAATTGTATTATAAATACACACACATTTATAAATGATTATTGACTGATCACGGAAGAAGTGAGCCTTAAGAACAGATGTGAATGAGAACAGAGAATGTTGGCATGGTGGACCACAATTAGGAGGTAATACAAGTATAAAGATGTCACGAACAAAGGGATGAATGAAGACAGTCATGGGACAGATGCACTGGAGGTTGAAGATGGCAATAGTGGTGTGGCAGACAGTTTGGTAGCTGACAGATCCTATTTTAATAACTAGGTAGGGGTTAAATTAAACAGGATATTGAAGGTGGAATTACACTTGTCAGCAAATACTACATGCTACGTTATGGCATGAGATTCCTAGACTAATGAGAAACACATTGTTAAAAATAAACTGATAGCCATTTGGCCTTCAGTGTGGACCCCTGCTTCCACAATCATCTGAAGAGATTCTCCCTCACTGCTATTAGATACACTTTCTTTAAAGTTGCCCCTTCTTCTTATAATACCAGTGTTGGTTTCTATCTGTGGTTGAACTTGCAGACACATTATCTGCAGGTAGTGTTGAGCGAATAATTCACTGACTATCTGATTAATTTAGCTTTGTTTTCTCCTTGTGGAATATCTGCAAGCTGATCATTACTTCTCACATTTATTCATTATTCAAAAGTATTTCAGAATTTTTTGTGAATGTTTTTAACATTGATTGCAAATAGTTCTCTGTGACTATTCAATATTTGCTATTTCAGCAGCATTGGCTAGTTGTAATTGGTTTGATAATGACATTTGGAAAGGTGCTGGTGCCTTATAAAATGCTAACGATTTTGCTTAGTTGCTTCTTATTCCTTCCAAACATTCCTGTCTGCTTTGTAGCTGTTGTAAAGCAAGCTGAAGTCTTCTCTGATTATAACTCCCAAAATACGTAGTAACCAATCAGGGTCTAATGAGTAAAGCCAGGATGCTAATGGATGAAAGCTTTTTGTAATTTGTGCTTAAATTTTTTTTCATTTCTAGTTTACTTTGTCTCTCTTCTGTTCCTCAAAAGTGGAGAGGTTTTCATGGCTGTTTGAGTGTTAGTCTTGCGCTAGGACTCTGAACATATACTCCAGTTTCCTACAAGGTTTTTCCATCTGCTCTTAATGTATTATTGTTAGCATTCTGCCATCTGACATCTTGATGGTACCATAATTGGGAAATGAGTGTTTCAGTATTTTTCCTAAGAGTGTTGTAAAATCCCTGTTTCCTTGTCTAATTCTATACAGGCTGATATATTTCTTTTTGTCAAATCTCATCAATTGTCACTATTTTTCCTCTATCAAAATCTTAGTATTTGATTTGTGCAATCTCTCCATGATGTTCCTATCAACATATTTGAATTTGCATTTTTACCTATTTATGTGACTTGAGTTATAGAACATATGCTATCAGTATAACATCGTTTCACTTCAATCAATACTTAAAACAAGCTTAACTGATATGACAATAGCATATTAGACCAGAAAATAATATGCAACCCCGGTGTCACCTTGCTGGGTTAAAACCTTACACATGGAAATCCTTTGCACATTTGATGGTTGATTTTTTCTGCAGCCAAAAGAAGACACAGCTTGGTCCTCAGAGACCAAGGTGCAACTATTATATTCTAGACTGCCAAGGATAGTAGTCAAAGATGTTGATTTCCAGTAGCCATGAGTAAGATTACAATCTGTTTGTGTACATATGTTTAGAAGATGAAGGTACTTCCTTCCATTATTGTGTCAGAAGTGTAACTAACGAAACCATGGTTACTTCAGGCATTCAGCTCATGTTAGACCATGATCTGTTTCAAAGACACAGAAGAAAGATGTGAGTTATAAAGCCTCTAACAACCACAATTATATGGCTTAGGATACTGTCTCACTAGACATGAAATAAAAAAGCAACATACACCAGAGTTTCGTTGGTCCATCTCCAAGAGATAAAAAAGTGATAACTGATAAGTGAAAAGCCACCATCATAGGTGCTGGAACTAGGGGTGCTGGGGTGTGGCAGCACCCATTGGTTTGAAGTGGTTTCCATCATATACAGGATTTACAGTTTCAATGACTCTCAGCACCATCATTATACAAATTATTCCAGCACCTCTGGCCACCATAGTATTTTAAAATAAATCATTTAACTATCGATGGGTCCAGGAACTTAGGTTTGGTCTTGCAAAAACTCCTCCATCTGAGCCTGAGATGGTTTTGATCCAGCTTCCATTTTATCTGAACCACGACAGTTTTATAGGCGAAGCTTCAGATTAAAAGTTCCAGTTTTGGACCATCTATAATAATTTCCATATAAAGCTGTGTGGAACAGGACTTCTGACATTATGCTCTTGTGTAGAGTTTAGATAGAATTTCCAATCAGTTTGATTACATCTATTTCTAGTACTTTGTTAATCACTTCCTGAAGCTGCTCATTAAAAGCTCCCAGGTTGACACATAATGCTGTGGTGGCTGAGACACAGATCTGGAATATGATCACAAAACTTGGCTTGGCTGAGAAGTAAACTGTAACATTGTTCACTTTATCACAAGTGCAGCTTTCCCAGTTGATAAAATGGCTTAACATCTTATATTACATTGGCCATTTGTTTCAGGAGGAACAAGCTGAATCTTTACCATTAAATTCATATTGAATTCAATATGTGAGTAAACTTCATTCTCTCTTTTGACAATGGAATTGCAGCAAGACCCTAGTACTGCAATTTAACATCTCTCTTGCAACAGCCACAGAAGTGATGACAGCCCTAGACAATAATCACATGCCAATACTATGGTGCTTACCTACTGACTGAAAGCTCTCATAGCCCTAGTCAATAACTGAACCGACCAATTCCACTGTGCTGCATGTGACTGGTGATATTATCCCTTTAAGTGTGTTATTTAAGTTTGCAATGCTGTTAATTGAAACCCTACTAGATGCAAATCAAAAGTTTCAGCCTTAATTGAGATATTTTGAAAATTGAACCCATTGCTTCAGGCAGGTGCTACATGAGATTCCATTAATATAGGTAATTAACATTAGCCTCTGCTTTAATTAACATGCACACTTTAATTAGTAAAGCATTAACCAACATTAAAAATCTGATCTTCATGCATCACAAAAACTGTAAAGTTATGAGTACTATGTTATTTTTCCCAAGACTGTAAATCACACAACACATCAAAATTTAAAACTACATCAGATTTAAAATATTAAATAGATTTACAAAATAGATAAAAATCTCAAAATATTCAACATATTTAATCTAAAATATCATAAATGTTATGAAAGCTTTCTTAGTGTATATTTTAAAAAATAGAATTAATTTAAAATTATGCCAGCTGGTCACAGTTAACCCTATGATAGACTTCAGGGCTAACCACAAATTTTAAACATGATAGTTATGTCTACACTGAGTGCTAAATTGTATTTAACATCATGTTTGTTAACACATTTTATAACATTATGCCATTTCTCAGGGTGGACAAGCCTATGGCTTCAAAGAAAAGTTTGAAAATGTGACCTGAATGCAATCGATGCAGTCCTGTGTTTTTGATTTTTCAGAGAGTCTAAAACAATAGCTTTGAGAAGTATGAACTGTCTCAATGGGTTGTTAACTATGAAACCCCCTTCTCTAGAGTGTCCCCCTGCTGACACTACTTTAGCACAGAACTCTGTGGCCTCATCTACAGAGGGAGTTTTTAGGCACTGGTGCAGACCTAGCTTACCCTGGTGCAAATCATGGTTTACACTGGTGCGCCACGTAAACACTAGGTGTTTGTACTGTTGCAGTTACATTGGCCCTATGACACCAATCATTGCCTCTACCACACCAAACAGAGGTAGGCTAGTCCAGGGGGTCAGGGTCACCATGTAGGTAGGTACTTATGTCCCAGCTAGTATGAATGTATCCTGAGAATAGAGTTCTTATTTAGAAATATATTGGGATTCATTTTGATCTCTCACGTGTCTAACAGGAGTAAATCTCTTTAAATAAATGGAATTAACTGGTGCAAAACTTAAGTGAGTGAAATCAGAATCAAGCCCAAAGCTTCTAGAATGTCTTGTCCCATCCCATATGATCTCTATTTTTCTTACAACAGTAACCTCATCCTATTGAAAACTTGAAGACATACAGCATTTAAACAGAGATATTTACTTTACTTTTGCTATTAATGCAAATGGTTCAGGGTATACAAAAATAAATACAAGGTTTTTCCCTCACACCACAGCTTCTGCTGTTTGATCCTACATGAAAGTCATAATTGTGTTTTTTATTATATTACAATCTTTTACACATGGAAATGAATACATGTAATAATTCAGCATTATGACTTCACTGGAGTCTCAGATGTGATGTGACAATAGCTTGCAAGTCAGAGGCAGAAAACATTATTCAAATTCAGATTATTTTGAAAATTAGCAAATGCTTGAGAAACAAACACATAAAAGAAAATCTATGTTCAGCTTGCATATATTTTGTTGTTTTCTATATTAACCTCCTATATGTTTTGAAATAAAGTTCCAAATAATGTAAAGTTATCTTCCTCTGCCTAATCTTTCCCTTCTGGAGTTCATTTACTCATTTAATCTCGATAGTTCTTGCTTTAAATGTGGCAACAGGCTCTGTCCCTTAACACTTCATTGTTACTCTGAAAAAGGATTTCTGGTCCATACATTCTGATGTCCCTCATGTGCCTTTTCTCTGTACATACTTGTGGCACATGTATTAGTTGTTTATAAAGAAACTCATAATGAGGCATTGGATGTGATTGTTTTGACAAGGCAGTCATTTGAGACCCAGTCATAAAATTATTGCACATTCGGAACTCCCACTGAATTTGATAGTGAAACAACTGCGGGATTTTGAAGGGCTACATTCTCCATTCGGGTTGCATGAATAATAAATGTTAAGGAGAGCTATGCACACACATTGAGAGGAGAATATACCCTTACAGTCTCCAGAGCCTCTAGAAGTTATCAAGATAGATTTTTTTTCTCTGAAACTCATTCTCACTTTAAATAGGAAAAAACAGTCATGAGAGGGGAAAAAAGTCAACTTCAAAATGTCTTCAGTGCACATTATCAAATTTAAGCACTTGTTTCCATGGACTAAGTCCTACGTTGTGTATCTCTCACACACACATGCACACACAGGGCCGGCGCTTCCATTTAGGCGACATACGCGGTCGCCTAGGGCGCCAGGATTTGGGGGGGGCGGCAATTCGGCAGCGGGGGGGGTCCTTCCGTGCTCTGGGACTTTGGCGGCAATTCTGCGGTGGGTCCTTCTCTCGCTCCGGGACCCGCCGCAGAAGTGCCCCGACGACCGGGAGCACGGAAGGACCCCCCCCCCACCGCAGAATTGCCTCCACCGACCGGGAGCGCAGAAGGACCCCCGCCTAGGGCGCCAAAAACCCTGGTGCTGCTCCTGCGCGCACACACACACACACACACACACACACACACACACACACACACACACACACTTCTCAAATGTAAAACTTTCCAGACACTGAATTTAGTGTTGCCAGCTAAAAAGTGCTGGATCCCCTAGGTGCAATTTGCAAGAGTTTGTGGGATACTGCAGGACATTTTGTGGAATTTTGATAGTTTTTTATAAAGCTAAATTAACACTTGACTGTGTGTTTTATAGATTATACAATTGAATTGGCCCATTTTTAAACCTGAGGAATCAGAGGTTACAATAAAAACTAGATATTGGGTCAAATTCTGTCCTGACTTGCACCGTGAGCAGCACCAGGAAAGTCAGGGTACTACTGATTTGTATAGGGTAATTTGTCCCTTTATTTTAAAAATAGAGATTTTCACATGCACACTTTCCAGGACTACATGCACTTGCTATTTTCTTCATGCAGATACGTACCTAGCTACTATTTTATGTGGCTTTTGTAGCTAATAATCAAGTCAGTTTGCTCTTGTCATATCTATTTGGTTTAATTTACTAATAACTAACTACAGATTTTCTTCCCATGGGGATAAAGGGGAAGGTATGTGAAAATGAAAAAATAAAAAAATGCTTCAAAAATTGCATGGATGACCATGTTGAGAATTAACACATGCTCACTCAGAGTTAAGAAACTGTTAGGCTATCAATTATGTGGAGGCAGAGGCTCAAGGAAACAGTGGAAACCCTGGTCTCAACTCTGTGGATTTTGGAACATTCATGCAGAAGGTCAGCTCCTCTGAATGATTTGTAGACACCATCCTCATGCGAATCTAGCAAAGTAGCCAGCTTGCTGGTTATGCTCCCACTAGTCCCTTCATCTGTATCTGTACATTACCCTGTGTATGCTGCTGGTCCTAATCACCAGCTGGGGACATATAGCCATGCCCAGCTTAGTTTCTGTCCCATCCTTCAGGGATCTCTTTATTATCTCCCCCAAAAAGAAACAATGTGCAAAAAGTAACACAAACAACAATCTGATTAAATGTTCAGACAGGGGCCCTCTGGCAGCTCCTGGTCAGGGTCTTCCCCAACCAGTGGGAGGGGGGGATTTATAGGGCCTGCCTGCCCGCAGCCTCCTGCTCCGGTTATAGAAGAGTATGCTCTCTACTCTCTTCCAGCTTCCCCATACCTGCTCATGGGACTGGGCCCTCCTTAATTATCCAGCTGAGCATGTGGGCCAATGACCAGGTTCTGTTCAGCTGCATCAGTGGATTCCCAGCACCTGCTTGTTGGGTTTCTCCCAGGAGCAGGGACAGCTGCTCCCTGGCCTCCAACTCCTGGGTCACTTAAGAGACAAATTAAACTCCTCTCTTAGGGGAATGGAGACCACACATCAGAAGATACTGGTGCAATGAGAGGTATTAACCTTATGATTGAAAATCTACTGCACAGAGTGGATTTTCAGGTCACAAAGGGCTGCTTGCTACTCCATCCAATAGGTAATCTTCAGTGCTTTATAGCCCCAGCAAAATGTTTGTGTGAAGGGAATTCTCTAGGCTTGGAGTCAGAATTAAGTATACAGCACAAGCTATACTCTCCATTAGGACCAGTATAACACAGCATGACTATCAGGAGCAGCGCCAGGGTTTTTGGTGTCCTAGGCGGGGGTCCTTCCGCGCTCCCGGTCGGCGGAGGCAATTCTGCGGCGGGGGGGGGGTCCTTCCATGCTCCCGGTCGTCGGGGCACTTCAGCGGCAGGTCCCGGAGCGAGTGAAGGACCCGCTGCAGAATTGCCGCCGAAGACCCAGAGCGCGGAAGGACCCCCCCGCCGCCGAATTGCCACCGAGAGCGGCAAAATGCCACTCCCCCCAAATCCTGGTGCCCTAGGCGACCGCCTAGGTCGCCTAAATGGAAGTGCCAGCCCTGATGACTATGCTTCCCTTTCCTCCCCACAGCAAAAGAGGGGACATATGGCCCAGAAATTCTACTATATTAAAATCAATTCTTCATCTCCTCCTTGTGGCCACCATTCCCGATTCTCCTTATATAGAATAATTCAGTTTTCAATAAACCAATATTCTATACATTTTAATCTAGAGAGTGCATAATGATCCAGTGATATTTCTCTGTAATACATAAGTTGCCCCAGCTACACTACAGCTATGCGTACATTTTTAACCAAATAGTAATTGATATTCTGTGGGACACTACATTAAAGTGAGTACAGTATTCTGTAATTACTAAAAGGGATTTGTGTGTGTGTGTGTGTGTGTGTGAGACACACAGCATCTGATATCCTAATTATCATCAAGAACAATGACCTTTCTTAGGACATGGAAATATATAGCTAGTCTCCCTTAGGAACTGAAAAGATAACTTACTTCTGTCTCCTATGAAAAAATTGGCAAACTATGAGTAAAAGCTATGAAAACCATACCATGAATGTAACTTTTGAAATTAAGTCACTGAACCTATTTTGAAACTACATTTCATCTTTTCCACATTTAAATTGCTGTAATATAATAGGCAATGGAATATTATAAACAGTCAGTCACTCTGATAGGCATAATACACAGCGCACAATGTGTCATTTGTAGAACCACGTTTCTTTTAAAAGATAGTGGAACAAATTACCTCATGCACTACATTCTCAAATTACAGGGTATGTACTTTTGATGTTTGGTTATAACTCCAATTAGCATTAATAAATTCCAACATGATATAATCTACTTTTGTTTAAAAAAAAAAACTTTCATTATATTCCAGCCACAAACTGGGAACACTCTACTTTTGTGCTGTTTGTTTTCTCTTTTGCTTGTATTATCCTACTAGAAGCCTGAAAATAACACTTCTTTCCCTATTGATTTTGTCATTTGGAAACACAGATACGTTTCCACTTTGTGTTTCCAGTGGACCTTTAGTTTCCTTGCTTGTTGGTGCACCAGTATGGTTGATGTCAATGGACTATCAGGAGAGGCATTTGGCAGTTTGCTACAGTGCCAGCAGGGGGAGCTCACTTTTTGTTTGTTTGTGCAATGAAATACTGACCTTAAAAAAAAAGTTCTCTTTAAAAAAGTGATGGATTGTTGTTTTTTAAACCCCCTGAAAGCTGGAGATTTCTCCTCAGGTAATAATTTTTATAGTCCAAGTTGTATGTCCAAAATTAAATCCCTTTTATTAGTAGTAATGCAGTCATAACACACTTAAATGTTACAGTTCAAAACCAAATGTGCTAAATTCATCCTGGGAGTAAATGCATTGAAATCAATAGAATTACAACAGGACTAATTTGGCCCAATATGTGCTAGTTGCGTTTTATATCATTTTTAGAACAGAATACAGGAAGAAACTGCAGAAACTTAGTGAAAACTTTGGAGCAAAATTAAATGTAAGACAAGTTTGATCATGTACTTCTCCTTGCCAATTGGCATACATAATAGAAAAATGGTAGAGAATAGGTTAAACAGTCTAAAAGGATTTTAACCTTAAATTTGACAGAAGCTAAATGGCTGTGACATTGGGTTCTTCTACTTTATTCCAGCTAGTAATCCACCTTCAAAGTTCCTGTCAGGTAAATGACCTTGTATTTCATTAACTGATAATTAAATGGATTTATTCCACTAACGGTTTTAATTAAAATGCTAGAAATATTGATTACCCCTCTCATCCTTATTCCCCCAGATGAAAAAAAGGTTTTAGGAATGTTTATTTAGAGAAGACAGAGAATTAAATTAGATTGAATCTCTATGAGACCCGAAGACTGGTTCTTTCATTTCTGCTGCTCAAGCAGAAAAAGGTTTCAATTTTTTGATGTTTGATTAATTATTTTGAAATCCATTTATGCTTACCTTGGTGTTTAATTAAAAATGTCATTTTTAGCATAATTTAATTGGCTATCTGTGGAAGACTAACTTCGAACTTATATATTAAATATTTTTTATTTGGGGTAAAAGAAACTTTTTACTTATTTGCTTTTGCCATAAAGGTATCATCTCATGAATGAAGAACTAAGAAGGTCTGGAGCTTAATTGGATTTTCTACATTTGAATATGAGGATACATATGCTTATAACTAATGCAGGTTTATTTGGTTGTACACTTGAATCCATTACATATTCATTCAGGAACATTAATCTAGCAAACATGGAGTATGCCCCTCTAAATATGCTGGATTTGCTGTTGTATACATTAACAATGCATGTATCACAAAACTGTCTTCAGCATGTCTTTTATTTGGGGGGACATGGCTCTCTTACAAGTGATTTGATATATAACACTGCCATAGTGCATCCAGTCAATTTGTAACCAGTTGCTTTATAATCTCACCATCAGAAATTATAATAATCTTAGAAAGGAAGGTTTAGTTTATTTTGGTTTTAGATATTCATCCAAAATGTACATACTAACTTGCGCACACAAAAATATGGGGGGTTATATACAGATTTTTCTTATAAAACTATATTTTAAAATATCTAAAATCTGATTTCTATATCAGCCAATAATTCATTAACAGCTTTTTAAATTATAAATGAGAACTAACTCAAACTGTGATGTTCCTTTTTTAATCACTAATAAATGAAATGTTTGTTGTGGTCTAAATAAAAAAACACCACCACATTTTGTACCAGCACCTATTTCCAGAAAGTTTGTTCCAAAGTACCATGTATGTACATCTATAGCACTAGAGAAATAAAATAATAACCAAAATAATAATTGTGAAGCATGTGCTTCACTGAAGTATTGAAGTACAAAGGGGACTGCTCACATACCTAAACTTAAGCACCTGATCAAGTTCCTTGCTGACTTAGTGCCTTTATGCTTACAGCTGGGTTCCATCTTCTGTTGTTAACTTGTGAACTGAATCTTATAGCAAAAAAGTTCACACAAACACAAGGTAATCAGTCTCACAAAATACTAGATGTTAGAGATGGAAATATTTGTAACTATAGGCCACATATTTCATTTAATTTATACTGTGAAATAAAACATGATTCTATTCTGTAGACACATGTGTCTTTGGACTCTCAGTCTGTTGTCAAAAATATACGAATTATATATATTATGTAGACAGTGCAATTTATAGTTTCTTTCCACTTTTTCTTTCAAGTGTTTACTGGAGAAGTTTTTAGAGCCCAATGGAAAGCCTGCTGAAGTCAATGAAAAGGTCCTTAGTCAAAATAGTTGTCTTGAGTTTAGAATGGGTTGTAAGTGTTGTAAAGTTCTGAACAGGAAGTCCGCATGCTCTATGCCTTTGACCCAGTTTGATGTTAGTGACTTTCTGAATTGTCATAGCTAATATAAGAATGAGATGGTTCAAGTGTCTTAGAAGTTCCTTGAGATTAATTTTCTGCAAAATAATCCCTGATTTTTAACAAGTAACTATGTAAAAACACAGCAGGTGCCTCTGTGAGCGGCAATAGATTTAAGGAGTCTAATTGTATAAGTGTGCCCCTTTATAACTTCCCCTGTTTGAGGTCAATGAATCCTCCCTTCTATGTGTGCACTCATTTTCAAACCACTGCATGTGATTTCAGTCATGCAGCTTAAAATATCCATTTAAAATAGCAAATATCTAATACATTGTATAAGGCCCTATTCTGCAAACACTAATGGGAGTAACTTTTTGCACATAAGTACTCCAATTGAATTTAATGGGAGTATTCCTCTGCCTATGGTTATTCACATGGACAGGCCCATAATGCTTTGCAAACATATCCCTGCATGCTAATGAGATTAGTGGGACGGGATCTACTGTCTGCTTCAAAGTATAGTGTAAAGTACTGCAGACAGTAGGCAGGGTCTTTTCTTTCAATGGTCCACCCCTTTGGAACTGCCATGGCATATCATCACTGACATTTTTAAGGGGGAACCAAAGTTTTTATTGTTAGCATTTTATTTTTGAGTTATTTTATTCATTGTTGCTTTGATGTTTTGTGGCTGTGGGGAGAAGAGTTGTGTTCTTTTCATTTAATCTTCTGCTATTGATTTTCTTACTATCTAATTTGGATAAATATTCTATTGCATTGCTTAATTTTGTGAAGGCACCATGTAATCGTTGAGCATGTGTTGCCAAGAAATTAAAATGCTGATGAGCTAGTAGGTATTTTCCATGTCTACCTTCAACGATTCTTTCTATTACTGCTGGAATGAATAAGGAAGGAAGGAAAGTGAAAAGTGTCAAAGGGTTGTGTTAGTGACTCAGATTTCCATGGAGAAAGGAGGATGGAAAGCAGGTGGAAGATTTTCAACAAAGAGCTGTGGCTATTCAGAAATAATGCAAGCCCTCCCATATAGAAGTGCTGCTATTTGCCTTTACTATTTGCCACAATTGGGAACTATTTAATTGGTTTGTTTTCAGAGATGTGTGAAATAATTTTAAGAGATACACATTGCATAGTTTTTACTGCCTTTTCTCTGAACTTTGAGGAACTAGTCAAGCTGAATAACTTTATTTTTAACATTGATATATGACACATTTTAACCTGTCTACATACAAAAGTAGTGCTGTTAACAATTGCAACTTTCTTCAAGTATGCTATGAATCACTGTATTCCTTTTCCCTTTTTTCATGCACCATTGCCACTATCTTACCTTCAGCGGTTTTGCTAGATTTCAATGAAGATGGAACCAGAGGGCACACATTAGAATTTTATATCAGTTCAAGAACGGGAGAGAAGAAAGACATATGAAGCTAGAATGACATTCATTGAAGGTTCCCTAGGGAAGATAACACATGTTTTTGTCTTTCACCTGCTAGGCATGCTAAATCAGTGCAATGATAAGCTAATTTATGAAATATATTTCATTGAAACCTGGACATCTTTACTGTGCTAGTTCAGCTATTAGATTTTCAGAAATAATGGATGCCTAATTCAAAAAATGTTAAGAGTTGGATTTTTTAAGGTAATGCTTACAATATATCTTTTCCAGAGATCTCTGGGTTTTGAGCTACAAAGAACCATTTCAAAGGCAATTAGGATTAGCCAAAAGTTAAAATAAACATTCATTATTCCTGTAAAGCAAGTCATGCTGATGCTATTTGTTGCCATATCAAACCCAACACAGGTTTCTTACTTGGGTACTTATTTTCTTTTAATATTCTGAAATATAAAACACAGAAATAATCTGTCTAGATAGACCTGGCATTGGGACTGTTGGAAAAACAGTTATCAAAACAGTAGCTCAACCCTACTCCATAAATGTTATATTGAGATCCAATCTTGACTCATTCATTTCTTATAAAGGAAGGAATAGGCTGCTTTGTTATTCCTCAGTGACTACAGTACACAGAAGCTGACTCTTCATCTTCTCAAGCAAGATCTATAGGGTGCCTCAGTTCAGAGAGGATGAGGGAGAACCCCCTAGAAGATTTCAGAGCTCTGTTTTGGTTGTGGGAGAGGTTAGTGCATTGCTATTGATGGAACATGGCAGCAGCACGAAGCGATGCAATAGTGGTGGTCTTAACCACCAAATGAATATCTGAAAACCTATGATGTTCCCATCTATGTCAGGAGTGTCTGATCAGCTCAATCACTACACACTCTATGCCAGACACCAAATACAATTAAATTGCATTATAGTTCACTCAGATAAGTATATGAACCCCAATCCAGCAAATATTTATACATGAGCATAAATGTAAGAAAATGACTTAAAAACTTCACTTAAAGAGAAGCATGTGCATAAGTTTTAACAGGATTGGGGTCATAGATAGCATGTAAAGCATAAGCAGGGCCGGCTCCAGGGTTTTTGCCGCCCCAAGCGGAAAAAAAAAGCCGCGATCTGCGGCGGCAATTTGGCGGAAGGTCCTTTGCTCCAAATGGGAGTGAGGGACCGTCCGCCGAATTGCCGCTGAATAGCTGGACGTTCCGCCCCTCTCCAGAGTGGCTGCCCCAAGCACCTGCTTGGCAAGCTGGTGCCTGGAGCTGGCCCTGAGCATAAGATTAATCTGGAGTTCAGGTTCACATGATTTACGTTTCCTAATTTGTGATTTCTTAACTGTTCAATTTCAGTGGTACAATAACATTTTTTCCCGTATTTAATATTCTAGGTTTTTATTCTGAAAGAAAAGAAAATGTGATTCTTACAAATTCTGCCAGCTGCAACAGTGTGGCTTGAATTTTCCCTGCTCTGGAGCAAATGTGTTTGCAGAGATTGGACTCTCCCACAGTTGTACCACTGCAGATAATAAACAACTCCCCAGTAATTCCCATGACACCTGGGTGTGGAGTTCTACTTTCCCAAAGACATTCTTTTCAATTCTGTCTCCCAAGTCATCCTTATAGACCCTGATTCAGGAACGTACTTAAGCATGTGACTAACTTTAACTACACGAGCAGCTTCAGTGAAGTCACTGAGGCTACTCACATGCTTAAAGTTAAATACATGCTTAAATACTTGGCTGAATTGCCATGGTCCTTACACTGAGCAACCATGCAAGGGGCAGGGGAAAAAATGAACTGAAGTTAACCACTCAGGGACCAGGTAACACTCCTGAAGCCTGTCAAATGTTTTAAGCTGCACATCCCCCATCTTTTGGGTGCACACCCTAAAACCTAACAGAATTTTCTACATTTTCAAATAGTCATAGCTTTGTTGAATCAACAGCAAACTTTTAAAACCTAGCAAGGGCACTACTCCTCAGTAAGGTGCTATTTACATTCAATGTTTCAACTTTCAAAGCTATTTCTGAGTTTAAATAAAATTGATGCATTTTCTCATCCTCTAAAACAGCTGAAGTTAGACTGGATTTCCAAAATGTAATTTCCAAAAGGAGAATTTTCAGAAGATTGAGATTCAAAGCAGACTCCTATACATGTGTGGAGCTCCACTGAAATCAATAGGCATTTTCTTGTGCACAATGAGTTGCAGGATCAGGGCTTTAACTGGGTTACATACTGCAGATACTAAGGACCAGATTCTCAAAGGTATTTAGAAGCTTAAAATTCAGATGGCACCCTATGGGATTTACAAAAGTGCATAAGCAGGTAGGTGCTTAACTACCATTGATTCCGCTAGATGGCTATTTGAATTTTTGGGCACCTAAATACCTTTGTAAATCAGGCCATAAGTGACTGCTACGGAGCATTATTTTTCTAAAAGTCCAAACCATTACATACTTAAATATATTTCCTCTCTTATCCTTGCTGATTACCAAAACATTTGTCTGTAAATAACAAAGGAGTCTTTCTACTTTCTGGCTGTCAACTTTTAGTAACATCACAACCCAATGTTTTGTGACATCAGAATTAAGCGCCTCAAAAATGACTGTGATGTCACAAACACTGGCATTGCAGAATAACTTGGGTATGATAAGGCTAGTTATTAATGAGACATTTAATTATAAATAATAAATATTCTAGTGGTAGTAGAAAGAAGCTTGAGCTGCAAAATTTAGCTATGGATACAAATGTTCCCAAAATTCAGGGAGAGGTGGTCTGAAGTGGTATTTGGACTCTGGGATTTGATTCAGCCCTTTATAGAGGAGAAGATTAGCTGCAAAGTTCAGATCCAGAGTTTAGGGTTGTTTGGATCGAGGATTTTGGGATCAACAATGCTGGGAAAGGAGATATAGACAACATTCCTGAGATTTTATTAAAATATGATATTTTTCAAAGTTTACATGACTGATCGTTGCTCCTACAAACTCTATCTGCTGGTGTTTTTCATAATGTGCACAGCATCATATACAAAATTAATAATAGCTTTTATGATCTAATTAATTTCTCTATGCACATTGAGTCAGCATGATAGTGACTCCATGTGACCTTTAGAGAGAAAGTCTAAGAAAGAAAACCTTTAACAGAGGAACTATGTAAACATAAGTAATGCGTCCATGAACATTTTATGGCAAAGATAATAACAAAGGATTTAGCTTCAGTATTCACCACACAAAATACATCTTTAACTGAGATGGCTGTTTTGTAGAACCACCAGTCCATAATTCTGTGCTTGGTTAGCTGGACTTCAAGTGATTGACCTAAATATCCTTTTAAATACGAAAGTTATAATTAGGGCCTCAATCTTGCTAGCACTTACACATATGCTTAACTTTATGCACTTGAATAGTCCCATTGATGTCAAAGTTGTTTAAAATTAAGCTGGTCCATAAGTATTTGCAGGACTGGAGCTTGTTTGATTATAATGTAAACCCCAAAAACTTTCTTGAAGATCGTTCATTTAATACAGTGTCCATAAAACAGACATACTAGAAATTGATGATTCAAGTGGCTACAAACTGCCACAAAATGCACGGGATGGTTTTGTGCATCACTCAGGGTTCTGATTTCCAGAGGTTTTATTTCACTAATCTATATTATATTTGTATTTGTACCTATAGGAGTCTTGTAAACGTGCACAGTGGTAATTTTCTGCTAATTGCTAGGTATTTTTTTATCATAACATAATGAAACAGTTGCTAATATGATTTGAATATTTAATTGTATTGACAATTTTCCAGCACACTTTATTTCCCTTGTACAGTATTAATACTGATCTACTGTACCAGTGCAATATATTCATTTATAAAAGTAGTAATGGTTGTTTCAAAATAGAATTTATAGTCTTAGTGCTAATAAGAGTGAGACATATATCCCTGTGCATGAAGATGAAGAAGATACTCCTATGTTTACAATTTTATTGGGGACTGATTTGATGTTTATAGGGAATTTGTTTGCATATGAAACCAAGGGCATATCATTTCCTATAACTTAACTATAACTTCTGTGGTTTATAAATGAACTTTGTTCCAATTTGCTGCTATTCACAAACTTATGAAAAAAGGCTACAAAATTTTAAGTATTTTCTCCCTGTATTTTTATTAAATAAAATCAACATTCTAAAAATGAAATAGACAGCTGCCAGGAAACATCAGTTCAACGGTTTTGGGGGGTTTTTTTGCCTGAAAAAGGGAGGGAAGAAATTACATTAAAGTTTTAAACGGAAACAAAAGTTTTCAGCCGATGTAGATAAAAATCTATTAAAGATAAAATTGTTTTGACAAAAACTGTGTAAATAAAATGCCACTGGCTGCAAGTCTATTATTGAATGAAAGTGGAAAATAAGCATAGCACTCCTAAAAGGGCAATACTAAAGTTGCACAAAATAAACACAATCACTGCAGTATAATTTTTCACATTAATTATGTTCTCTTATCGTAGATATATAACTAGCAGAATACAACAAGAACAAGATAACACTGAAGTTATTTTGCAAACAGGGAAAAAGAAACCAAATAAAATAATACTGATATGCTAGTTATTAGATTACTAGCCTTTTATCTTGTGGAGTAGCTTCTCTGAACAAAAAGACTTTATTAATCATCTCTGTTCTTTCCAGTAAATTCTATTGCATTTCTGGAAAAATACTGTTTACAGCTTTTTTCTTAAAGAGATCTACATTTATTCACAGAGCTGACTTTTTCCAAAGATCAGAGTGTTGGAAATATAGTTAGAAACATATTTTCTAGCATAAATTCTTTAACAGTATTGTATCTCTTCACATACAGATCTCAATGTCTTGTCTCAAGTCAAGAGGGAAAAATTGGTTGCAAATCTGAAGATGGAAGGCAATCTGGGGTGACAGTGATCATGAAATGATAGTTTTCATGATTCTAAGGAAAGGAAGGAGTCAGAGCAGCACAATAAGGATGATGGATTAAAAAAATCAGGCTTTAACAAACTCAGAGAACTGTTAGGTAGGTCCCATATGAAAAAAAATTAAGAGATAAAGGGGTTCAGGAGAGCTGGTAGCATCTCAAGGAGACAATTTTAAAAGCACAACTGCAAACTATCCTGATGTGAAGGAAAGATAGGATAGGAGCTCTCTGATGACCTAAAAATAAAAAAAGAATCCTACAAAAAGTGGAAACGTGGACAAATTGCTAAGGAGGAGTACAAAAGAATAGCACAAGTATGTAGGGACAAAATCAGAAAAGCTAAGGCACAAAGTTTTTTTTCTCTTAATTAATTGGCCTCTCAGACTTGGTAAGACAACTCCCACCTGTTTATGCTCTCTGTATGTGTGAATATATATCTCCTCAATATATGTTCCATTCTATATGCATCCGAAGAAGTGGGCTGTAGTCCACGAAAGCTTATGCTCTAATAAATTTGTTAGTCTCTAAGGTGCCACAAGTACTCCTGTTCTTCTTTTTGCGGATACAGACTAACACGGCTGCTACTCTGAAACCTAAGGCACAAAGTGATTTACACCCAGCAAGGGCATAAAAAAACAAATAAGAGGTTATTTAAATACATTAGGAGAAAGAGAAAGATGAAGGAAAGTGCAAGTCTTCTACATAACAGGGAAGGATAGCTAATAACCAAAGACATCAAGAAGGCAGAGGTGTTTAATGCCTATTTTGCTTCAGTTTTCACTAAAAAAGGTTAATGGTGACCAGATACTCAACACAATTAATAGGACCACAAGCAAAAGTTGGGGAAAAACAGGTTAAAGAATATTTAGATAAGTTAGGTATAGTCATGTTGGCAGGGCCTGATGAAATTCATCCTAGGATACTTAAGAAACCAGCCAAAGCAATCTCAGAACCATTAGCAGTTATCTTCAAGAACTCATGGAGGATGGGTGAAGTCCCAGAAGACTGGAGAAGGGCAAACATGGGAATGATACACCAGCCAGTCTAACCTTGATACCTGGAAAGATATTGGAACAAATAATTAAACAACCAACTGGAAGATAATAGTGTCATAAGGAATAGCCTGCATGGATTTGTCAAGAACAAATAATGCCAAACCAACCTAATTTCTTTCTTTGACAGGGTTACTAGCCTAGTGGGTAGGGGGAAAGTAGTAGACATGATATATCTTGATTTTAGTAAGCCTTTTGACACAGGCCCAGATGACATTCTCATAAGCAAACTTGGGAAGTATGGTCTAAATGAATTTAATATAAGGTGGATGCACAACTGATTGAAAGACCATACTCAAAAAGTAGTATCAATGGTTTGCTGTCAAACTGGGATGGGTGTGTGTCCGGGGTCTGGTACTATTCAATATTTTCACGAATGACTTGGATAATGGAGTGGAGAGAATATGCTTATAAAATGTATGCGTGATACCATCCTGGGAGGGGTTGCCAGCACTTTGGAGAACAGGATTAGAATTGAAAATGACCTTGACAAATTAGAGCATTAGTCAAATGAACAAAATGAAATTCAACAAAGACAAATGCAAATTACGGCAATTAGGACAGAAAAATCAGCTACAAAATGGGAAATAAGTGGCTAGGCAGTGGTACTGCTGAAAAGGATCTGTAGGTTATAGTGGATCACAAATTGAATATGAGTCAACAATGGAATGCAGTTGAGAAAAAGGCTAATAACATTCTGGAGTGTATTAATGGGAGTGTTGTATGAAAGACACAGTATGTAATTGTCCTTCTCTACTTGGCACTGGTGAGGCCTCAGCCTGAATACCACGTCCGATTTGGGCATCACACTTTAGGAAAGATGTGGACAAATTGGAGAGTCCAGAGGAGAGTAACAGAAATGATAAAAGGTTTAGAAACGCTGACCTCTGAGGAAAGGTTAAAAAAACTGGTCATGTTTAGTCTTGGGAAAAGAATGAGGTGGCACCTGATAACAGTCTTCCAATATGTTAAGGGCTGTTATAAAGAGGACTGTGAGCAACTGTGCTGCATGTCCACTGAAGGTAGAACAAGAAGTAATCATCTTAAACTGCAACAAGGGAGGTTTAGGTTAGGTATCAGGGAAAACTTTCTTACTATAAGGGTAGTTAAGTTCTGGAATAGGCTTTCAAGGGAGGTTGTGTAATCCCCATCATTGGAGGCTTTTAAGGAATGGTCTAGGTTTATACTTTGTCCTGCCTTATTGCAGGCAGCTGGACCTGATGACCTCTTAAGACTCCTTCCAATCCAACATGTCTTTGATTCTCTGATAAGACTACCTGGTGTTCCCCAATAGTATCCTTGTTCTCTCTTCTACATAAAAGTTTCACAGCGTTCCCAGTCTAAACAATGTGTAGTATCACAGTCCAATTTTTCAATTCTTTAAAACAAATATGGGCCCAAACCTAATTTCTTTAGGCAAACATCCTCTAACTTTGCATGGGGATCAAAATCAGAAATGATTCTGTGATTTTGGCTCATCTCTGCGTTTGATACAAAAGCAATATTTTTCACTGTCACTGTCTTTCAGACTCATGATTCCATAATCACACACATACAGACCCATGGCTGTCAGCTGGATAAGTGTGCAGTAGGATGAACAGCAATAATGTTATTGCTTTCCTTTCCCCAGAATTCATTTTGTGGGGCATGAAGCATGTCTTTGAAATAAGACACAAACTTCCCCTGGAAGGTGGCATCTTTAACAGTGAATCAAAAGACCAAAAGCAGAAAAAAGCTGTGTCATTAGTATCTCCACCTAGATTTTGTCAAGTAAGTAGGAGATTCATAGAACCATTCACTATTTCCAATCCTTCTGTCTCTTATCCTCCCTAAAATTTGAGGGCCTTTTAGATATTCTGGGTCCCCTTGTTGTTGTTGGGCTGCTGGAGATCCAGTAATACAGCACACTCTTATGGTGATCTCCTAATGTAGCTCCTCTATTATTATTCGGAGACCCAAACTGTTTGCAATTTATTCTCCTGTTATATTTTATATACATTTGTAATATACTGTCTACTGTGTATGTGTACCATTTCCTTCTGCTGGATGGTTTGTCAGCCCATCTCAATTGTTTGTGATTATAACAATCCCTAGTGGTTTGTTTACAGGGGATAAAAGCATCAATGTTACTGACAGCTAAGAGAGAATCTCTTTCAAGTGGTACAGGCCTGTATTTCTAGAACCTGTCACATGTGTGAGGTATAACTGACTGCCCTGGCAATTGTATGTAAGCATCTATGGACAGTTTGAAGCGAGTACAATATGTTTTAACCATTTTGTAAATTACTAAATACACAATACATTGAACAGACACTAAAGTATTACAATATAACTAAGGACATGTCTCTTGATGAGATTATGCACTTTGATGAGTAAGTAACTTCTCTCAGGACTGATTAGAACAGATGTTTACGCTTGTATTTATGTGGACACTTACAGATAGTTACAAATGAAAATGGATATTTAGAGTTATAAAACAGGTTGGAGAAAAATTATGAAAAAGGAACTGGAGCAAGCCCTTTAGGTTTTAGAGGGAAAGAGGAGGGACCCTCCCCCCACCCAACAGCAAGGCCTCACAAGCATTTTTTGAAAAGAGTTAAAAAAAAAAGATTTAATATAGTGAATTGAGCTACATTCCATTAGATATAATTAGACCTAGACAGGAAAGGTAGTTCTCAGGAGCTAATGAAATATTAAGATTGAATCTAAGATTGTTGATTAGGATAAAGCTAACCCTGATTAATATAAACAAGAAAGGTGTTAGAGACCTTATTTTTCTTTTTATTTAAATTTTATTTTTATCTTAGAATGAATAGGCCTGACGATTTCCCATATACTGAAAAAGATAAAGTTTTAAAATATTAAATGGCATTGCAAAGTAATTTCCCCCCCAAAGCTCTCTGCCACCCCCCACAAGATCCCTGTCCTCTCAGGTTCTTCATAATTCAACCCCATCTACATCGATGCTCTCATTTCATAATATACCCCATTTGTCTACTTGGGTTCATCCCAATCCCTTCTCCTATAGCAACTACTCCTTTAGTAGAAGGCTAGCACAAGATCTATGCACCACTTAAGTCCCACTTAACCCCTACTGTACTATCCTTCAAGCAACCCATAGCTACACAACCTATCCTGAGTGCTTAATTAGGATTTAAGAGAAGTATTGCTCTTGTGCTCACCTTCTATGCTTTCAGCAGCTTCCCCACTTCCCAAGTGCTAATCATCTTCTCAATCCTCATACAAATCTCTCCTTTAAACCTATTTCTTTCCTGAAATCATCCTTAGCACTGATCCCTATATACCAGAAGCAGCTAGGATTTGGAAGGGGGTTCAATATAGAACAGCTTTTTATTGAAACAGTGCAGAAATTTTGCCAGCTTTGCATGTGTCCCCAAGTGAGCTTCTAGGTTTGATGTTCAATTTAATGGATTTGTGTTTAAAGTGTGGTTTTATTCACTGGCTTCACTCCTATCTTGCAGAACTGCAGGCTTTGAAGGCTGCAAGTGGAGTTTGTCTGAGAAGTCCACAGCCAAGTTAATTTGTGAGTGGCCTTTCAGCAGATTGACAAAGTGCCGGTCAAAATGCTGTTTCTTTTGCTTCGATCCAGGAATGAAAAATGTGTGACCTTAATTTTAGAAATATTTCTTGGACCTCACAAGTTGAGGAATATACTAGAATTTCTTTAGAAAGATTAACCTCCACAAAGGATCATCTAATTATGTTGTCCATCTATTCTCATGTATGCCAGGTATTGAGAAAGAATTGTAGCAGTAAGTCTCCTTTTGTAACTTTTAATTAGGGACATTTCATTGCCATGTGTGGAGCTGTGAAGACAGGAAACTGAAAATCAAAACCCCATTTAAATGTAAAACTGGGTATGAAATTTTGCATGACAGGATGGGATGATACAAATCACTGGCCTACAATTTTTGAGAAGTCATCTGCTTCAGAGATAAAATGTCCTATTTATTATGTATTTTGATGTGCTGAATTCAAATATGACAATTAAAACAACTGATTGGCTACTGTTTTTAAGTTTTTACATTTTATGTCTATGTATATTGTGTAGATAGTAGAGTTTTAATCATAAATTGTAAACCTAGGTCTTTTCATGTGTTTATGTTGCTTTACATGATAATATTTCACCTGTCCTGTTTATGTAATACTTTAAAAATCAGCAAAAGGGTTATATAAATAAAATTTATTATGAAACGAAAGGCAAAAAACTATTATGTACATAGTTTAGTCCTATTCAGTGTCTACTCGGCGCTTCTTGGCTTGTCTCTTGTATTCATTAAATGGAGGATCTCTTGTCACTGTCCAGCAATAGTCTGCAAGCATTAATGGGCTCCATTTGCCCTGATAGCGTTTCTCCATTGTTGCAATGTCCTGGTGAAATCGCTTGCCATGCTCGTCGCTCACTGCTCCGCAGTTCGGTGGAAAAAAATCTAGATGAGAGTGCAAAAAATCTTTAGTGACATGTTGCAACCAAGGCTTTTGTATGCCTTGAGGAGGTTTTCCACCAACAACCTGTAGTTGTCTGCCTTGTTGTTTCTGAGAAAATTTATTGCCACTAACTGGAAGGCTTTCCATGCCATCGTTTCCTTGCCACTCAGTGCATGGTCAAATTCATCATCTGGAAAAAGTTCACGAATCTGAGGACCAACAAAGACACCTTCTTTTATCTTAGCTTCACTTAACCTTGGAAATTTTCCACGGAGGTACTTGAAAGCTGCTTGTGTTTTGTCAATGGCCTTGACAAAGTTCTTCATCAGACCCAGCTTGATGTGTAAGGGTGGTAACAAAATCTTCCTTGATTCAACAAGTGGTGGATGCTGAACACTTTTCCTCCCAGGCTCCAATGACTGTCAGAGTGGCCAATCTTTCTTGATGTAGTGGGAATCTCTTGCACGACTATTCCATTTGCAGAGAAAACAGCAGTACTCTGTGAATCCAGTCTGCAGACCAAGCAAGAGAGCAACAACCTTCAAATCGCACAAAGCTGCCACTGATGTTGGTCATAGTTTATGCACCTCAAAAGTTGTTTCATGTTGTCATAGGTTTCCTTCATATGGACAGCATGACCAACTGGAATTGATGGCAAAACATTGCCATTATGCAGTAAAACAGCTTTAAGACTCGTCTTCGATGAATCAATGAACAGTCTCCACTCATCTGGATCGTGAACGATGATGAGGGCTGCCATCACACCATCGATGTTGTTGCAGGCTACAAGATCACCTTCCATGAAGAAGAATGGGACAAGATCCTTTTGACGGTCACGGAACATGGAAACCCTAACATCACCTGCCAGGAGATTCCACTGCTGTAGTCTGGAGCCCAACAGATCTGCCTTACTCTTGGGTAGTTCCAAATCCCTGACAAGGTCATTCAGTTCACCTTGTGTTATGAGGTGTGGTTCAGAGGAGGAGGATGGGAGAAAATGTGGGTCCTGTGACATTGATGGTTCAGGACCAGAAGTTCCATCCTCTTCCTCGTCCGTCTCAAGTGAGAATGATTCTGGTGCATCAAGAACCTGCAGTCCTTCTCCATGGGGTACTGGGCGTATAGCTGATGGAATGTTTGGATAATGCACAGTCCACTTTTTCTTCTTTGACACACCTTTCCCAGCTGGAGGCACCATGCAGAAGTAACAATTGCTGGTACGATCTGTTGGCGCTCTCCAAATCATTGGCACTGCAAAAGGCATAGATTTCCTTTTCCTGTTCAACCACTGGTGAAGATTTGTTGCACAAGTGTTGCAGCATATGTGTGGGGCCCACCTCTTGTCCTGATCTCCAATTTTGCAGCCAAAATAAAGGTGATAGGCTTTCTTAACCATAGTGGTTATACTGAGCTTGTGTGATGCAAAAGTCACTTCACCACAAACATAGCAGAAGTTATCTGCACTGTTCACACAAGTACGAGGCATCTCTGCTCACTTTGGCTAAACAGAAATGTGTCCCTTTGCAAAATCAAACACTGACAAATAAGAGAGCATGACACTGTATGATTTCTAGAGCTGCTATAGGGCAATTTGTTCAGCAGAGTGATGTAAGCTTCGTTATGATTGCATCATCCATGACTTCTAGGAATAACATGATGCAATTCATATCATGTATGACGCAATACCAGCTTCAGATTGCATCATTCATTGTTTTACCTAAAAAGCAAGTACTGTCCAAACCCAGTCATAGATTTATTCATAGATCCAGTCAAAGATGTATTTGAGTCATTTCTGGTTTAAATTGAGATCCCTTCCCTTTAGAACTCACTTATCCTCCGCCATTCCCAAGTCAAGGGTCGTATATACTGACCCAATAGCATATCTTGAAAACTAGAGCCAATCAACAATTTTAAGCATAATTTTCGTTCTCAGTGACCCAGAATTAGTAAAGTTTGACTACATTTATTTCAGAAGCATTTTGGCTGTAGAGCAGTGTTGTCACCCCACCCAGATATGTAATCATGTAAGTTGATCAAATTATATGAACTCTTTGGAGGAAATTAATATATAAATTGTAGCCTAATTTTTATATTCACCTACATGATTATGTAATGGGGTTGTAAGTACTCTTCATAAATGTGGCCCTATCATGGGGATTCGGCATCTGAGACCCGTAATATGTCTCAGTTGCTAGAGTCTGTGATGGCATCACAATGTAGTGAAAGTCAGCAGCAGTGTTGTCCAGTGGTGACAGTTTGCGGGACTGGAGGTAGAGGAACCTGGGCTCTCCCCGCTTCACTGGGTTTCAACCAGGGTGCTGTCACTAGCAGGTTGGGTATGTGGCCTAGTGTAGATGCCACCAAGCCTGATCTCATGGTCACTTCCTACCGCAGCCTCTGACCCTCCAAAGTCACAACAGGATCTGCTTATGCACTCACAAGGGGGGCAGATCTCTCCCTGCCTGTGATCTGAAAGCCCTTCTCCTTCAGTCTTGGCCCACCGACTCTGGTCTCCATGGGACATTCGGTGGTTCAGCAGTGGGGTCTGGTCCAGGAGGTGTGGAAGTCCTGCGGCCTGTCTTCCTTAACATGGCCTTCAGGGTCCCATTTAAGTGTTCCACTAGCCAGTCTATCTGTGGATGGTAAACGCAGGTCTTGAAAGCCATGATCTTCAGTAGTTCACACAATTCCCACATCAGTTTGGACAAAAAGTTGGACCTCCAGTCCATCAATATCGAGGTATCGTGACCCTCGCAAAGACCCTCATTTGCAATGGTGGATACATTTGTTGTGCAGAGGAGGGTGACTTCAGGGTATTGTGTTGCATAGTCCACTATCAGTATCCTGATGTACTTTTCTCGAGTGGCCCCATCAAATCCATGTTTACCCATTCAAAGGGCATTCTCACCATGGAGAGTGGAAACAGGGAAGCCTTTGGCATCCCTTTGGGCCCTGCCAGCTGACATTCAGGGCACAAGGCACAAAAATTGTGTACCTCTTTGTGTATCCCCAGCCAGAAGAACCTGAGGGCCACCCTCTTCAGTGTCTTCTCCCTCCCCTAGTGCCCTGCACATAGCAGTGAGCGTGCTAGGTGGAGAACCCACTGGCAAAACCTTTTGGTCTCTTATGTTTTGGGGGTTTCATGTTACCCTGTAAAGCTGCTCACCTTGGCACTCAAATTGAGGGCTACTGCTTTGGTTGTTGAGATTTTCTCTCCTCCCCATCAAAGAAGTCTCTCTGCTTCCACGCCCGGCTCACAGTGTGGTCTTCCCATTGTTCCTGCATGGCTGTGTTGGTTTCCACTGGGTGGTCTTCACTCCATCTTTTAAGGACCTCCCCAATTTACAGCCCTGCCCTAATATCACAGGCTAGGCCAGGGTGGAAGATAACCCTACCCTGCAAGTCTCGGTGTGGTCCCTCAGCTGCACTTCTGTCATAGTGTAGGATCATACATCCCCATGTATGCACCCGGGGTAGATAGCAATGCCCAACATATTGGGAGACACTAAGTTTTCTTGTACTATTGCTTTTCTGCATCTGGAGTCTACCAGGCCTGTTACCTCAGACCCACTGACCCATACTGGGATTAGCATCTTGGCCAGGCCCTGTCTGTGTGCCCTGGTGCATGCAATCCAGGCCTGTCCATAGTTGCAGTCCATAAATCTGGATAATGGTGTAAAAAATTAGAACTTTGTTAACGTAAGTTTTTAATTGTAGTTATACTTTAATATGCTGAATATTGTATATGTATATCTCAGAATTTCCTCTTCGTTTTTTTTTTTTTTTGCAAGATTTTAGAGTTTCAGCTGAGGTCAGAGAAATGAGTAGGTCAGAAGTCATTGAATTCCTCTTTCAGTGCTTCCATTTAACTGAGCTAATTTTTAATTCAATAGGCAACTTCTGAGTTACTCAACTTACCCAACTTCTAAAACCGTTTTAAATGACTTATTTTTATTTTTTGGGTAATAGCAGAGATATCTAATGATTTTTTATTTTTGTTGTGATGGTGTCTTCTTGTAAATCCCTGAACTATTGCAAAATGATTACAAAGATGTTCTGGGAAGTGAAATCAATGTTTATATCGAACACATAAAAATTGTTCATTAAATTGCACAGGTATTTCCTCATATTGTTTTCATTTTCACTAATGCAGCCTAGCATGGCAAATATAGTGTAATGACTTTTATATTTGTCTAAAATTACTGGATATTGTAGCAAGTGCATGGTTAATTCAACTAGATTTGTTGTTCTCCATTTTGCTCCCTGTTAAAGAAAATTGTGAGTTTACTAAACTAGCGCATGGTCCTGTATGAAGGCAGCTCTACAGACACAGTCCATTTGGAACTATACTTTGGTGCTTACATGGTTAAAGAACGAAATTTTTATACGTCAATAAATGTCGCTTTAAAATTTGATACTCAGCTTTAAAGTTTTAGGTCTCTATTGTGCCTTTAAGGCACTGACCCATATTAAGGGAGATGCAACAGAGTACCAGCCCAGCAAGTACCTCAGGGAGACACAATGCCTGGAAGCGCTTCTGGATTCAGGGAGAGCACGACAAATGCTATTCCATCCAATTTACATGCCAGCTGGCTTTACTGACCAGAGTTAATGGGAATGAGCTAATCGTCCTACCTCCAGCTTGCATTTTTTGGGTTGACTAGCATTGTTAGTGGCCCTAAAAATGGAGGAAGGGGGTCTAGTGGTTAGACCAGGGAACTGAGTCTGGGCTCATATTCTGATTTTGGTTCGGTTACTGACCCCACTATGTGAACTTGAGACTAATAACAACAAACAAACAGAGCACTTTTCATCAGCAGATCTCAACGCATTTTACAAAGAAGCTTAAGCTCTCTGTGCCTCTGTTTCCCCATCTGTAAACTGGAACTGAATAATACCTATTTCACCAAAGTGTTGTCAAGCTTAATTAATGTCCTAAAGCCTCCTTTTCTTCCCATTGCTACTTATGTGTATTTAATGCACATGTTAATGTAGGTTTCACACACCTTAGATTTTCCCACAGTTTATGCAGGTGCCTGAGCAGAAATTGGGAAGGACTAAATCAAACAAACAGCCCAGTCCAGGCACAGGTGCGGGGCTGCAGTGCAGTGTAATTTCCCATATCTATCTGATCAGCACAATTTAAAATTTCGATTTACAAATGCAGCATATAATGGCAAGTCTAGTTCACAATCCCTACAAATCAAAGTCACAAATTGAAACCAGATTACCATGCGACACTAAGCTATTTCAATTACCGCTAAAAATCAATGCCTGTGGTCATTCGGCTTTCCTGACAGACAGTTGCTCACTCACATTGCATGTGTGAACAGAAGGAAGCAGCTCATATTGGGAATGGTCAATAGGTAATTGTGTGACAAAAATATTATCTCCCATTTGACTAAGACTCTTTTGTCCCTTCTTTTGGGATGATGTTGTTAGTGCTCATAAAAGTAAAACACTCAGGTTTGACCCAGTGTAAAATTATCACAATAAAACTTCAAAGCATGCAAAGAGGCCTGATACATGATCACAGTCCTTATCTTCAAAGCACTGCATGCCCTGGGCTCAGGGCATCTAAAGACCAGCTAAAGCTCTGGGACAATGACTATGGTCAACGACTGTAGTCAACAACTCTGCTCCTCTGGCAAAATGGAACTCTCAACAATAAGAGTAAAGCTCATCACTTTCACAGACAGAACTTTCTCTGGCGGTGATCCAAGGTTGTGGAATGAACTCCCCCAGAAACTAGAGGCCATCACTTTCTGCTTCAAGTGCAAGGCACATTTTTTGACCTTGCCTTCTTTTACATAAACCCATAGCAACAGGTATATTTATATTAAGAAACACCCTACTAGAACAGGACACTCTACCTTTTGGGGAAAAGACGAGAAAACGAACAACACTGTGACATATGTGTAGGCATGTTGCTTAATGAACTACTGGAAGGTTCTCAGATACTATGGTAATGAACACAGTATAAACACCTGTATAGAACAGAATTTCACATTTCATTATAAATTCAAAACTCAGGCCATGTTCCTTAAGAGACAGGAAATCCACTTTCTTCCTGTGCTAACACTTGATGGTCAAGAAACCACTCTAGTCCATGCACCTGGTTTCCCCAGCATTCAACCCTTTCCCCTGCCATCTTCTGGGGAAAGCTCTTGAAAGGCTCCCAGCTCTGCCAGAGGAGCCCTTCTTCACTCACCAGCAGCATGCAACAAAAGCAGCAGAGGAGAGTTTCAGATCTACCAGCCCCACATCCTTTGGCATCATCTCATAACAGCTACAAGTGTCTCAACACATCTTCAGCATCATTCATAACTATTTGACTACTTCCTTTCCTTTTGAGATTGTCTAACTAGTCCTGCTGTACATCTAGTCCAGCTGTCATCATGCCACTTCAATTGTCCTCCTTCAGGTTGTCATCAACTTTCCCTTCCATCTCTTCTTCCCTTACTTTTCCACTTTTCTCTCCATCGGTCTTCATTTCCCCAGTTCTTCCTCACTTTCACCCTGCCTCTTCTCTCTGCCACCCTCTTGTGTTCCAATAGCTCCCCATTGTTTCTTTACCTCAACCTCCTCAGTTTCACACATGCATAGATCCCAGAAAACTACAATTACAAATAACTTTGGCTTACAAAAACATTTATAAAGGAACTACCAAGATGTGCACAAATATGCTTACATCTAAGACAAGTGCATCCCCATTGTCTCATTGTTATAACCACTTTCTCTCCCTTTCCCAAGCCACTTCCTCCACTTGTTATCATTTGTCATGTCATGTCAGAACACAGACTTGGATCCAGGAGCACTTAAGCATGTATTTAGCTTTACTCATGTGAGTAGTCCTGTGCTCTTTAGTGAGACTATCCACATGAGTAAAATTCAGTGTGTGTGTAAATGCTTGCAGGATCAGATATAACATCTTCAGGGCAAGGTACAGTGTCTTTTTCTTATCTGTAAAGCACTACACATACCATGATGCTCTATTAATAATTATTAAAGTTTTCAGCTTTCTGTGTTTTTTAAAGTGAAAGTGAGGTGAAAGTTAGTAGTTTTGACTCACTTTCACACTGGACTTTTAATTTGTCTAAGCAAACCCATGTAGTGTGAAAGCAAGAAAAAAAAAAGTTCACACTCCCACACTCCTGATATGTGAAACCACAGAGTTTTGCATATCTCTTGACTGAACCCATCTTCCCTGAGTTGAAAGGCTAATGCATTAGCCCAGTACATCAGCCAGCCCCAGGAAATTACTCTAAAATATCTGAGTAGTTTTTTTGCATGGAAATACACACATTCCACTTCACTTTTTTTTTTCAAAAGGATTCAGCATCTCAGCAAATCACATTGTTATGTTGTGTTATGATGCATGATGTTTTCATAACGATGTGACATGTCTGAATGACAAAAACCTGGCTCCCTACCAAAAATGTAAAGCAGTTTATATCTTTTTTTTTTCCCACAGGAAAAAGCCATTATCAGTTCGTATAGCAAATTTCCCTGTTAGAAAATGGCAGAAGACCAATTTAATGCAAAGTATTCACCAAGTCTATGATAACCAAAAAACAAAGACGTTCATGGGAGATTAGAAGCAAAAGATGTTTTTCATAAAATTGTGCCCAGCGCCGCACAATGAAACCATAGGCACACACAATTTCCAGCTAAACATCACACTTTCAGCTTTGGGAATAGAATCTAGGAATATCATTTCCAAAAAGCAGAACATTCCTTCTAAAATAAGGCTCAAACAGAATATTAGCTGTTGGTAGCTGTTGCCTATCCTCGCTGTAGTTTGCAGCTAACTACTACAAAATAATACACTCACTAACCCTTACTTGACACCATCGCTTTCAGCTGCAATCTTAACAAAAAGTAACAAAAACCTTTTAGATTAAATATTCTCCTTATTTTGCCAGGGGAAAGGGAGTGATCCTCCCATATGAATATCACCTTCCCAGCTGCTTTATCCCTGACCACCTAATAGGATTATTAATTCTCTTTTAATTTTACACAAGTAATAAACACAATATAGCTTTTGGTTCAAATACTGTACCTGAAAAAGCTTTCATCACTTCATTATATTTGAAAAAGATACTGTTGTTTAACTTGCTTCCATCTGAATTTTATTCCTTTATATAGATTTTTATAATACACTTGCCATTATAATATATGAGCACCCTCCCAGTAGTGCATTAAGCACTGTGACTAACATCTGTCACATGTGGACCCTTCTCTTGCTCACCCTTTCTCCAGTGAGACAATTGTGCATGCAATGAAATGTTTTATTTTGGTAGGGTTCTCTTTGCTGGTGGTGGTGTTTTAAATGTGCATGTTACTATCTGTTTATATTAGAGAAGACAAGGGCAAAGAAGTGTGCACTGGACATGGAGCTGAGGGTGGTATGATTTGTGACGGTCCTTAGCTCTTGTTCATTTCACAGTTGCAGACTGACACCCAAGATTCAGAAAGCTCTGTGTCCTATATAGATGAGCTTTACCCTTGTGGTAGAAAGTTCCATTGTGCCTAAGGAGAGGAACTGTTGACCACAGTCTTCATCCTCAACTTCAGCTGATCTTTTATCTAGCCTGGGGCCAAGCTGTTGAGTGTACTGAAGATAAGGATTGAGACCTTGAACTTAATTTGCTGTTCTCTGGGAAGCCAATGAAGAGAGCAGAAGACGGGTCTGATGTGATTGCAGTAGCCAGTGTTGCTGAGGACACATGCTGCAGCATTCTGTACTGGTTGCAGTTTCCTAAGGGCTAGTGGCTTCCTGCCATCTGAACACTGTTAAATTCCAGGGAAAAGGCAGTAACGCATTGTCACTATAGCTAAAAGCAGCAGTTCTCAAACTGTGGGTCGGGATGCCATTTTAATGGGGTTGCCAGGTCTGGAATTAGACTGGCTGGGGCCAAAGCTGAAGCCTGAGCCCCAGCACCCAGGGCTGAAGCCCAAACCACGCTACCTGGGGCTCAGGCTTTGGCTTCAGCCCTGGGTGGCAGAGCTCTGGTTACAGTTCCCCCACTCTGGAATGAAGCCCTTGGGCTTTGCCCTCCTCCCGCTCCAGGGTGGCAGGGCTCGGGTGGCCTCAGGCTTCAGTCACCTGTGCTGGGGTCGTGTAGTAATTTTTGTTGTCAGAAGGGGGTCACGGTGCAATGAAGTTTGAGAACCTTGGCTAAAAGGATAAAACTCCATATGCAAGACTGACAACAGAGTCTGTTGGTAGAAGGCACCAGGAAAAGAGGTGGAGGCAGCACAAAGTAAGAGCATTCTCTTTTGGTCACAGCCAAAAAACTCAACAGTGTTAGTTGGATGGTGTGGTTGGGTGGGAGGGGACAGGAAGGAAAGATAACCAGAGTAGCTGTGGGATTGTCAACTTCTCTTGGTGCAGCCTCACTAGAGCTCCAAGCTTTCTCCTAACTGGTCCCCTTTAATTCATCTACAATTAGACCAGTCTATAACCTCTTAACTTAAATTGAATCTTCAGCCCTTAAACTCCAAGGCCTCCTTTGTCTCCCTGTCAGCTTCTCAGAGGCAGCTTGGCATGGGGCTGCTGCCCCATCACTATACCAGCCCTTTCTGCCACTTTGGTATCCCAGACCTTTCTGCCTCCCTTTCCTTTCTTTATAGCTGGGATTGTTTTCTTTATTTGTCACAGTTGTGGGTGTATGTCTCCATGATTGGCAGTTCTGGCAGCTACATAGGGGTGTGGTCAGCCTGATTGCATCTAAGCAGGGAAGACTCTCCTCTTCCTTCTGCCTATGCTCAGCACGGAATTTTGTAAACCCCATTACAGGGATGTATTATCTCAACATGTCCACCCAGTAGCTCGGACTGACTAGGCTTTGAGGGCACCCCAATCATAATCTAAAGATTATCCCATTCAGTGGAATATCCACGGGAGAACAACAGCAGTACTGCCAACTATTCACCTTTGGCATCAACTCTCCTAGGGAACAGTAGGTTAGACTGGTGCAGAATGAATCTGGTTCTGGTACTTCAGGGAATCTGGCCCCATGTATTTAAGATCATTTTTATGCTAATTGGTGATCAGTTTAACAAGGTCTTTACTTTGAGGTGAGTAAAAAGGCTGGTGATCATGTCCACTCATACTCATATAAAGAGATGCTTTTGGGCTCAGAAAATACACCACCTAATTTTACTATGGATTAAGTTGGGATTTGTTCCCCGAATCACTCACCCAGCTCTAATTCTAACAGAATACCTCAGAATAGTTTTATACTAATAACAGCTCTGTTGAGACTCTTGAAATTATAATATATTAAAGAACCATCAGCCTATCAGAAGAACATGTAATTTTATGTTCATTACTTTTGGTTCCTGACTATAGAATTTGGATGGTTGCACCTCAATTAAAAGTTGAATCAAAGTTAATATAATTTAAATAAAAACTTGAATAAAAAGTTAAAGTTCTGTCCTTAATAGCATTAGTACCCTCTAATGACCACTACGGTTATTACCACTAGATAACTGACCTTCTTGAACCTCTCTTCACATGGAAACCTTTCTTCCAACACAGTCAATTATTTAGCAGTAATGAGTGCTGTGTAAGAGATTATTGTTTAACCAAGTAGCTTGAAACACTGCTTTTTCTTTGTTATCTCTATTCTTCAACAAATGTTGCACTTTTTCTATTATAGGTTTTTCTGTTCCTAAGAGAAAGCTGAGGGCTTTTTCTTTCCACTGCAGAAGTTCACCATATAATTGGCAAAACTTCAGATATAATTAAAATTATGAAAATTAGGGTATTATGATACTGTACTTGTGAACAACAATTGCTGACACATGGCAATCTCTACAGTTAGTAGGGCAGAAGTGAGGGATTTAAGAGAATAATGTGAATGAAGAGGAAAGAAAGAAGGGTGAGATTGGTGGGGATGCGAAGATATCAGATTGAAAAAACATGTGGTGAAAGGAGAGAACATAATTCAGGGAAAGAGGAATAGGAAAGAAAGATGAAAAAGACAGACTGACAAAGATACAAAAGATATAAAAGAAAAGAGTAAAAGGAGGGGAAAGAGAAAAAGAAAAGAAGCAGTGGAGATATAGTGAATTAAATCTGGGTGGGCAGAATTCATTTTGATTAATATACAACTTTTTTTTGACAAGCGTCTGCAAATTTTGTAAAAAATTATTAATGTATTCCTATACTCAAGAAGTATGAGAATTACTGGTTTACTAGTTTGAACATGGGTCCGGGACACAGGAATTCTTGAATTCTAATCCCAGCTATGCTGATGATTCTCCCTATGTCTGCGGACAAGTCCCTTAACCTCACCATTTCAGTTTTTTGATCTGTAAAATGGGGAAACTTACCTCTTTCCGGGGATGTTATGAGGATTAGTTAGGTAATGTTTATACAGTGTTTTGAAGATATAAAGTGCTATCTAAACATGAATACTAATTTACCTGAAGTCAGTCTCAGGCCTTATTGCTTGCTATGCCAGGAAGACTTTCGGGAGAATGTCTGCCTCAAAAAGGACCTGCAGATCTTGCAGCATAGAGGGACATGGCCCTTGAAGAGACAGAACAGATACCTCATGCCTCCGTTGGTCAGAGGCATAACCACCTCACAGGATGGGCAGCTCTTAAAACACAGGGACTTGCCCTAGTCAGCTGTGGCAGGCAGTGCTACCAGCAGCCATGGGGAGAGGAGCCCCTTTCCCTCTGAAGTCCCAACTAACTAGTATTAACTCTAGCAACTAAGCTGTAGTGGTGGTACATCCAAGAAGAGTATCGCCAATATATACCATGGGCAATAAAGAAGGCACTAGGTGTGGCAGGCAGCGGCTGGCTCTGCCCTTTATACCCTTGTGATCACATGAGGAAGAGAAGGGCATATGTGCTGCCCAGAGGCATAGTGCTGTCTAGAAAATTCTCTGGTACTTGTGCACTGAACATGCACTCACCAACTGTGGAATATATATAAAGACTAGCACTTGAAGAAGAAATTTAGCTCACCCCATAGGACAGTGACAGTTAAGGAGGGAACTTATAGATGCCTGCTTCCAGACCCCTACAACACTGTAAGCAAATTACCTACTTTGTGACAAGCATATTTTGGCATAACACTATAACAAGGACTTGCAATTCAACACCATGCTCCAACATATTGCAAACAGGGCCCCATAACCTGAAATGTTATTTCAGTGAATTAAAAATTATTTGCTCATTTAAGAGCAGGAAACTTATTCTACTCTTCTCAAGAACTACTCCAAAAAAAAAAAAACAACCCTTGAAAATTGATCAATAAGCATGATGTATTATCCTATTGCCAATAATGCTGCTATTTAGAAGAGAACATAAAGGACAATCCCTTCACATGATTTACCTTAGTAAATTGCAAACTGTCTTCTAAAGTCTTAGGTTCTTCTAATTTGTATATTGGTTGGGTTTGGTAAGGTTTCTTTCACAAACTGACCAATAAGTGGAAAAGCAATAGGGAATAACTGGCAGCTGTGCCTCCAAAGCAAACTGATTACAGTGTACCTACCATCCCCAATGGCTTAAGCTCCATTTTTTCTAGCTTCAGAAAACTGAAGGAGAGGTATTATACTTACATTATTTTGCACAGAAAATACTATAGGTAAGATTTCTGTAGACAAAACCCTGTCAATTAAACAGGTTGCCACATTGGAAGAAAATGGAAGAGGAAGGTTTTTTTTTTATTATTTGTATAAAATATATTTTTCTTCCAGGCTGTACTGAAATAGTTTCTATTTAATTGCAGACAAATCCTAAGAAGGTTACAGCAGTGAAACATTAAAATTCTAAGGGCAACTAATAACATTAAAACTTTATAGCCCCAGATAGAATAATTTAGACAAAAACAACATGAACATATGTTTTGTGTAATAATAACAAACATTTATAGCTGTCAAGAGAGAAAAACACAGGTTTATGCACACCTTAATGGCGTGCATGGGTGAGCATGAGTATATTTAAAACATAATATATTACAAAATTGACAGCAGGCATGACTCTTCTGGGTACTATGTTAAATCAATGAATAAATTACCAAAAGTGTGCTGTGGCTGTTTGGATGTGTAATTGAGCTTAACGTATGTAGTGTTATTTCAAAAGAAACTGTTCAAGGAGTTTCTAGACCAATCCACTATGCATCTTTACTAAGCTGTTTACAAATAGCAATAAATGAAACTGTCTCACAGTAGGAAGTTTAGTTATACACATTACGTAAATGGGAAAAAAAGTTAATTTTAATATGCTTTTCAAGAATTAAAAACAAACTTATAATATTGTCAGGACCATTGAATTGGAAATCAGCATTTTCATATTTGGTTTTACATGTATTTTAAATTAATTGCTACTTTACATTCTGAAATCCTTACACTAATATAAATTAGGAGTAACTCCACTGAAGTAAATGGAGTTGAACCCTGTAGTACCCATGTAAGTGAAATGAGAATCAGGCCCCAATTCATTAATTAGTTAAAAATGAACATTAATTAGTATCCATTTAGTTTCTCTATATTTTGCTTGGATAGCAAGTAAACTCTATATTTTTTAAACATTTGTATTAAATAATGTTAACCTATTTTTGCTGACTAGTTAATGTTCAAACAATAATAACCAAGGGGCAAACAAAGCCATTAATGTGATATATTTATAATAGCCATAGAAATATTTCCATTTCTAACTACAGTGCTGTTCATCTTACTTACTACACACACATTTTATGAAAAAGGGAAGAAAGCACATATTGGCCTATCTATTTTGCTGGCCTCATACTTCCTCAGTTACTGTGAAATGCATGATGCTGTGAAACTCTAATATTGTAGACTGGAGTTAGGAACTGCATCCTGCATTGATGTTCCCTTGCAGTCTCTGAGAGATTTTGCCAACTAACTGAAAGGGCAGAACTGACAATCCAACCTCTCAACTATCCTCTGTCTCCCTCCTTTTACTAGAACTCTGCAAGTACAACCAATTTTAAATATGTTGTGCTGCATGCCTGTAACCAATCATATCTGTGTTTCAGAATACATGCTGGTATGTGGTGTCACAGCTATTTTATGCTTAGAAGTTCCATGATATTTTATCTCCTTTTAGTCTCTACTTTGTCATTTATTTCTCCATTTCTCCATAGGGGATTTCTGCCAGCACCAGCCACAACTGTGATGTTATTAGGGCTCAACCTCAATGATCAATTTATTATTCTGTGCTAAATGTGTGCCCCTTTCTAACACTATTGTAAAGAAGAAAAAGATGGTAAAGAAGTGAAGTGTCCATATCCAGATGAGCTGATCCTACTCTCCGGCCTGATGATGGTTCATAAAGCATTCTATGGGGCTAATATAAAAGAACATGGTATGTCACCTGTCTCTTGGCCAGAAATCCCCTTTTACATTTAATACCACCTTAGATTAATTGCCATTAATGTTTATGGCTGCACATGGGATGTTGCTAAACACACAACTACCACATTTACTTTTCTGCAGTAGCTTCCAGAAGTATAACCAACATTTTGAATTTCTGTATGCAATGGCTGATCGGCTATCAACACCTAATCTCTTCCATACTATACTGTATAATTATCATAAATTAAAAATAGTTGAAGTTAAGAAACAGAAAATACTGTAGCCACGTGTTAATAAAAAGTCTGATGAATAACTAAACGAATGCCAGGATTACAAAAGAAATGTTGGCCCCAGGTAATTAAAAATAGTAGACATATGTATATGTATTCCCTCATACACCCACTTTTTCTTTTTTCAACATATAATTCTGTGCTTCACAAAGTGTCGTAATAAGCCTATTTTCCCACCATTTGTATACATATAATTGTAAAGTGACTTCACACGTGTTGCTCATTTTAGCACCTAATTGCTTCCAAATAGATAAGCCACTGCTCCCATCCCGAAGTGTACTGTCAACTGTACGATGGTACTAGACATTTACGTGTGAGTCAAATTTAAAATGCAGACTGTC